>NC_081196.1:53560147-53880147 GCF_902713425.1 Acipenser ruthenus
ATCGTTTTGACATGCAAATGACTTGCTGCAAAGGCACAATGGTGATTGTCAAAACGTAGTCCATAAATTCATGATTTCAACAGCGTAAGCATTGTAGTACAATTGTCTCTTTTTTGCAACCTTTGAAAATCTTCAACCCTATGGCTCAAGAAGTAATAGCCTTTTTTTCCCCAAATGTAGGCAGAGATCATTCTCAATTCCCATGGCATGATACTTTTTGAAGTTTGATGTGAACCCATGTCATGGACAGGTTTAAAGTATTTTACAGGAATAGCACTACTATTTTCATTGTGAAAATCCAGTAAGTAGAATGTTTACGTTATTTTACTTGTAGCCTGATTGTATATGCAAGTGAGGCTTTATCCTGACCACTGTCCACTTCAAATTTCACTGATGGAGCCTTTTTAAAAAAAAAAAAATGGAAAACAGGCTTGCAGCCCAACACAGAGCTGGGGGTTAGCCATTGACAGATTGCCTTTGTGAGTTGTTAAAATGTATGGCAACATATTTCTGTTTCCAGAATGGAATTAGTGGTCTTTTGCAGCTTCTGCCAGCACCCCATTTTGTCCCTTTTTTTTAAATTTAATTAAATTTCTCTTGCTCTAGAAATGCCTCTCTCACTCAAGCTACACATGACTGCTGTTTTTGATTTGCCAGTACCTCACTGTACATTGTCCCTTCATTTTCATGTTTGAAATTGCCATACTTTGGTTTACTGCATAGTCGTGCAACTAGTTGCAAGGGCTTAAGCTTTTGGTTTAACATACAAACCTGAGTCTGAGTATCCTAATTGTTGAACATAAGTGGTAATGCAAGATATACTATCCAAGAACATGGTGAGATGATGGTTACATTTTATAAAATACTATTTATGTAGATATTCTAATAGATTTTTACTTTCTCTCTTGCTTCGTCAAGCACGTGCCCTCATCTCACACACACCCCTACATGTCGCTCATGCACCTGTTGGAGCTAATATATGGTAATGCATTTGTTATTTTAACGTGCAACAATCAGGTACAGACACGATTTTCATATTTATTTTAGAATACTCAAACCATATGATAAGTAAGTCTTTATTAATGGGGTAAAATACCTGAAAGTCTACACTAACAAAGCTTGCTAAACACCTGCTTTCAGCATATAAATACATGTTGAGTTGCTTCAAAACTTAATTGCTCACAAAAAAAAAGCACACTTTAAAGAATTTTCCAAAACATGTCATCTGCTTGAAGTTACATTAAACAATAATTGGGTTTTCATCCACATCAGAAT
Organism: Acipenser ruthenus; assembly: GCF_902713425.1. Lineage (NCBI taxonomy): Eukaryota > Metazoa > Chordata > Actinopteri > Acipenseriformes > Acipenseridae > Acipenser > Acipenser ruthenus. The sequence continues at coordinate 53,561,423 of NC_081196.1, forward strand.
ATGCAGTTACACAAATAAATGGGATGCAACTATGATTGCTGCTGCTGCTGCTTACGTCTGGTAAATAGGCAGTATTCTTGAACACAGAACACTTGCAATCGGGTTTGCATATCGTGGTGGTCAGTTATTTATATAAAATTGCTTATTCGTTATACTGTTAAAGCTGAAGTTTCCTTTTAATTTGGAAACAATAAAACTAAACCTCAAATAGTCTAAGAACTTGTGAAGGTGTGGTCTGTGCCAATCTACGTTTTGGGGAAAGTTAACAGTCCATTTACAGACTTCCAGCATATTCCATTAACACAAGAGAACCTCATCATTTAAAAAAAAAAAAAAAGAAATGGAGGGTCTTGGAAAGTCTAAAGTCTCTATAACTCTATAGAGTTGTATTATTTTCAATGATCGGGGTGTTTGGGGGGGGGGGGTGGGGGGAAGTACTGTAACAAGGAGCCATGCTTCTGACTTCAAGGGGTGTGTTCATTTGGTCAGTTTGCAGGTGTGCGGTTTGTAACTTGGAGGTTTTACTGTACCATGTAAAATCCTGTGGCCTTTACAGGAACTATGGTACTGCATAGCCAAACAAAATGAAATCTAGCTAGCCATGGTCACCTCTTGCAGAATTTTCATGTAGTATATGTGGTAAAAGCATAGTATAGTTGCATGGTAAACTTCTACAGACATACATCTGCAAAGGCACTATTTTAGGGCAGTCTGGTTCTGATTATATTTGAGGCAGTTTTCTACTTAATGGTTAGAAGCTCCTTGGAGGGGAAATGACTACGCCTGGCTGTGCTGCTGCTACGATTCAATCTTGAGCTGGAACACAACCTTGCCTTCATAGGGGTCGTGGAAGTTGTCTGTGCAGATATGGTCTGCCACCACCTTACACTCAATCTTAATCTCTTTGCTCTTCTTGATGCTGTTGAACTTGACTGCCACCAGTGGGTTGGTGTAGTTGGGCTGTTGAGAGGAAACACATGAGAATGCTGCTGGTATTACTTTGATTCCCTTCAGATTAATGCACTATACTGGTATTCAAGGAGTATTTTTCAAACCTTAAGTTGGGTATGACCTATCTCTTATTTAGTAATGATCCCAGCTCTACATGTATACACAAATAACAGCAAAGGTAATAACAAATAGAATAACATCATGATTACTGCTTTATGCTGAGATTCTTTTGGTTATTCACATTTTAAATGTAATTTATTAATTCAGGATATACTGTAACTCGCATGGTATTACTCCCATCTTTACCATTAAAATGAATTTAGAGAGCAGAATATGAAGTGATTAGGTCACATAACCCACAGAGCGACGTTTCGTACACATCTGCTATGTTGCAAATTTTTGCGTATTTCATAATGAAGTGTAAAGTACAAAGAAAAAAAAAAAGATCTTCAACAGGAAGACCAGGTAACGTACCTACAGCATATGTTCTCTTCTGGCCTATAGACCCCTATGTTGGCATATTATTATTATTATTTATTAGCAGACGCCTTTATCCAATTGTATTTTTACATGTAGGTAAAGTACCTTGCTCAAGGGTACAGCAGCAGTGTCCCCCCCACCAGGGATTGAACCCACGACCCTCCGGTCAAGAGTCCAGAGCCCTAACCACTACTCCAGACTGCATATGCCAATGGGTTGGTGGGTATGGTTATCAATCCAGAACAAATGCAGCTAACACTATACAATCAGCGTTGTAGTGCTGTCTTCCCATTGATGTACAAGAAGATAGTTCATGTAGAGACAGTGGTTTAGCAGGAAAGTGCAAGAACCCAAGATTGTGTAATGGCAAATGCTGGAAGCAAACCAGCAACCTCGTACACTGCCAACGAGCATCTTAACCACTATGCAAGAGAGCCAGGCTCATCTGCATTTGTGGTTTTAGAGCTTTTAACCTCACCTTACCTCACCTCATCTCACCAACAGGAGATAGACTCTTTAAAGAGTAAGTAGCAGGGTTCTGAAAAATATAGCATTATGCATCTCCACGTGTTGCTACAACAGACGTGACATTTTTCTTTTCATTGTTAACACACTGATAACTTTTTACACTTGTATAACTTTACAATCTTACAAAGCTCTTTTCGAAATGCACACTGTAGTGCACTGGGGTTTGAAATCTGTCCTCTAACTCAGGGCTTTCCAACCCTGCTACTTAACTAAACCCGTAATTGAACTAATACTTTGTTTTAATTAGACCTTTTTACTTATTGTCAGCTCTTAAACAGTTGCAGATTTCAAGTTCGCTTTATAGAAGTAACTTAAAATCAACGTTTTAGGGCGCTGAAGACAATTAAAAAGGTCTAATTAAGCAACGTGTAACGCTGTTTTTTTCAGAACCCGGCTAATTCATCTTTAACGGCAGTGCATCACACATCACTCTCCGTGACACTTACCTGGGCCAGGCTGCCATAGTAAGGGAAGTAAGAAATGTCAAAGGTGCCATTCACTGGGTAATACTCCACATGGTCTAGATTTGAGGGACTGCCTTCCTGTTTTAAGATACAAGCTGAATGAGAGATCTGACAGGAGCTGTATTTTTTAACAACATTAGACCACGCTGTAAAGACAGGTTTGGTCCTGTCCTGTAGTGGAAAAGCTGTATTGTTAGGGTTACCAGACGTCCCTTTTAAGTTTGTCATGTTTGTGTCTTGATTAACAACCATTTATTTTTATAACTGATTATATGTATGTGTGTATGTATGTCAAGTTTAGATGTTAATTTGATCTCTTTTTTTTTTTTTCTAATCTGGCTTTTTGTACATTTTAACATGTTTTGTAGATGACAATGGAAGGAGTTGTTATGCAATAAATACACCCGATGCTTAATTTTAAAATTGATTGTTAATATATACTGTTATTTTAACAGCTTCAGAGTTGCTGCGCCATCACTGAATTGAAAAAGAAAAAAAAAAAATCAGATTTTTATCATTTGAGAAATATTGGTAGGCTTCCACAAATGTCATCTACTGAAGCTGAGATTCTGACTAAAGCTTTGGCTATGCCACTAGCACGTCTTCTGAACATGCAGTGTCCTTGGTAACTATTGTTTGAATAAACTGTCTGTTAGTACTGTACTTACCAACATAGTACACTTGACATACGGAGGCGATCCATCCTTCCCAGGGAGAAAATTAATGATCTGTCGCAACAAAAAAAGTGAAACCTTAAATTTTAGTTTTTCTTCTAAGGGGCAACAACAGAGGTGCTTTTGATTGTGGATAAGGCCTACAAAGCAACCAGTTTACTGCTCTATGTAATTAGAGTGGGAAAGAGCCACAGTTAATTATAATTCCTTTTTAATTAACTTGAAATCTGTTTAATGCTCGTTAACGCTTCTCACCTGAAAATAATAACTTTTTTTTTTCTTTTTAGTAAACTTCGGTAACAGCCTTACGTAACCACATTACAGCTAACGTCCCATTTACAGCTGAAAAGAGAAACCCCTTGAACTTACTCTGTTCATTTTGATTAAGAAACATGGCTTCCCTTCCGGGTATCCGTAAGTGGGGTCCTCCAGGCCAGAGCAGTTCCCCAGCATCTCTCGAGTGAAGATACAGGCATACTTCGTGTGGTGTGGACCCCTGAAATCTTTCTGAATGTAGTACGAGCCGCTGGGGCAATGCCGATTGCTTTCATTTTGATGAGTCTCATTGTAGTCTGTAAATAAATGTAACAGGATTATAATGCAAAACCTTTTTGGAAGGAATATTCAGACAGCGATTAAGATGCTATTTTTAGAGTGGAAGAAACCTAGCCTAAATTTGCCACCTTCTGCCTGCAGCAGTTGCTGAAATCCTTGTGGTGCTGTATGACTTTAATTGGAAAAACAAAGGTTCTGCAACGCCGATTACTTGTCTGAACCATTAGTGGGAAGGCTCCACAGTGGAAGCATATTCTGACATGTTGGCATGGCACAGTATAACCAGTGACACCTAATCAATGAAGTAGAAAGGAATGGATTTTGATATGTACAGCAGGCAGTACTGGTCTTGTTCCCAAAATAAGAAACATGAACAAACCATAGTCGTCCATATGGAGTATGCCAGACCACACAGTAATAGTATAGAAAATGACTACCTGCTTGTTTTTAGTTTTGTACAACAATGAAGCATAAAAAACTGATTCCCAAACAAATCAGTAAGTGACAATAACACAATATTAAATAGTTTCACACATTTCAACATCTAGAAGGTGGTGTTTTCATTCAAACGAATGCAGGAGGTACATTGCCTTTTTGTAGTACATTGCCTGAGTAATGTCCTCGTTTGCTAAAGAAGATGTTTGCCCTAGATGCAGCTTTTACATACGCAAAAGGTATTTGTCAAGAATGTTGGTCATTCCCATCCAGCTCTTCTTATCTGAGACATTGTAGGTGATCTCCAGTCCTTCCTCCCCCCATATATCTGGCCGTAATATTACTCCTGAAGAGAGAAAAAAACAACAGAAACAATGTTGTTTGTGGTGTCATGTACCTAACATTTTTAAAGCAAGTCATGTGGTTTGAAGATCAGTAGAGATATTGGGCTGTATTTTCAAAGCATGTACTCCAGTCTTTAATGAACTCTTGTTAATGTTACAAAATGAGAAAGAGCTTAAGGGAACTTAAACTTAGTTGTTTGGTTCCAGTTTTGTAAAACAATAACAGCCATGTTACCTCTTTCAAGAAATAGGAGTTAATTAAAGACTCGAGGAAAAGCTTTGATAATATGGCCCACTATGGTCTATCCGGTTGATCTAAATGGTGGTAGACTCTAAAGGCATACAGACGCACTCTAGAGACCCACATGCTTTGTTCCGTGTTTGGTTTTCAAAACCTTTGCCTTATGTGAACGATCTATACAGTGCCGGTACTTGGAGGCTCCATGGATGCGATCAATTCATTGGATGCGATCAATTCATTGGAGCCCATGCTTAAGTTTTTTTTTTATTACCTCTCATTACTATTACATTTGAGCAACACATTTTTTGTACTATGGCCAAAGGTTTTGCATCACCTACAATTTTAGGATTGAGTCATAATTAAAAAATAAAAACGACATAAATGAACATAATTTAGATATTTTATTTAACATTGTGTAATCAAAGAAACTACAAAATGACACAATAGTACAGTAGTACAGTATTTCATGTTAGATTTTGAAGTGTCACATTTTTCATTAAGTATATGAAAAACTACAAAGACGTATGTTATTCAATATGTTAAGGTAACATTAGTCAGCAGGTTTCATTTGACCTTTTCAAGCAAAACTAATTAATTCTATAAGATAATGCAAAACTTTTGGCCAAAGCTGCAGAGCTAAGTACAAAACATGGCAGGTTGAACTGAATTAGCTCGGTAACACTTCCTATGGACACTTGAACCTGGTTTGGGCGGTCTCCGTACCTGGCGATGTTAACCGGTCCTGGTATGTGGGAGTGTATGGATTTAGTGTTAACAGCATGACGTACAAGGCGAGGATGAACAGCCCCGACATCACGATGTAGAAGGCAACATAATACAGACTGATGTACACTGCAATGAAAGAGAAGCAGGCGTTGAGCACATACAAATAGAAAGACAGTACACAGTCAGACACAAACATTTTCATACACTGAAGCACTGCTTAACATTAATTAGGAATTAATTAGGCCACACCTTGTCAATTAAACACATTCTCTGGTGATCATTTAGAATCAGACCCTGATCTTCAGGATATGGATCATTGTTATTATGTACCATGAAACACTTTTTCACACACAGTAATGTTTTGAAAGAATCTTTGACCTACAATAAGCTTGTGGGTCACACATTATATTAACCCCAGCAAAAAATTGACAGGAATTGTGGAATAATTTGTAAGATACCTATAATGTAAGTTTCTGAGTAATACCTGTTAATAATAATTTGAAATAACTTGAAATCCTGGTTACTGTTGTAGCCCCAGTATACGTCAAGCATAACCGGCTTGTGGTTAACAGATGGGCAGATTAAAATGAAAACAGAAAGAAAAAAAATAAAACGTTTCTGAAAAAATAAGCAAATTGTTAAAACCCACAGCAGTTTAAAAATAATCAGACCTCTACTTCTATTAATTCTAGTGTGGCACACTTGAGCAACAAAAATAGACTAGTTTATCATTCCCTGGATGAGAAGTACACTAAAAATATCCCTATTAGCAGCCTCCAGTCTTTAATGAACTCCTGCTGTATTTTTTTTTTTAAAGATAAGAATAGTATAAATATTACACAGTGAGAAACAACCCCCTTGAGAGAGCTGCAGAGACCCTGGAATTGTATATATTTTTTGTTTTGATTCTAGTCTTGTAAAATGAACAGGTCTTTTACCTCTTTCAAAAAACATTCATTAAAGAATGGAATAAATGCTCTGAATATATGGCCCAAAGTTTTAAAATTCCTTACTTGGTGATTAGCGTACCTGAACAGAGAATAGCTTAAAACAAGGTCACAAACATGTTCCTTATCTGTTCATAAGGTCATGTGATTTATACTCAACTCAACTCAACTCAACTCAACTCAACCCGGGGGGGGGGGGGGTAATAGCAAGGTCATTACGAGGTCACACTAACAGGCAATAGTTTGATTAAACCTGGTCACATTTACTGTTGAGTCTTATCTTGCCCGACACACACATTCAAAGTTAAAGGGTACATAAGAACCTTTATTTTATTTTATTGTGTTACATGTTCCCATGTGTTACTACAACTGTTTACATAGGTGTGTGTATTTTAATAATTTTTTACATTTTGACCGCTTTTTTAAACTTAAATTGCATTCCCTGCCTCAAGATGGCTTCCCATGTACCTGCACGGACCTCTCAGAACTACATTTCCCATCATCCTCCTGCTCACATGTAACTGAGATGGATTTACCAGTGAGCAGGAGGATGATGGGAAATGTAGTTCTGAGAGGTCCATGCGGGTATGAAAGATTTCTTGTCTGTTTACTGCATTCTGTTAGGATCGTATTTACATCCTCGAGGTAGTTTTAGCTGTACAGTGTTTCTTGCAAGCCACTTTGTCATGATAGAAGGTGAACCGTATCAACCCTGGAAATATTACTGCGTCACAAGGCAGTCTCGTCAGTCAGCTCTATACTAGCTCAGCAAATCAACACATAAACTTTCTACCATGTAATAAATAAAATACAAAGTTACTGGAAGTACATACAGCGCTCATATTCACCATTATTAAAAGAAAACCTGTTATAGTAAATAATATTAATAACTGTATTGGAAACTACAGCTTTTTTAATTGTATTGATAAAAGGAGCTTTGGTAACTATGATAAATAATCATCTGTTTTTCAATTAAGTGTCTTTTTAATATGAAAACCTCATAGTAAAAGTGTACTAGATGACACCCTATACACAGTGTATTAACACACACACACATATATATATATATATATATATATATATATATATATATATATATATATATATATAATATATATATACTTATATAATTTATGTGGTTCTCTGAGGAAGTTCTGGTATAATACAGAGATCTTGTCACTTCATGTGGTTACTTTTTTTTTTGTTCCATAGCTATTGACTGTTTATTAACATGTATCTAGTCTCTGTAAGTTGCCTTGGCTAAATAAACTAATAATAATGTATTTGAACTTGAAGGGTAATTGCATATCAATGTTATACTGTACTCATTGAAATCCCTCACTTTACTCATGGGCAGTGGCAGTGTAACTGCCCTGCATCCAGTATGCACAATTTAAAGTACATTGAGTTTATGATGCTACAATTAACATTGGTATTATTGTTAGTAGTTTACCTAAACCTGATCTTCCATTTAGTATCACAGTTTTAGTGCTAGCAGTACTGCCTAACTCTTATTCATTGGTGCATAACACCACTGACAGGAAAGACCAGCTGAAATTTACAGATTCCTTGATAAACGGCACAGCCTCTTACAGAAACTAACAAGAAGAAGAAATCGGTAAGCTGACTGTATAATAATGATAATGCAATTGTCCTTCAAATAATTTCTTGAGCCAACATAGCCAACTCTCAAACCAGCTTAAAACCAGTGGTGTAAGGAGAATAATTTCCAATTTGTATTGGGATGACAACCATGTCTAATAATCAGCAAATCCATCTTTATAAAGCGCACAAATTGACATACCCCATCTTTCTAAAGTTCTCCCCATGAACTGTTTGGTGTCTGAGTTCCACACGAAGTGCCCAAAGTCTTCACATCGTTGACCACAGGTACGTTTTTCTTTCAAAGTTGCCATTTTTACTGTTGGCAAAGGGTTTGCGCTCCCAGAAGAAGAAAGGCAATGCAAGAATAGGAGATTGTGTACAGGAACAGGAGAGGTAACCGAGGGGATTGATTCAATTAGAAAACTGCGCTTTTATAAGTAGAGTAAATGGCATGGCGCAAGCAGATAAACATCAGCTGGCCAATCATATCCACGAAAACAAATTCCTTCACCTCAAAATAACCTTTTGCCTTCAACACAGGCACAATACACATGCACCCAAATACAAAATCGCTCCTTTGAGGGGAGAGTCCTTTAGGTCTACTTCACTTGTCATTTAAACCCTTTAGAAGACCTTGGTGTGTTGAAACACTTAACTTCTAAACAATACCTGCTTGTGATAAGGATTGGAACCTGCCAACTTTCACACATACATATTTCAAAAGCAGATTACATTAAAAATCTCTTCTTTGAATTGAGTCAGGAACCCCTTATCAGTTAAAGCAGATCAGTGCATGCATTGAATTGCATCACATCAATGTTTGCTCGTTAACACGTTTTGAGGTTAAGTGACCTGTTACGCAGGGTGATAAGCAATGAATGTTTGGGATTAGAAAAGTGCCAGTCGATTGTAAATAACGGTTGGTAAAGGACTGTTCATATGAACTGGATGGTGTTCATCATGACTTCATCGTAGGAAACAACATTTGATTCAGTCTTGAAATTCATGAAAATTATGAAAATGTTGCTTAATGTTGTGTTGTGACTAAGTGCAGAAATGTAAATCATCCACAACAGCTCCAAAGGGGGTTTGTTTGTTTGCATGATGCTGTTGTTATTGTCATAACGACATTAGTAAACTTCAGGGCCTGTTATATCTCAAACCACAGACTGGCAGTAGATGCAGCATGCTTATTGTTCAGCCAGCTGGATTTGCTGGGGTCCCTCCTTACCTCATCACCTGCCATAGCATCCTCTGCAGGTTTGTCAACGATAAGGAGTTCATGGTTGCTATTCCCAATTTTTTTTTCGAATTATTACTTCAGGTGACAAAACGTGTTTGCTTTACATTTGAATCGTGTTAAGCTGAGAATATGGTTCTCCTAGGGTTCCTTGTTGTCTGCATGCAATCTGGTACAAACCTGCTGCTACTTTACATTCAGAAGGGTAAATGTGAGTCATATACGGAAACTTTACATTTAGAAAGAAATGAATATCTCAGACATGTTGGGTGTGTGCATATATGTGCTGCTTTATTTTGACTGCTTCAAATGCCATTTCAAAAAAACATAATAAAAGTTATCATGCTTTAAGAAGACAACTCCAGATAGCATGTGGTACATTCATTCACTAATAGTGGAGTTTTCATCCTGCTTCCCTTCTGGTGCTGCCACTGTTTTCCCTTCCAGAAGTTTACCACGGTATTTTTGTTGTGTTTTTTTTTTATACTGTGCATTTACCATAGTTTACCCTGCTTTGCCATATGTTTTTTTTTGTTTTGTTTATTTTTTTTTATAATTGCTTTACCATGTGTTTAACAGTGCCTATCTGATTTACCATGCTTCCACTGTGCTTTATTACACTTTGCTGTGCTTTTACTAGGGGACAATCTTTTTATAAGGGTTCGCCCACTTACTTTATTGCAGTTGCCATGACAACACAGTATACGATTGCTCTAGTGTTGTGGCTGTGCCTCTTGTCACTCTGTCCTGGGCTACTCCCAACACTCTCTTCAAAACAAGATGTAACACCTCTATAGTGGCCTTTCGGGTCAAAAACCCATTTAAATATATTAAGAACGTGCTCTAAATTGCTCAAACAGGAAATTAAAGCAAAACTAACAGAGAAGATGCAGACTTCTAATTCAGTGCACCAGCGCAGTGCTATAGCAAAAAACTAAGACCTCTAATTCAGTGCACCAGCGCAGTGCTATAGCAAAAAACTAAGACCTCTAATTCAGTGCACCAGCGCAGTGCTATAGCAAAAAACTAAGACCTCTAATTTAGTGCACCAGCGCAGTGCTATAGCAAAAAACTAAGACCTCTAATTCAGTGCACCAGCGCAGTGCTATAGCAAAAAACTAAGACCTCTAATTCAGTGCACCAGCGCAGTGCTATAGCAAAAACTAAGACCTCTAATTCAGTGCACCAGCGCAGTGCTATAGCAAAAAACTAAGACCTCTAATTCAGTGCACCAGCGCAGTGCTATAGCAAAAAACTAAGACCTCTAATTCAGTGCACCAGCGCAGTGCTATAGCAAAAAACTAAGAGCCTTTCTCAGTCAGAAAGTAAATTATAATAATAATAATGTAGGTTATGCATGCAGGTTTTATTTTATTTTGGTACTTGCCATACACAATAGGCTTGCTTCCATAACCGTAATGTGTTAAATGAATAAGTTCTGTAGTTGATAGTTTTGCAAGAACATTTTGATTGGTTAAAGTTTGCTGCAAATGTCAAAAGAAAGCAGCCCGATAGCAGTGGAAACAAATGTCCAATAAAAGCTTGTATTTTACTGTTGCTGAGATCGATAAATAAACACAAATCAGTAGTTCTATATAAAGTGCAGTTTTAATGTTTTTTTTTTTTTTTTGGAAAACAGTTTGATTTAGCCAAAGAACTCGACTGTGGCAATTACACTCACTTTACCAATGCCCTACAAAGAAAACCCCTGACTAATTTACACATATTTACAATATGTACTTATTCGAATTACAACACATACTAATATTAGTATGTGTAGTAATTCAAACTGGAACATGTACTAAATATTTCAATCGTGTACTACACACCCTAACCATTTTTAACCTAAATTGTCTTTTATAACCTCAACAATGAAGAAACGGCCTACTCCTTACCAGCAGTATTGTTAGGATTTTAAAAGCAATCAATACAAATAAAAGTAGTAGTAATAATGTTTACACATTCTTTTTTATTTTTTTGTGGGGTTCAAATGTAACTGTGGGTTTATACTGGACCCCATGCTTCTACACTTAAACAACATTTAGAACAGTTTATTACCCATGTCATTTGAGCTAGCAAATTAGGCACTAGCGCCTTATCATTTCATATTTTAGCTTATAGTACAAGGTGGAATTGAAAGTTTTAAAAGGCAGGCTATGGGGATGGATAGTTGTTGGTAAACCATAATTAATATTGTAAACCCCCATTTCTATTTTTTGCAGTGTGTTATTACCTTGAGTCCTTTCTTTAAAAAATATATTTAATAACAGGGGGCCTCATTTTGAATTAAACTTTTTTAACTGAAAATTGCCAGTCGGAACCTAATAAATGAATCTCCCGTCTGCTATCATGCTCAGCATGCTTATAATGTTCCAAGCGCAGCTGAGGGGAACACAGGAGCAGGGGAAGACATGTGCTAGGAGAGAAATAATTAGCACATATTATACAGTAAGTGGATAAAGACTTTAGAAAAGTGTTGACTCAAGCATATTTTCCCTCGCTGCCATTCGTCCACCTCTCTAGCTAAACCACTCTATAATATCTCTGGGGATCTGGATTAGCACTTTTGAGTTGGCAAACTATCTAGCGTGGTCAAGCAGGTTTCCAGCAAATGAATTTCGCAATCTGAAGATTTCTACTTTACCTGGGTCATATTTACGTCTCCTTCTGCACCAGCCACCTGTCTCGGATAAAGGACCTTTAACCTTTCTCAGGAGTTGCTTGAAGGACTTGAAGCTGCTGCGAGGGCAGTCATCTTCAACTCCTGTAAGATCTGATGACTACCCGCTGTTAGGCCACTTTCGGGTCTGATGTCTTCATCTTAGATAGGCGTGAACAGCAGCAGCCAGCTCCGAGGATGGATATAGGGGGTTTGGAGAACGTGGTAGCCAACTCTGCTTACATCTGTGCCAGAGGCAGCTTCGACAACAGCTCCAATACCGCACCCACCTGGGACAAGAAGTACCATGCCAAACTCAAGCTGCCCCATATCACCCAGTCTGAAGGCCTGAGGGACATGATTGACCTGGAATTCGACAACATCTGCACCAAACAGCCTATCGGGAAGCAACTCTTCCAGCAGTACCTGGAGACGGTTCCAGAATACAAACCAGCGTCCAAGATCTGGAAGGACATCGAGGAATATGACACAGCAGAGGACAATGACCGGGTGCAGAAGGCCTCCAAGATCATATCAAAGTACATGCAGACGGGGGCCAGGAACTTCTTCTCCCAACTAGACGAGAAGATTGTTTCCCAGGTGAAAGAGGCACACCAGACCACTAAGGATGACTTGTTCGTGGAGACTCTGGAGAGCACCATGGCTTTCCTGAAGGATGCCCCCTTCACCAACTTCAAGGAGACCATGTACTTCAATAGGTTCCTCCAGTGGAAATGGTTAGAAGCTCAGCCCATCGGGGAAGACTGGTTTCTGGACTTCAGAGTCTTGGGCAAGGGTGGCTTTGGGGAGGTTTTCGCCACGCAAATGAAGGGCACTGGGAAACTTTATGCCAACAAGAAACTCAACAAGAAAAGGCTTAAGAAGAGGAGCGGCTATGAGGTAAGGGATTTTATTTATTCATCTTTTTTATTATTTTTGTGGTTGGTTGCTTGGTTGGTTTTCAACTGACTTACTGCATAAGTAAACACAATTTTTGGAGAAAAAAAAATGGCGGTTGGGTATACCTTAGTATTATAACTCCTGTGGCTGTTCTGAATTTGTGTATATATGTTTAAATTATCACTTAACCATGTTTATTTGTAGACTGTTCAGATTAGGTTTATGGAACTTGTCCTTGTGGTTTTAATTCTTCTAAAGTATGACGATACTGCCGAGCCCCGAGGTTTCATACTATGAGTTCTTCTCAGTTCATACACAGGACTAGGAATTGGACCACAGTCAATGAACCCTTGGATATGAACATATCTATTCTTGCACAAAGTACTTACTTTTGTTTTGTTCTTGATTTTACATTCCTGTAAATAAAATGTTTGTTTGCATACCATATCCTTCTAATCCCCAAAATAATCCCATCTGTTCAATTCCAAATCTACAAATCTCATGAGGGGAGTTCCCACCCAGCAGGGATTCATGCATGCTATTACTGGATCGCAAACTCTAAGAACCCGCTGAAGTGGGCGATTAGGAGACATTTGTATAACCTTCACTGGAACATGACCTCAGACAAGATTAGCAAGGCTGTATTTTACACAAGTGTTTAGGAGCCTTCTTAATTACTGTTATTGATGGGGAACAATAAATAACCTGTGTGGGGTGTGTGCGGGTCTGAGGCATGTTCTCAACCTGCTGAAGATATCATATTTCAAAACTAAACAATTAGGTTTTATTCATTTGTTTAAATTGTTTTCGTTGTTGAATATTTTCTAAATGTAGGGTTCAGAAACATGTTATATCGATGGAATACTGTGTGTGATTTTTACTGATCAGCTCCCCCCTAGTGCTGAGTTCACTCCCGATATATACTGCCATTTAGTGAGACCTAAGGAAAGTACATTAGCATATTTGTACAAAACAGATATACATTTTATTTTACACTTTAGTTTTTATTTTCATAGTAATGACTTTCAGTGCAAAGTGCCATTGTCTGTTTAACATACTGTACTGATACAGATTATCTTTACCACCTTTAGACTCAAACAATGAGTATCAACACTGAACAGAAGCAAGAGAACTTCTTTTCTATCTGTCCCTCAATATTATCCTCATATTTGCCTGGGAAAACATGGAAAATAAATAATGATTGGGCTTTGTTACTTCATATGGTTTATTTATTGATACAAACAATATACACAAACAGGCAATTGTTTTTTTTTATCCCAGTATAAAGAGACACCATGGTGTTGGACTAGGTACAGCCCAGAGCAGGGAGGCTGTGTGGTCCAGTGGTTAAAGAAACGGGCTTGTAACCAGCAGGTCCCAGGTTCAAATCCCACCTCAGCCACTGACTCACTGTGTGACCCTGAGCAAATCACTTCACCTCCTTGTGCTCCGTCTTTCGGGTGAGACGTAGTTGTAAGTGACTCTGCAGCTGATGCATAGTTCACACACCCTAGTCTCTGTAAGTCGCCTTGGATAAAGGCGTCTGCTAAATAAACTAATAATAATAAGAGCAGGTGCTCAAATTCCAGCTCCCAGTCATTGACTTACTGGATGGACTTCATTGATCAAGTCTTAATTGACCTCCTTTGTCAAGAGATGTTTCCTTTCTGTTGGGGGAAAAACCAACAAAAAAATGGGTATAATTGTAAGCACTGATGGTCAGTTTAGTAATGCTGTGTTCAAGTGTGTCCTCGTTCTAACTCTGTGCCTTGTCGTCTTGCAGGGCGCGATGGTCGAGAAAAGAATCCTTGCCAGGGTCCATAGCCGTTTCATTGTCTCATTGGCGTATGCATTTCAGACCAGAACTGACCTTTGCCTGGTGATGACGATAATGAATGGTGGAGACCTGAGGTAAAAAGAAAAGTATTCAGATGCCGTTCAGGTGGTATAAACAAAACAAATCTTTTTGTAATAGTCAGATATTGTAATAGTCAATTCCCATCAACTTCTGGATAGCTGGGGACCAACAAGCGTTGGGAATAGGAGCACATCAGTTCTTAAAGGATTCCAGGACGGTCTTTACAGCAATTACAGTAAATGAAGTAAGGCGTGTGTCTTTTTTCTTGAACTAGCTTGGTGTGGGGCGGTAGACCTTGGGTGATGACTTTTTACTTCTTGCTCTCCTTAACACTGCCTCTAGTGGATACTTTAAAAATGTCAGAAGTACTACTCACAGAGGTCTGGTATGTTCTGTGCTTACCGTTTATTTGAAACTGACTTTGGGATGAATGTCCAACAGGGAGATCATTACATGCTAGGTGACCACGCTGACAGTTGTGCGCAGCGATAGTGGCAACATATTAAAAACGTATACAAAAATAAATTTGCCAAAATACTTGATTTAGTTTCTTTCAAGTTTATCTCAGAATTTAGTTCAGTTTAGTTTTTTAGTTTTTTTTTTTTAAAGAAAGTTTTGCAATCATTTCTAATATATCTCCTTTGACTATGATTGCAACGACAGGTACCACATCTATAATGTTGATGAGAATAACCCAGGCTTTGAAGAGCCCAGAGCCTGCTTCTACACAGCACAGATCATCTGTGGGATGGAGCATCTTCACCAAAACAGAATCATTTACAGAGACCTCAAGCCAGAGAATGTACTCCTGGACAATAATGGTAAGCTTTTAAAGTGTGAAGCGTAGCTAACAAAGCAGTTCCATGCATTTTCTCTGCCGTACACATTCATTCATTGTATATGTGCAGGGTTGAAAGAAACATATATTTCCGGATTGAAACATTGTATCTGGTACTCTCTAGGTTAAAGAAATCTGAGTTTGCAAGCCATGCTTTTAGACTGTCTGTCTTGCACTTCCTGGGTCATTTCACTTAGAGAGTAAAATCATCCCCACCCTTTCTATGGCTTCTTTCCTGTCAATAAGCAATCAGCTGCTTCCTCTATGGACTGCTTCCAGCCAATAACAAGCTTTCTACTCAGAAGACACTGTTGAGGTTAAGTGACCCAGGAAGCACAAGTGCAAAAAGATAACCTCTCAATAAGGCATAGGAACCGTGAGCTTGCTTTAACCTAAAGTAATACCAGATATTTTGGAAATGAAAATACATTTAACACAAATTATCATAGCCACTATATGCATTAAGGGGATATTATATTTTGTGTAACTCCTCCTACATTGTAGAAAGAAGACAAGCGTTGAATTGACAACAGAACTGGCAGAAGGCACAGGTGTCGTTGTCCATCAAATCAACAATACACAGGTCACTCTTGAAATCAGGATGTGTTGCAGTAAGAATACCTCTGTTAAGAAAGGGAAACAAGACTAAAAGACTAAAATATGCACAAGAACACATCAATGGAACAATGGTCAAAGGTGCTTTGGACCGTTGATGGATAGGCAACGACACCTGGGCCTTCTGCCAGTTCTGTTGTCAATTCAACGCTTGTCTTCTTTCTATTCCTTAAGGATATTATCTTCAAGTATTGCTCATCCTTGTTGGACAGCTTTTTGGGTCTTCCAGTCCTGGGTTTGTCAATTACAGATGATGTTTCTCTGTACTTGTTGATTATGCTTCAGATACCACACCTTGAAAATCAAGTAATGCAAACTATTTCACTCAATGTTTTTCCTTTTTTATGCAAGTCAAGGTTGTTATAATAGTAGAAAACAATAGTGGAGGCTTTGAGTAAATTGTTGATGCTCATAATGCATCAGAGTAGAAAAAAGCAACATGTCTAAGACTTTTGCACTGCAGTGTATATTTATTATTTATTTCTTAGCCGATGCCCTTATCCAGGGTGACTTACAATTGTTACAAGATATCACCTTATTTTTACATACAATTACCCATTTATACAGTTGGGTTTTTACTGGAGCAATCTAGGCAAAGTACCTTGCTCAAGGGTACAGCAGCAGTGTCCCCCACCTGGGATTGAACCCACGATCCTCTGGTCAAGAGTCCAGAGCCCTGACCACTACCTCACACTGCTGCCCACTACTCCATAATGGTTTAATAAGCAGAATGAATAAGTACAGTGCTTTGGAAGACAAGTAACCATCTTACTAAAGACTGAAAAATAGCGAAATGGCTTTTACGAGGCTGTGTTGGTCCCAGTATTTCTCCCCACTGATACTTGCAGGCAGTTAATATTAGATTCAGTGTTTTAGGTTGACGTACGCTCCAGTAACTGGCGTCTGTTCTGTAGGAAATGTGCGTATTTCAGACCTTGGACTTGCAGTGGAGCTGAAGGACGGTGAAACAAAAACAAAAGGTTATGCAGGAACCCCAGGTAAGTGCACCTTATCATATTCCTTACACAGTGTACAGTGTGATACCAAGCGCGAGCAAAGTGTAGTTAAACATTGTACAAGCATAGTGGCTCTGAGGTAAATGGTAGGTTACTAAAGTCACATTTTTACAAGAATACAACAAGCCAGAAACAACTAAGTTGTAAGAAGGAGCAGTTCAATTAGAGTTTCTTGTTACAATTAATATGACTTTATTCCTCTCTGAAAACCTGGCTTTGCTTTGCAGTTGCTTCCCTACAAAGTTTACTGTCTGTGGAGCAGCCATTCACAAACGTGGGCCTTGTTTTTCACTGTGGGGAAATTAGAAACCACTTTAAAAGTCCTTTATTAGTTTTCTGTTGATCACATCGTTTTTTAGACTTTGTTTTCACTTTCTCTAGCCACTCGGTATACATTCACTTAGTATAAGGAACCAACCTATGTATAAACCATTTAAAAATAAACCACAGTACTGTCTAAAAACAATATTGTTTCCTATATTACTGCAGTACATACTATAGTATATTATAGGAAACTATAGTTTGAACAGCATTAACTGGTAGGAGCTACTGCACAGCTGGAAGTGAATCTATAATAACAGGATACATGATACATTATGGACAGCTGTTTTTTCCTCTTAACATTTTTTTTTTAATTTTGTTATTTTTTAATGGATAACCAGTGCAAATGTACAGCAATTGAAGTGTGTTGTTTGAAATCTTAGGTTTCATGGCTCCTGAGCTCCTGAGAAGCGAGGAGTATGACTACTCCGTGGACTACTTCACCCTGGGAGTGACACTGTACGAAATGATTGCAGCCAAGGGCCCCTTCAGATCCAGAGGAGAAAAGGTATTGTAATGAATCTCCTCCTCGCGCCTGATGAGTTCATAATATCACATCAGCATACGACACACACTTACCTCTCTATTACAGAGCTTGCTCTTCAGTTGAATATAAGGCATTCGTCTTTGAACCGTATAGTTTGCAGGTTCAAATCCAGCCCTTGCCTTTCCATTCAATTCAATTGGCTTATTTCTGAATATTTTCTCCCCTTTACAAAAATATAAAATCCCTACAGGAAAAAAAAGGTATTCAGGAAGACCTGCCACCTTGTGGACATTGAGAGTAATTTCATGTGCAATGCTTGTGCTTGTGCCATTTCGGTGAAAATAAATACAGGAGGTAAGAAAAGCTAGATTACTCACAAGCAGTGAAACATTCATTTAAGGACTCAATTAGTCTGCCAAAGATGTTTGTAAGTAGTTTTGTAACATTGTGTAACATGTATTTTTCATTTCAATGTGGATGTGCCTGTAAAGCCTGTATAAGGCATAGGGTAAGAGTTGTGCTAGGGTATGTGTCACAGTTACGAGTGAAACCAGTATCACCAACAGAAATGTATATATGAATTCAATAGGAAACATGCTAGCTCATATATACAGTATGTATATTTGAATTACTGCCACATTATAAAGTGTAAGCAAATACCGCACTGTACTGTAAGAAGCAGAAGTCCACATGTAGCTGAACTGTCTCTATGGATCCAGGGATGAAGAGAATGCGATGGTCGTGCCTCTTGACACCTGCTCTTCCCTTTTCAGGTTGAAAACAAGGAAGTTAAAAAGCGTATTCTCAATGATCCAGTGAGCTACACAGAGAAGTTCAGTGAAGAGGCCAAATCCTTTTGTGAAGGGCTGCTGGAAAAGGACGTGACTAAGCGACTTGGGTTCAAGAATAACAGCTGTGATGAGCTCCGGGTTCACCCATTCTTCAGCAGCATTAACTGGAGAAAGCTGGACGCAGGTACAAGGACCTTTTTGTAAAAGCCCATTATTGTATTAGTGAATTCAGATCTAATTATTACATTATGATATTATGGTTAGTACCTTGGTTTTTCAGCAGGGTACCTTATTTAAATGTTTCAGTAACCTATGTTGAACATTTACAGTATTTTGAGAGTTGTTTATGAAAAGCAGTGTTGCCTTAGTAGTTAATATACTAATAACCACTTCATATTAATACATTGTTGAAGCATTTGTCAAAATGTCTCAATTTCAAAATAGAAAGACCATTCCAGGAATGAATAAAAGACTGCCAACTTGTCACGGCCGGGATTGAAACCACATGTTCCCGACTCACCCTGCACAACATGCAGCACTGCGGTATATATAGCAAAGAGTCACGCACCCTCTAGTATAAATTTAACATGACTATGGGACACTGCAGATTCAAATAATTTATAGTCAGTATTTACCAAGTGTTTCATCATTCCCTTTCCTTTGCGTTCTAGGTATACTCCCGCCTCCATTTGTTCCAGACTCTAAAACCGTTTATGCGAAAGACATCCAGGATGTAGGTGCCTTTTCCACTGTAAAAGGTGTTAACCTTGATGATCCTGATAAAGAATTCTTTGATGAGTTTGCAACTGGCAACATCGCGATACCCTGGCAGGAGGAAATGATAGAGACTGGTGTTTTTGGAGAGCTCAACATGTGGGGCACTGACGGAAAATTACCAAACGATCTGAAGAGGGAATCCATTACAGAACTGCCAGCAAACAAATCCGGGGTGTGCTCTATTTCTTAGGAAGGTTGCGTCCTTTTCAAGAAGAATACGCATGATATCTGGATGAATGAAGAAACTGAAGAGCTATGGTTATAGAGTGCAGGATTCTGTTTTTCATCTGGTTTGGTGCAAGATATCTTCCCATTGAGCATTGTCAAGGAGGCTAGGGTTTCCACCTCAGAGGAGCAAACTGCTGTTAATGCTTGTGCAGTCCCATGCCACGATGCAGAAGACTAAAAAACACAGGGTAGTTTTGTGTCCATGGGAAAAGATACTGAAATCCTGGGACACTGTCCTCAAAACCAGGAAGATAAATGTGATGACCCTAAGCGAAAGTTCACAAAACACGAAGAAAGAGTTTCGGGTCTTTTTGAATAAACCTGTATGCAACTCTGTTTCATTCTGATGTGTCCTGCAATGAATCTGGCTGCAGGATAATGATGGCACAAGTACCTTGAGTTACGTGCCAAGTTCATGTTCGGAGCTCAGCCAATGGAATGACATCCTGCCCCCAAGCCAGCTGGAAACAGAATACTGAACACTGTACTCCTTTTAGAGTAAACCAGTAAATAGAAGCTCTGGTGTGTATGTAGTGTGCAAAAAATACAACCAGATTCAAGATATAGCCAAGTTTTAGTTAATATGAATACAAACAAAATTGTATGAAATAAAAATAGAAAGTCCAATATATTATAAATATGGAAAATATTTAGTTATGTTGGAGGAATTTTAACGTTCGAGTTGAACATGCTGATGTTATGAACTGGGTACCCAGGATCATAATTTACTTGGTAAAAACACAAGCTGGTTGACTAACATTGTCATTCTCTATAGATTACATGACAAATTTGAGTTTTCATTCCAGTAACTAGGTTTTCAGTACTGTACTCGCTGTTACTAATGCAATTTGACTGCAGTGGTCTATTGCATGTGTAACAAATACTGTGCAATTCATTCATTATTGTATAGACTGAACAGTAGGGCAGATCAGGCACTGCATACTGTACATTACATACTGTACATTACAGCTCCAATGTACGATTAAAATCTATGCTTTGAGTTACAAAGCAGGTTCACAATTCCTCATGAAGACATTATGGGCTCCTGTGAAGCAAGTGCAAACACAATGGCATTGTAAGTCGCCCTGGATAAGGGCGTCTGCTAAGAAATAAATAATAATAATAATAATAATAATAATAATAATAATAATGGCAACATTTCTCAAGAGACGAACACTGCAAATGTCATGATTTAAAACTAACAGAAAAAAAAACGTGTTCTTGATTTGTTCTTGTACTAGTTTTATAGTCAATTTATTTTACTCCTCTATGAAAATTTCCCTTTGCACTTGCTTCAAATCAGGGCTTGGTATGTTGTCTGAACCATAAGGTGAGATCATTAGCCTAAGTAATAAATTTGTATTTTTCTAATGTGTGTGAAAACTAGTTTCATGGAGACGGCCGATTTGTGGGTCTAGTTCTTGTTTTGCATAATGAACAAAAGCTTACCCTTTTGAATCTTCACAGCTAAATAATACGCTTAAAAATAAAAGCATACATTTATAACTCTGATCAAGCTTGCATTGTTTTTGCTTACTCCCACAACTGACTCTAATAAATTAGATCAGTGAAGTCTATATTTCAAACAGTCCCATTCAGGGTTGTTTAGAAGTCATGCATGACAATGAACTATCGAGCGATTACATGCCTATATTATGAAGTGGGATATGAATTGGAATTGATGTCTTGTACTAACAGCAGGGCCTTTGGATAACCCTGTATAAAACAATCATTTTAAATGTGTATGCGATCCTTAAATCCCTTTTAAACTAAGCTTGAGTCTTCACTCATATTTACAATTGCGTTATTGATAAAGAACCAATTTTTTTGAAATACCTGAAATATTTAAAAACTCATATTTATTGATATTAACCAAGGCTTTAAAAATGTCATCCTTGTGTAAAAATATATCGTTTATTTGCTTGTTTATTTTTTTACTGGTAATATGCAGTAGGTCAGTGTTGTCTAGCAATTAGTGACCTACAGCTCTGGAAGTAACTAGGCATCTGGAAGCAACAGTTTATTTTTATACCTAGATTTGTACTTGAAATTCTGCACTATCACAAATAAATGATTTGCAATGAAATGGGTTTTAAGGATATGGTCATCACTCCTTTGAAGATTCTTAGGGCTAGACTTGTTTATATAAGTACAATGCATGTGTTATTTCCCTGTGCAACGGCTACATTTAATCATACTTCCAGTATGAATGTGTATTAAATTAATGGCTAATAGAAAGTTAACACACGTTTTAGACACTTGTAATATTAATGCAGTAATGTGTTCTGGTGGTGTGCTCGTATGCCTTGAAGTCTGCTTCAATAACACCATAAAGCAAGACAACAAAGTGGTCAGAAAACTGTGATGAAGTACAGAATCTTTGCATTGGTTGTAAGCTTAAACGTATGCAGAACAATATGGGCAAACAGGTATTGAGGGGCTTGTGTGTATCAAATGATCCTTTCTGACTTGAAAACCACAGTGCTCCGACAATGGGACTCAATCCTGACCTGCAGATGAAAAACTAGTGCGTAGAAAAGACTACAACTCCTGCGAGATGAAAATGTCAGTAGAATAGAAAACAATATGAAAAACTAGGATATATGTATGATGCTATCATGTAAAATATCTACAATAGAATTATGAATGATGTATTTAAATAAATATTTTGCAACAAAGAAAGCTTGAACTGTTATAGTAATGGTGGTGATGTATGCGCTAAGTGGAGAAATAGTGCAACCTGCCATGATTCCAACTGTGAGAAACTGCCAAGTAGTGAGAAAATGTGCAGTTGAAAAGCAGAACTGCAAGCTCTCGAAGTAGGCTTTTACTAACCCTGTTCTAGTACTGGGTATGCAACTCAAATGCAGCTTATGTAATACTTACCCATATGCCTGGGATACCAGCTTTCTGAATGGAGGGGTCAATCATGAGGTTCTTCAATAGATAAGTTGACAACCTTTGTGCCACAATGCTGAAGAATATCTTACCCTCCACATGGTAGATTATTTTTTGGGCGGGATAAAGACCTCTCCTGTCCAGCCCCATGCCCTTGGGACAACCTGTTTTCCCATGCTACCTTCATCGACCTCCACAAGATTCTTCAAACCCTAGGTGCACTCTTGTAAGCCCGGTATAAAACCCTTGCTTTCTGCATTGCTTGCTCCATTTCGTTCCACTCAGAAGCAAAGTCCTCCACTTGGTATTCTGGAGGATTAAGAGGTGGAATATCAGAGGCAATCAACAGAGGCTCCCCTCTTCTTGAATCAGCGTATCTTCTATAAAGACACTTATCTAGCCTATAGTACAATACATTAGTCTATGGGAGGCATCTAGAACTGAAGAGTAGATCCTGATAAAACAAGTCTACCCCAATTCACATTTCTTTTTCAGTTTGAAAGTTATCCAGTTCAATTACTCTCACATGGCTGTCCTGTTCAGCCGTTCTTCTGTTCCATTACATCATTCTGCCCTCCTCTAATGAATCTGTGCGCTTAGCCATTCACCCCTATAAATCATAAATCACTTCTCTTTGAAAGCAGGAGTCTTTGTTCTGCTGTTGTCCTGCCTTGAGTGCTGTTTATTAATCACTTCAACAAGATGCATCTTGTGTCTAAATTTAATTCAGTTACTGCAGTACAGTTTACGTAGTTGTGCCCACAATGCACCTTTCTCTATATTGTATTTTGAAAATCTTGGATGCTACAAGCAAATGTATTGTTCCAGAAACTAGATTCTTCAATAAAAATGTAGAAACACCTGATTATTATTTTTTTGTGTGTGTGAATGTCTGGCAGGGTAAAGTGGCATTGAACAAATTCGCTCCAATGGCCCAGGATAATCAGCTGCAGACCAGTAACCCCTACTGGTCAAGATGGGCTCAGTACTTTAGGTTTGATGGGTGAAAGAGAGCCGATTGGTTGGTACACTGGAGGTCAGTCGTTGATCTTTAATCCACAAGACTGATATGAGGGCCCGAAGATTCAGATAGAAAAACTGGGAAAATAACTGATGAAAAAAAAGCTTCCAGTTTAATTATTTATTAATTTACCCAAAACATTCTATAAGCCTACATATACAATGCATGTTTACATACTCCATGAATATCAACATGCAGGATGATCTCAAGGTTACTGATATGGAATGTATTACTGTCAACAGGTTTTTCTAAAGTGATTTAATTTCCCCCTATCCTGTAAGAGGCGTTTTGTTCGACAACATACAGTAAGATATTCCATTCTTTAAGTGATGGAACATTTGAGAATTTACAGTAATGCAGGTGTAATTATTTGACAGCCAGCAAGGCACAGCTGACAATAGTGATAATATCATAGGCCTATGAGAGTAGATATTCATGAAAACTATATGAAGTTTCATAGGCAACGGAGATATGATATAAAACCAATTGTAAATAAAGACACCCAGAAAGAATCTTCAGCTGTTTTGAGATGCATGTACAGAACCCATTACTCCATTATGGGGTGTAAATAAAGACACCCAGAAAGAATCTTCAGATGGGATGCTGTTTCTCCATTGCTGATGTCCCCACAATCTGCAATCTAAGCAAATATTTTAACAATATGCTTTGTATCTGCTAGCATGCAGTACCACAGCACCACCTACTGACATAAATCTATTGTGCTGCTCAGTTGTTAATAACCCTAATTAATTGTTTAAGTGTACAGTCCTGCCATTGCTTTCCCCTGAGCTATCAGTCCAAAATGTGACAGGCATCTAGAGCATGAAACGCTTTCTCCAGAGGAAAAGGAGCATTATATTAATTACTGCACTTTACAAAATGAAGATCCTCTTGCAAATTTAGCAGTGTGGAGTAGTGGTTAGGGCTCTGGACTCTTGACCAGAGGGTCGTGGGTTCAATCCCCAGTGGGGGACACTGCTGTTGTACCCTTGAGCAAGGTACTTTACCTAGATTGCTCTAGTAAAAAAAACCCAACTGTATAAATGGGTAATTGTATGTAAAAATAATGTGATATCTTGTAACAATTGTAAGTCACCCTGGATAAGGGCGTCTGCTAAGAAATAAATAATAATCATATGTAGAATCAGTTGTAGCCATCAAAGATTCTCCTGACAGACAGAAGACAGGTAAATTGCTTCTGTAGAAATCTGACATGAGAGAATGACGATGCCGTCTTATATGATTGTGAAAATCTGAAGTGTAGATGAGCCCTTCACAGAAATGCCAGGGGCTGCAGGAGGATGTTATTGTGCTTATAAAATGTCTATGAAATGAAGATGGGTAATTAGTTCCAACAACCTGTGTGCTGTGAGAGTTTTAGTGAAGAACAGATACAATCTGGACAAGCAGGTGTAAGGATTAATTATTATTATTAATAATAATAATAATAATAATAATAATAATAATTATTATATATATATATATATATATATATATATATATATATATATATATATATATATATATATATATATATAATTTGCAACTTATATACAGTTTTATCAGAAATCATGGTTTAACCCATCGCTGTATTTTATATTTGTTAAATGTTAAACTTATGACAAGGACTTTTTTTTCACATAACATTTACTAGTCTCTAAAACTGCACATTAATTACGGTAAATGTATTGATAGTGTAGACAGTACTATAAGTACCACTGAACTACACTCAATGTAGTTTTGTGTTAAAAAGGTGACAGATATATAAAGTTGTATGGTAGTTATAAAGACGAACAACACCGTGACCAGTGTGTAATGTGTACTAAACGGTGTTGTTGTTTTTCCACGTAGTTGATGAATTTCCTTGGTGGTTTAGCAGGATCCATCGTCATTTCCACAGCTCGGCTTCTGCTGGGTCACATTACACCCATGCAAAACAGCAGGGCGATGTGGTGGTGGGGTGAATTATCAGCCGCAGCACCTCTTATGGGTTCTGAATCCGGACCTCATCCGATCTCCAGATGACAACCTCTTCATTTGGATTTTTTTTTTAAAACGTTCTCCTAATCCAATTTGAACCTATTTGGTGAGTTCTGAAGCTGCATGATGTCCGTGAGGAATTAACCACACAGAAAGGGTTTTTCAAAGGTATATCGATTGGAGGCGCAGGTCCCATTATATTACTTTGTCACAGTTGCCTGCTCGAGTCCAGGGATCTCTAGCTCTCCAGTGCTTGTGTGTTTCATCAAAGAAATATTGCTGACGACAAAATGCAACAGTCGTCAACTCCAAGCACCGTTCATGCATTAGATGCAGCAGGTAAATGTATATCTTTTTAAAAAATGTTTTGGGGAAAAATATGCAGACTTAATTTATTTATTTCTTAGCTTAATGTACATGTATATCATAAAAAAAGGGTCGGGAGTGGACGAGATATAAAATACACAGTGTACTGTAAAGAAAACGGTGACAGGCGTTTATTTTAGTTAATTCGGCTTTGCCTAATGCACAAGTAATGCTTAATTAACGGTATTAGTTTTGGGGTATCGCAAAACAATAATGTTGCAGCCGAATAAAAAAAAAAAGAAAAGTAGCCAATTAATATTTATTATTTTACAATGTGTTTAAAATACTGTACAGTCTTGTATATGGTGCATTTTCTGGTATGATAAATGTTATAAACCCAAAGTTTAAACCGTCATGTGGTCAAATGTATTACTGTATGTAGATTTTTTTTTTAATATATAAGAGGTTAACACAGTATTAACGTGTTATTTGTTCTGTACAGCATTGTGTTTGTACTTTGTATATTATCAATCAAAACAAAAAAATAATAAAGCTGTGCTGTAGGCTAGCGGTGGTGAAACCACGTTTTACATCAACTGCAGTGATGCTCCCAAACATTCAGCAGCCCAATTAGGATAATGTTTACATTCCATTGAATTATGATGCATGTGCATTAGCTGTTCAACACTTAATACAAGGCAACCTTTGTAGTCTTATAATGACAACTCCATATCGATAACAGGATGCAATACACTCCATGCAGAAAACACTTTTTAAAAGAAGCAGTAAATACGGTTTTAGAACGCATTCTTCTGCCCCTTGCTGGCTTCAGTAGCGTTTTCATTGCTCTCCTCATCATTGCCCTGTTGAAGCTGTAGTTGAATGTGCAGCCTTTCTCTGTGTTTGTCTGTCAAGGGTTCCAGGGTGCTTCATTTGCTAGACAGAGAGAATCTCAGAATCATAATTATATGAAATGTCATCATTGCAAATGTATAGAGACACTACAGTAAAGTGGTACCTCATGAGATTTAGGTATTAAGGTTTATTTAGATACTAGAGGGTCATATCCTGGAGAAAACAATCCATTTTAGTAAAGCTGTTGCCCGTATCTTACCCTTCATGATGTCGGCAATCATTCTGAGTGACTCGGTTGCTCCAAAATTGAGAATTATTCAATATTCAATACAGCTGTCTAAAATTGATTTTGAGTGAAAATTAATATATGAAAAAAAAGACATGTATTATCTGTTTTTTTTTATTTCTGAAAGGAAAGGTTAACAAAAAACATTACAGATTTCGTCAAACTAAAATATACAGTTTATGCTTGTAAAGGTGTGATTGGATCATTATACTGTACACACCTGAAAAGGGTTCCTGGGCATAAAGAACCTTAACATTCCTTCCCTCTATTTTAGAGCTTTTATGAACCCTTATATCCTTGGTGAACCTGGCCAGGGGATTCTTCAGCGCGTTTCAGAATGTGGGATTGCATGGAGACATGTGTCCAGCTGTCAGGATTCAGAATGTACTTATTTACATGTGAATACATGGTGTGTAGGTCATGGAGATTTACCTACTATGGATCACTATTTTATATATATATATATATATATATATATATATATATATATATATATATATATATATATACTACCGGTCAAAAGTTTTAGAACACCTCAATTTTTCCAGTTTTTATTGAAATTTACGCAGTTTAATGTCTCAATGTACTCTGAAATTAAAGCATAGAACAAATAAACAATTGGAGATAAAAAAATAAATCATGGAATCGTTTTGTTTAACAAAATTTAATCTAAATTTTTGACTCATCAAAGTAGCCACCTTTTGCAGATATAACAGCCGAACACACTCATGGCATTCTTTCTTCAATGGAAATCAAATATTGTTCGGAAAGTTCTTCCCAACACTGTTGCAGAAGTTCCCACAAATGTGTTGCACTTGTAGGTTGCTTTGCTTTCACCCTTCTGTCCAGTTCATCCCAAACCAGCTCGGTGGGGTTTAAGTCTGGAGACTGTGCTGGCCATTCCATGATTTGAAGCCTACCGTCTTGTTCTTTTCTTCTAAGGTAGTTCTGACATAGCCTGGAGGTATGTTTTGGGTCATTATCTTGCTGTAGGATGAACCCCTGACCAACTAGGCGTATACCAGAGGGTATTGCATGGCGCTGCAAAATGTTTTGGTTCAGGGTGCCACTCACTCTGTGCAAGTCGCCGACTCTGGATCCAGCAAAAGAGCCCCAGACCATCACGCTTCCTCCTCCATGTTTGACAGTTGGTGTCACACACCATCCTTTCGCCTACTCGACGGCGTACAAAAACCCTGCGTGATGAACCGAAGATTTCAAATTTTGATTCATCGGTCCATAAGACCTTCTTCCAGTCTTCAGTAGTCCACTGGCTGTGCTTCATGGCCCACGCAAGCCTCTTTTTCTTATTTTGCCATCTTAGCAATGGCTTTCTTACTGCCACTCGACCTGTCAAACCTGCAGCTCGAAGTCTTCTCTTCACAGTTGAAACTGAGACTTGCTTACTTCGACCAGTGTTAAGCTGTGCTTGAAGCTGTTGTCCTGTGAGCCGCCTATCATGCAAGCTGTTGACTCTCAGAAACTTGTCTTCTGATTCTGTTGTGGCTTTGGGTCTGATGTAACTTAAAACGTGAGTATCGATGTTTCTTAAGAAACTGCACAGACGCCATTTCTTAATCAGTGTTAAGTTTATTTCATACATGCAGGGAAACCAGTCCAAGTATAGAATCGATTACCAGTTGTTACATCTTTTACATGACATTCAATACCCTTCTGCATAGGTGTCTCTCTCCTCCTCTTTCTCTGACACTTAACCAATAGAAAAGGTACAACACATTATTCTGTTTTAATATTTAATTTTGTGTGTGTGTGTGTGTGTCTGTGTGTGTAATCTAGTGTGACGACCTCTGAACTCAGTGCATTCTTCAGACCCCTGGTGGTGCCCCAAAAAGGTCCATACATCTGGTTTTTGTCATCTTCCTTGTTCCTATCTCTCAGTTTTGCCTGAGACCCTTTGAGTCCAGTGGCATTATCTCTTATTCTCCCTGTGAACCTTTGGGTCCAACGGCAGTCCCTGGGAGCCTTTTAGCTCCTTTATGCTTTGTATTCCCAAAAGTCTTAGAGCCTGGCCCCTTCTGGTCCACAGCATTGTTATCTTGTTAGCTTGCAGGCAATGTTGGACAAGAAGCTTGTAGACGCAAGGTCTCTTATCAATTGTTAGCAGTACATGCAATTTGAACCAAACAGTCTGCTATCTGCAATATTAGTCTCTTTTCAGAAAAGAACACCAGTATAGCTCTGCCAGTCCACATGCGTAGCAAACTGCTAATCAATTCTCGATCCATGTTTTCCAACAGGGTCTGCCAGACCTCTTCCTGTCAGAGTTTCCTCCAGTTTCCAAGTGCCTTTTGATGGTGTAGGAAACTGTACTCACTGACACCTTGGCTTTCTTTGCAATTTCTCTAAAGGAAAGAACTACACTTTTAAGGGTTATAATGGTCTGTCTGTCTTCCTTTCTTAATTGCCTTTTTCTCGCCATTATGAGAGCAATATACTACTTCCTGCAGTGCAATACTGTCCAAATAATGCTTAAGAGGGTGTAGTAACACAGTCTGTTCCAACACTGCTTTTATACAGACAGAGGGTTTGTAAGTAATCAACAAAAGTTGGGACACCTGTAGGAATTGTTAGCATCAACTTTCAAGTCTTAATTTACTTCCATTGCTGCAGAACAGCTGTAATTTGTTAACCCATTACTTGTTCCCTGAAAAAGGCCTTTTTGTATAACTCTGAAATGTACATTATTTTTCAGTTTTTGGTAACCTAAACTTTTTTTTTTAACCTCTGGCAGTTTACCGCTTACCTTTGTACCATTTCAGGTTATTCACTGGACTTGAACTGCATAAATTTCAATAAAAACTGGAAAAATGGGGGTGTTCTAAAACTTTTGACCGGTAGTGTATATATATAAAAGCACTAGTGTAAATGAGTATTTGATTTTAGAATGGTATTGATGCTTTGCCCATATATTTATGCTTTTACAATGTGTTTCAGTTCTGCCCTTGTGCTGTGTCTCTGCATTCTAAGGTCTCAGAAACATAGACTGCAAGTGTGTGAGTCATTGGAAAAGTTACTTCTTGGAGTTTTACAAGAACACATCGGCGTTTCTTCTTGGTAACCTGTCACTGCTTTTCCAACAAGTCACATGTGTTGGGCCTCTCTGCATTCCTTCCTGTTAACTCTTCAAGTAGTATTCGGAAGTGTGCAAGTGCAGTAATTAAGTATTTGGAAGGAGTGCCTGGTTAAGCTAGTTCATTAGCAGCTCTCAGATAAATACCACTAAGAAATCAAATGCATGTTTGCCAACGTATGCATATTTTATGTAGGAAGATTTTTTGAATATTTTTTCTATTTGCTTTGTGTACTTTAAAAACAAATAATGGAGAATAACCTTGCCTAGCAATATTTTAGCCACTGAAGTTAATTATTGAGCAGCACAAAAAAACAAACAAAAAATATCTGACAAAGGAAAAACCGATTGGAAAAGTGCATGCCTATGCCAATTGCATTAGACTACCACATAATCATATTTTTGTTAACATATACATGAACTTTAGGAGGCTAATCTAGACAGTACAGATTGGTTTTACTACGAGCTTGATTAGCCACAGTGCACAGGTAACAAGCTCAGGTGTTTCATATTAAACTCAGTAAAAACCAGGAACGGATCAAACTGCTATCCAATGGTAGTCTTATTTCCATCCCTGGACAGTAATCAAATGTGGCAAGTTAACACAATGGGGACCATCTTACGAAATGAAAGGAATTGTTTGATAATTAAATTCTTCCTCGCTAAAACAGCAGTACTCCACGTGAGTTCATAACATACTGCATTAAAATTGCCTGTTCAAGTTACTGTACAAGCAATCAAAAACATACCTCACTTAAAGAGTTTAGTGGCTGATATGTGTCTGAGTTTAGTTTAACGTTTATCCCAATCTGTGGATTAATCTGTGCATATAAGGTTGCCACCTCTCTCAGATTCAAAATTGCCTAGAGATGTCTACACTTATCCCTATTTAAACCAATGTGGTAAATGCATTTCAAATGTATTTTATTTGCAACCAGTGTGGCAAATTTAGTTTATTAGTAGCAAAATTGCCAAGAGACTTGCACAACTGGTTTCACAGACCCCAATTAGCACTAATCGTGGACTACTTCCAGGACTGTGAAACCAGCCCACAATATCCCTCATTACACCAGGCATGGCGTGAATAAGCAGACACTCAAAACAGTTAATTGATACTCAGTATTAATGTGATCCTTTTATCTCTCAAGTTTCTCCTGCACACTGCAAACAGAAAACACTCCACATGCTTCACTGAATTTAATATAAAAGTCATTATGGTTCGTTTTTACTCAGTGAATTGTCCAAAATGTGGATGCGCTCATACATCTTCTAGGACTCATTCATTACACAGTGATTTTCAGGAAAAAAAAAGGTAAGTTATGTTGAGCAGCATTTAGTCAATTGCAGAAGAGACAAGGCTGGACTATGGAATCCTGGATTAGAAGATCATGATGTAATTATGTGTCTCCCTGGGCAATAGAATTGTCTCTGTTCAGAACCCAGAGCGTGACAGCTCCATTACAGGACAGAGGATTCTGACAAAGAATCTGAGTTTATGTGAAGATAAAAAGAGCACTGTAACTGCAGCAGAGACTATAGCATGTTAATGTGCTGTAATTTATATCATTATATCATCAGTGCCACTTTTGGGTTGTTTTTTTAACTATGCAGTGGTCTGATAATTATCCTAACCTGTGCTGTTTACCTAGAAACCAAGGGTGTTTTACTATAGATTGTCTGTTGAGCAAATATCTTTGTTTCAAATAGGAAAGTATATATAAAAGGCCAGCATCACACAAACTGGCCATTACTGGCCATCTCTTATTATCTTCCCAAGGTCCAGTAAAATACAACAGCAAATTATCTGACCCAGTGTGCAGCTCATTATTTCAGCTTTCCTAACTCATTTGTAATTCTCCAAGGTGGAGAGTGCAGAGAATAAGTCATGTAACACAGGGATGTAAATAAGACTCCCATTGCATAGCAGTTTGATCCATTCCTGGTTTTACTAGGTTTTAATAAGACTGAGCTTCTTACCTATACACCGTAGCTAATCAAGCTCCTAGTAAAACCTGGAATTGGAAAACTGCTATGCAATAGGAGCCGTATTTCCACCCCTGTAACAAAATGGAAAACATGAAGTGTCAACATGAAGAAATGCACTGTATTAGTGAGGTTGAAATCTATCGTTTGAAATTGGCCATGTAGAAATGAAAACAAAAAAACTCAAAATGCAGGACTTCTCTGGATCAATTGACCATGGTTTGAGGGATAGTCACATACCCTCAATCCCTCCAGAATAAGTGAAACATGTTGCAGACTTGTCTTGTTCAGCGGTGGCCCTACACCCACATTGACAGTGTTATGGTAGGAGTTTCTTATTGGTTGTCCAACTCCTGTACACTTTCTGGGAGACTGAATTTTTGGTCCGCTTGAGATGGATTTGAAATAAAATCTGAAAAGCAGCGAAACAATAAGGGACTGTTGTTATTATAATATACCTTAAAGGTAGAATAAATGGAGGGTGTAATAATTGTTACCCATGTATCATTCATGTTATTTGGTTTCCAGTTCTTATAGTGCTTCTTTTTTACTTGTTTTTGTGTGAGCGCAGCATGGTCCATGTTTTCTGCTAAAGATCATTAGAACGTGCTTCTTGATAGTTCCTCACAAGGGCGTTCCTGCTTCATCACTGGGAGATTAAAGGTGAGTGAGACTCATCTGAATATTACCTTCTACACCTGTGCGGCTTCCCTGCTGACAACTGTGTTGTTATTGAATCTAATGTTAGTGTTTCATCACAGCTGTTCAAGGTGAGACTAACCACATTGATCACTCTCGTACCTTTAGTCTCAAATTGCTGAACAAAAGGCGAACTAGAAGCATCTTGTAATGGTATTTATTAGAGAAAATATTGTTCTGAAACATGCTGAGCTCAAGTTTCAATAATGTGATGAAAAACGGAAAACAATACAAGAATTGGAAACCAAAACAACATGAATGAAAGGTAGGTGAGAGAACTGTTTTGTACATATTATCATACAATGAATTTCCTGTTTGCTTCTTTCTGTACATGCTGAGCATATTGTGGAAACACCTGACCCCTAGCAATGTCATTGGCAGTTGTATTAGGAGAGTGGGAATGGGAATGGGAAATAACTCGGTAATAGATCATTATTCTCTCTCCTTCAGGACAGTTTGCAAAAAGAAGGAGGACAGCGCTTTGGTTCACAGTCGCTCTTCTAGTGCTATCTCTTATCATTCTGGTGTTGGGCCTAGCAGCAGGCACGCGCACGGGCAACGTGGATGTGGCTGGTTATTACCCAGGGATCATTGTGAGTACCACACATTCTATTTTAAATGTAAAAATCTATATTAATTACCATTTCATGACTAATTAAATGCATAACATATATTTCAAGAGTACACAAAGCCATAAAACATTTTGCTTCAATTTCTGAAGCTGTCAAAAATTGCTGTTGTTCATTCAGCTGTAAAATACACTGAGACCAAATCTAAGCGAGTGCTACCTTCCAGTCTCTGTGCTTGTTTAGACAGGGTGTAAGCCACCATTCAATTCAATACCGTATTTTTTAAAAAAAGAATGAATTAACTGTGAAAAAGATGGGCACGCACGACAGAGGCTGCCAAACACATGCATCTAGAAGCATTTTGTATTTTGATTGGTCACCAACATATGTTTGAACTTCTGTTAGGTTGAATGATCTTATTTATTTATTTATTATATACATTTGTAATAATCTGTTTTACCATTAACTCTACATAGGGATGGGAGGAAGGAACCATTGTATTAAATAAGGGTTACTGAATGAATACTGCAGGGATGGAAATAAGACTCCCGTACCATAGCAGTTTTATTACTATGTTACTATGAGTTTAATATGACACCTGTGCGTGTTACCTATACACTGGGGCTAATCAAGCATATATTAAAACCTGGAATATATACCGTATTTATTTATTTTTTGGTTTTGTACAATTATTTTTATTCATTTTTCAAATTTCAAAAACTCCCAATTTTTGGAATGTCCAATTATTATTCAACCTGGCTCACCTCTACAACCCCCGAACTAACTCGGGAGTGTCGTCAGCCGTCCGCTTTTTTTCACTCTGCAAGCCCGCTGTTCAGCCATATCCAGAACCTAACCCCTACCCTGCCTGGCCAGCGCTTGGCCAATTGTGCGCCACCCCCTTGGAACTCCCGTTCCACGGTCGGCAGTGGCATAGCTTGGATTCGAACTGGCAATCTCCAAGCTATAGGGCACATCCTGCACTCCGGGCGGAGTGCCTTTATCGGATGCGCCATTTGGGAGCCCCTGAGCCATGGTGCATTTAATATATCTTTGAAATTGAGCCATAAAAAGACTTCTGTTTAAATTCACTTGCAGTTGCTCGTTACTGTACGTTTGTGAACCATCTGCAAACTTTCTGATATCCATGCCCGATGCAGTACTTCTGCACTGGGCGCAATGTTTTTTTTGTTTTTCCTGTTTGCCTGTTTTTTTGTGTTTTTTTTGTGCATTTCAGAATAACATTTTTTATTTTATTTTATTTATCTCAAATTATCATCAAACAGATACCCCATGCGCTGCCCTGCGCCACGCTTCTAGAGGTGTGATTATCCTTGCCCACCTCCATTACAGGGGTAGCCCTCCCAGTGTGCATGTGGGTGACAATGAAAAGTGAAACCTGCAGCAGCAGGAAAACAAATACAAATCTATACAAGGAACAGGGGCTTTATCTTTTCATACAGATTTGCTCATATTGACGGCAGTGTAAAATCACCTTCGATATTAAGTATAAAAACCAGATCTTCAATCCCAAACACATCAAGCCTCTGCTAAATGACCTCTCTAATAACACCAACATGCTGAAAACTACCAAAAAAAAACAAAAAACAAGATTCAAACGTTGCATCTTCACAAAAACAAACAAACAAAAAAAACAGAAATAAATGATATCTGGAATGGCTATATAAAGTGTTTACTAGTTAAGCTAAACTAAAAACCTTTTAAAATAATTTATGATATTACACTAATTCCTTAAAATAAATCCTATGTGCTTTCAGTAGTAAGGCCTCCCCCCTCTTCCAAGGCCACATTCTGTTGGGCTCTGAAAGATATGCTAATGAGTTTGTAATAGAAGTGCACTTCACACAGTTATATTGTGGTTTTTCGTATGCGTCTTCTAAAGCCTGCACCTGTTCACAGGTTTTTTTTCATTTTGAAGTCCGAAGCTGCCAGTGTTCATGGTCCCCGGGGGCCCCTGACTAGAGAATCAATTTGCAGGTCTGTCTGCTTGGTGCTCCTGAGGCACAGGCGTTGTAAGAGACTGCATGCAGATTAACTCAACACAAACCCCAAGAAGCATTTCAACTCAGGGATGATCACAGGGGCTTCGCTTTGGCAGATATTTCACATTAAAACAAGTTGATCTTGGATACTACAGAAGATATCTCTGTATAAAAGGGAAGGCAATATTCCTCCTATTGCATAGCAGTTTCCCTCATTCCAGGTTTAAAATTAGCCTGATTAGTCGTGTATAGGTAACAAGCTCAGGCATGTCTTATTAAACTCATAGTAAAACCAGGAATGGCTCAAACTGCAATGGGTCTTATTACCATCCTTGATATAACCAAGATGCTTACAGAAACTTACAGAACTGAATATGCTCTTTGCATTTGAATTCCGTTATTGTTTTATCTGTAGACAATTTTAATGCTAATAACATTGTTCTGTTGGTGCGTGCTTGGCAGCTTCAGCGTGATCTGAATTAAGGTCCGTTCAAAAAAAAAAGGAACTTTGGCAAACAGACTTGCAGTTGCAGGCGGTGGCTTTTAGTTCGACATCAGTTGCCTCGTATTTGATGAATGAAACCTAGGAAGTGTTTGATTCCTTAATTAAACACATTCAACATATTATCAATTGAAATGTAAATTGTGAAATGCAGTGCAATACTGAATCCCCTCTCTGCAGGAGATGAGTCCGTTAATTTCCGTTATTGTTACAGCTCAGCTTTGGGTCTTTTCTGGCCCTCGTTGGGATCAATCTGGTGGAGAACAGAAGACCAATGGTAAGTCGCCAAAACAATCCTGCTCTGTCGTTCTGTCAAGTCCGGCACAGGAAACATTCAGACCAGTAGTCCATCAGCACCCTGCTTCGGAAGTGTGGAGGAGCTGAGATTAGTGTCTCGGATGTTCAGGGTAGAAAACGTGAGGCTCATTTCCTCTGCATCCTTGTATAAATCGCTGGTGGGAAGCTAACAATTTAAATATTGAGATGTGATAATTTACTTGTCATTTGGTACCTTGGATATTGTATACTTAGAATGCAATGAGAATGGGTGTTATTATCCTGTCTGCTGAATAAAGATACGCTTAGTTTCTCCAGATGGGGTACAGCAGGGAACATCTGACATTTGGTACATAAAGGCAAATTACTTTTTTTCTGTGTTTTTCCCATGTTCCTTTATTTGGGTGATGAATGCTGGTATTAATGTGCTGAAATGACAGCAGTGGTACAAGTCCTGTCGGTGGTTGTTTTTTTGGCTCTAGACTGAGGGTTATGTGACAGGCACAGGATGGACGCACACAAGAGCCAGAGTTGTTTGTGCAGATAGTCGTAAAGCATTTATTCTCATTCTCAATCTGTATCATCACACAACACTACCTGTTTGAACTCTGTTTGAACTCAAACATGTGACCTATTCACGCTACATTCTCCCAGGTCTCCATAGGAAAAAGGCCAGTACACTAACCCACTGCACCATCTACAGTGGGTTCCATGGAAAATATCCCTGGTACCACAGTAAGCGTCCGGCAATTAACGGTATACCACGGTTATTGTGCGGTATACCACAGTTATTCTTAGCAGAGTGCACCAGTTAATGTTTCCATCAGTCATTGGCATAACCAAAGCACTTGAAATCTCAGAGCTCAATGATAAAAGAGACACGGTAATGATTAGATTATACTGCTTCACAACAACCATTTTTCATTTATTTATGGGAAATGCTGCAGACAAAGAGGCCACTAAGTAGCTAAAAGCAAAAAAAAAAAAAAATCTAAAATAAATGCTGTAATATTATATAAATGGCCACCATTGTGCAAATGTGTTTGCTCCATAAAACAAAAAAACAAATTGTATTCATATTGAAAACAACAGCAAATTACCCAGCTATGTGAAACATAACCCTACTGCATTGTAAGAGCAGTAGTGTATCATTGTTTCATTGGGATTAGAACAAACAGTGTAGTATAGTGAACCAAATGACATTGCACAGGAGAAAGAGAAACACAAACTCATTGCATCAGTTGTTGTTACTGGAATCTAAATGCCATGGTGTTGCCCATACATACCCATGGCATACTACACTTCATGGGTTTGTCATTGTCGGTTACTGTGTATCTAAGTCATTACAGATCAATTGGACCAAACTCTGGGAAGGTTTCCTACATTTGTGGTTCTTCCTCAACTAGTAAACACTCAATAGTGCTGGACTTAGAAACACAAAAAGAAAGTTAATTCCTTGAATTTATGAAGCTTCTCCACTTGTGGTCATTCATTCATTTGTGATTGTGCTTGAAAAAAAGGTTCCAAGGTACGCAGGTGTTGTGTGCATGCAAAAGGGGAGCCATGTAACTCCTGCCTGATTCTGAAGACATTTTGTGAAGAGTCTTCGCACAGTTTTGTGAGGTGTGATAACATAAAATGTGTCTATTCTTCAAATGATGGAACAGTTTCCAGTATTTTAGGACACATTTTTGTCACCTCTAGAGAGGCATAGAGTAACTGGCTTGAGAATAAAGTACCTGTAAGCCTAAAAGTAAATATTCAGGATGAAAAGTGTATGACGTTACATAAATAATGGAGCTATGATCTGAAATTGATTTGTAAAGAGGTTTGATTATGGAATAACTTTTCTGCATGGTTGGTTGCAGTAGGTAAGCTCTGACCAGACAGTCAGCCTCACTGTTCTAATTTAGTAATCTCAAGGACCTCCCATTGCTCTGTCCTCCTTTATGATTCATTATTATTGGCTATTTTTGAGCACTTCCAAAACTGTGCAAAACCTACAAAATAGTACAATGAAATAAACAATAACTTTAAATATCAATGTTAGTAATTAGCAATGCAGCACCTGCTTGATGCTCTGGTCTATTATTATGACATGTGTAACGCGCTCTGAAGATGTTTAGATGGCACTGTGTCATTGTAATAACCAAAACAGTTTAATAATTACCACAGGTCCAGAAACTAGCTACTATACTATTAAACAGCACCATTTAGTAGTGAGGAGCCACCTGTCATATAACAGTTAATGAAGGCAACACAATAAAACTATACTTCTTTTATTATTTCATTTGAATATATTTTTTTGATATACTGGAATTGTTCTCAGCTTTGATCTATTGATTGGGATATTTCCTATATAACAACCATATAGTGACAAATTTATTAGGCTTTTATTCCAGTCCCCCTGCGAGTGACTTAATCATTGTACAAAAGGGTCTGATTCCAGAGATAGAAATAAGGCTTCCATTGCATAGCGGTTTGATCCACTCCTGGTTTTACTATGAGTTTAATAAGACACACCTGAGGTTGTTACCTATACACTGTGGCTAATCAAGCATTCCCTTTCATCTGCTTGTAGGTTATCTTTCTGCATGAAACACCCATGAACTGCAGACGACAACGAGCTTGCTGCAGTGCAACATCTTTGGTTTCTTTATTTGAATGTAAAACAGGCTTTTACACATTCTTTTGTATTTACTTTTCTTGAACTTAAATTCATAATGTCCACCTTCGAGCACAGCCATAGCACCCTTCTTATCTAACCAAGCTGAACACACACAGACAGCTCACACGGGAGACTGAGAGCAAGGCTGGGTAACTCAGAGGCTCATGTGACGCTTCTTAAAGTGACAGTGCTCAATTTCTAACAACTGAGATGATACAGAAAGTAAATAAATAGAATAGAAATAACAAGTACATCTCTGTACTCCACAGATATGTTTACTATGTTAATAATGTCCTGCTTTATTTTTGCTATTATCAGTCCTGTTAAGACCCTGAAAGGCTACTCGTGCAAGCAGTATGTGAGGAAACTAATCAAGATGAAGCTTTTAAAAAAATTAAATATGTGATTGTGAGCTCAGCTGGAACGTGAATGCATCTTCTCAGATTCTTAATTGACCACAGCTCTTTACTAATTTACAGCGATATCCCTCATTTCTTAAGTACCCACAGCCTTGTAACCCTATCTGGTTTTGAAACTGGCAGGTAGTTATTTATTGAAGCACAAATGGAATTTGAGATGAGCTTGGTTCATTAACTTCTTCTCTCGGCTGTATTACTGGATTTGTGTTCTTTGTGGTTTTAGTTTAATTTAGCTTCCATTCTGAAGATTTTAACAGGGTAGAAAGACAAGAAAATGATACAAGCTAATTCCCACTATATTAAAGAGATGCTGGTTATCTCAGAGTTATGTTTCCTGGTGTATTCTTCTCGTTGTTTAGAGTCACTTTGTATGTTATTTTCTGTTTCAGTCAACTTGGTGACATTTTAAAAAGTAGGAAGTTCAAAGCTTCAATGTGGCCTCAGTAGCCCTCTCAGAACATGGCTAGTCTCAGAGTACATGTGGTACACCAGGGTGTAACCATAAACCTGTCCCCCTGCAACACTGTGGATATTGGCTCAATGCTGTATTTCTTACATGCTCTAGGGGCAAGGCGTTGCAGATACATTTGGAGATTAGGCATTTTGAGGCCACGAGTTTTAAAAAGTCACCAAGATATGAGATGACTGAAACAGAGCATGAAAAAGTGGAATTCAAACAAAAAGAAGACTACGTTAGTGAAGATAACACATAAATGTTCCTTATAAAAGTTTACCATGGTATTTTTTGCTGTTGTGTCATTCTTTCCCCACAGTTGTACTATGCATTTACCATACTTTACCCTGGTTTGCCATGATTATTAATATGCTTTACCGTACCTCACTATTCTTTACAATGCTCACCAATGCTTTACCTTACTTTCAGTATGCTTTATTAGACCTTTCTATGCTTTTACTATGGTAAACTTGTATAAGGGTTTATAACCATACCAAGTTGTTTTTCAAGGCAAACTAAAACAGAAATTCCTAACTCAAGAAAGACTCATATTCAGAATTAAGTTCAGAATTAAGTTAAGCTGTGTTGTTTGCATCGGTGTCAGCTGCTGACTGTACAATTTTAATTCTGTTATCTCCAGTAAATTATTATTATTAGAACAATTTCAAGGAATTAAAAAGCGCACATCATTTCATTGGAGCGCTGGAGAAAATGCATTGCTTTCTGTTAAAAACAGCCATGCCAAGCCATGCAGAAAAATGTCTCATCCTCAAAAGCATAATATACAAAAAGTGTGAGAGGTGGGTGTGCACATAACAGGGTCCCACTTGACTGATGCATAGTCTTTTCCTTTGGACAGCACAGAACTCGATGAAGGATGAAATCCTATTAAAACTGGAAGTGAATTCTATAGTGTTGTGAAAATAGCACCACCTGAATCAAAGTGCTCCTGCAGTTTTAAGGATGGCTTATAATCAACACCCCATGCCCACCCAAATTAAACCCCAAACCTGCATAAATTTCCTAAACCCTTGAAAACTTGTACCCGTTGTTTACCAATAACTGAGACAAATTCTTCAACAAAACAATGCGGTGTGTAATTGTTTAACAGCCACACCATTTCCGATATATTATATTATATTATATTTATATTTATATTATATTTTATTACACAAGAAGTTCAGTCAATGCAGTGAATCTGTTGACGTCACAACAAATAAATGACTATAGACGTGTTCTCAGACAGGTTGCTGTGGTAAATAGTGGAAATAAATACATTTACTGGCTTTAAAGGACTGTGATTCATGGCAGTTTCTACGAGTTATTGTTTTTGGCATTCAAGCACTCGGCACTCAGTCTTTTTTTTTTTTTTTAAATGGGATTCAACTGAACCACAGCTGCTTTATTTGAAACCAAACATTGGTAGTTATTACACAGACACCAAG
This sequence comes from Acipenser ruthenus, assembly GCF_902713425.1. Taxonomy (NCBI): domain Eukaryota; kingdom Metazoa; phylum Chordata; class Actinopteri; order Acipenseriformes; family Acipenseridae; genus Acipenser; species Acipenser ruthenus. The sequence goes on from NC_081196.1 coordinate 53,602,558, forward strand.
GAAGCATACAGACATATATGTTTTCAATCAATTGACTTTCTTTCAGTATGTCTAGGCCAGTGGTTAGCTGATGGTTTGTTAAGCAATAACCATAAGTACTAATGGTCCTTGTAGTGCTCAGTGGAATGGGAAGCTCTCCTTCTCACAAGGCAGGCTGTGTACTGCATTGTGGGCAACCGCTTTTCCACTGTAAATGGAGACTGCTCCTTTCAGAATGTTTAAAAAAAGATATCCTACAGATACTTTATAATGCCAGTGTTTACCAAACAAAACTGCCTGTTCAAGTTACAGAACGAGAAATGCAAATCATTTCTAGTTCATTTATTTAAGATTTTTATAATATAGTTTATAGGTGAAATTTACACATTGGAATAGTGTGCAATGTAATAAATGTATTTGGAACAAATGTTAAGCAGTGATGCTGATGTGCTAGCACACTGGTACTGATGAGGAATCACAGTGTTGCAGTGGATTACCTGTGTGTATTGCATCACAGCATTGTAAGACCATTGGTGTCTGTAAGAACATGTGTCATTAGTTTCTGTGTGTGGTTGGGCAGAAGCCCTGCCCATGTAAAGTGTTGTGGGAATGTAAGGTTGGCAGGGATGGGGTTAAATCTGGTATTGCTATTCCCCAGTTAAAGGTTCACACTAACTCTTTTGCATTGAGACCACACAGAGAACCCACTAATACTGTAGTTCTAGCTGGTCTACTTGGGGGTAGAAAATTATCCATTTTACATGACCTACAAGTAAACATAAGTCAAAGTTAACAAGCTCACTGCAACTGTAAGAAGAAAACACTTTAGTTTGATAACATGGTTCGTTTTACAATTGGCCTCAGATTATATTAGTGAGAAATGTATACTGAGTAGAGACAAACATGGCTGCTATAGCAGTGTCTCAATTATTGAACACCCCATTACGTACACAACTGACCTTCAGAGAAGATGAACTAACTGGTACCACCGCAGGAACAATGTAATGTTTTAATTCTGTTAGCTCCACAGGCTGTTAATCAAGTACTCTTGAATGGTTCCCATGGCAACAGATGCAGATCCTGTCTACTGTGCCCCCTGATAGTGGAGGGCCTTCGGTTCTGTTTAGTGATTAAGAACCATTCTCTTCCTTTATTCTTTAGTTGTCTTTAAATTGTACAGTATTCCAAGCCTAAAGGCTTATTACTGGAATCATACTTATAAAAATCAGAAAGATTAACTGAAGCTAAAGCCATTAAAGCCTGCTGCTGTACCTTAAATAAAACAAGTAACAAAAAAAAAAATCATGGGCACCGCCCACTGATGGTTAGCTTCTTATCATGTGTGTACAGAGCTGTGAAAACATTAAGACAAAGATGCTTTTTCACAGTGACACTTGTTTGAGTTTTCTTCATCCTCTCCACCAAGATTTGTTCTATTTTATTCCTGGTATATTCATCACAATTAGGCTGTGTTCACACTGGGTTCGTTTGGGTTTGGTCCACACTCGGTACGGTTCGGTCTGGCCATTCTCACCAGCAAAGCCAGCAGGTTGCACATTCCCTCCCCAAGCCAGACCCACACTGCACAAAACAAAGCCAAGATGGCAAACATTTGAAGTGCAGTTTACACACGGAGCAAGGTCCACAGATGAAACCTGTTTGTTAACCATTTTAAATCCTTGTGAACATACATGTACCATAATTAACTCTGTATAACATGCACACTATTTTAAGAGAATTTCCAAAGTCAAATATGGGTACCATGTTATATACATGATGCACTGTATTTTTTGGTTATTATTGTATGGTGTTGTATACAAGAGCAGCATGTTATGCAGCTTAAGGCTGTTCAGTGTTGTGTGTGCATAAGGTATTGAATAAGCACTTAATGGCAAATGTAGCTCCCATTACATGCAGTATACAGTAAGCACATTGCTAGAAAACTGGTCAAGTACATTTCCAGGTTCTATTCCCTTTCCTAACTTAACATCTTGTTTTGGATTGACGGGTGAGAAAGCTTGCTGCTGGATCAATGTGTCTAAATTTAAAACAGGAACAGGATTTTGTTTCTTTCTTTCCTTCTTTCATTTAAACCAGTTCTGTATCCTCAAAACTTTACAGGATGAAAGAAGAAATATTTGGCTGTACAATGGATGTCTATGCCATGATATGCTATTGTACAATATAATTACATTTCATTTCAGAAAATGCAACACTAGTTCTTCTGGGTCTGTTGTCATGGGCTCCACAAAGAACTGGTCAAAGACCACCAGGACACATCACTGCGTTTTGCCTCAGACCAGCTTTGTTTTCATACAGAACTCAACCGGAAGTACACCTGGGCTAGTTTAAGTAAATAGTGTCAAAACATCTGGACATTTTTTTTTTAAATAATTTAGTCGTTGCCAATTAGTTTTTATTATTTTCTCCCCAATTTGAAATGCCCAATTATTTTTTAGGCTCAGCTCACCGCTACCACCCCTGCGCTGACTCGGGAGGGGCGAAGATAAACACACGCTGTCCTCCGAAGCGTGTGCAGTCAGCCGCCCGCTTCTTTACACACTGCGAACTCACCGTGCAGCCGCCTCAGAGCTACAGCGTTGGAGGACAACGCAGCTCTGGGCAGCTTACAGGCAAGCCCGCAGGCGCCTAGCCAGACTACAGGGGTCGCTGGTGCGCGGTGAGCTGAGGACACCCTGGCCGACCTAACCCTCTCTCCCCCGGGCGACGCTCGGCCAATTGAGTGCCGCCCCCTGGGAGTTCCCGTCCACGGTCGGCTGTGGAATAGCCTGGACTCGAACCGGCGACGTCCAGGCTATAGAGTGCATCCTGCACTGTAGCGAGTGCTTTTACTGGATGCGCCACTCGGGAGCCACAAAACATCTGCACATTTAACTCCCAGATAAAGAAAACATTTGCCATCAGGATGCATTTTACACAGGCCCAAACAGCAACCAGATCAAGGTGATTCTGGATCTCAGCTGACCTCGTCTCTAATTCAGCTGGTGACCTGGAAGTAAAAGGCTGTGCCAGAAAGGTTTTTTCCCCGTCTAGAGTTAAATTACTCTATTAATAAAATAAAATAACATTTTTTCAAAGGCAGTTGTGGCAAAATAAATAAATACTATCCATAAATCGAATCATTGTCGTTGTATTTGGCAATTCTCCGATTCTATGAAAAGACCTCTTCCTTCTTTCCTTATTAAAGGTTGTTGTGTTTTGGTTCCTTTGCAAGCAGTGTTCGAATTACACTGTGCGTCATTAGATACCACAGTACTGTCAATTATGTCTTAAATATTTTTTGTATTCTTTGTAATGGAATGCTGTTACAATTCATCTCCAAAGACTTTTGAAAACGCATGAATTAATAATTGAAGCTCTGCGTTAGAACGTGAACTCAGATACTGTAATTGGAATGAATGTTTGTCATTACTTCAGTAATGCTTTCGGGAATGAACTCGCTCTTCAGTTCAGGACATCAATAAGTTAGCCAGGTGTGAAATCCAAACAGCAGATAGAGGTCACTTTTTATAATAACAGCTGTCCAGTCATCTGTAAGTAATGTTGTACTGGAAAATGACAAACTTGGATGACTTGTAATTTTAAACACTCATAAGATACTGAGGAGTTTTAAAAACGTATTTAATTAAACAAAGGTCTCTCAACAAGAACTGTTTATAATAATAAAAACAATGAAGGGAATAATGTGGCTTCAACTATATAATGTCAATTTTATATCAAATGATCAGTTTATTAAGATGTAATCCTCTGAGTTTGGTAACATGCTCGGAAATTGTATTATTTAAGAGCTACACAGTACCAATTTCCATTAAGCTTTGGTTTCATTCAAGTGGCTGACTATAGCTCAAATGTCTTCTTGGCAGATCAGAGGCACATGATACACTGATTGTCCTCAGCGATTTCTCCCTCCTACAAGACTTGTATCTTCTTCACTACTTGCACTGGGATTCTCAATGTAAAACCTGTTCACTGCCTTCATTGCATAATTTGCCTTTGTATGGAGAGAGAGAGAGAGAGAGAGAGAGAGAGAGAGAGAGAGAGAGAGAGAGAGAGCCAATGAAATGAAACGATTTGTGTTCAAATGATATTCTTAAAGCCTGCCATGCAATTGAACCCATTGTACTTCAGTTAATGATACCTTTCTTTCAGAATGCTCCTGTCAGAAGTGGATAGAGATTTAGAATGGGAAGGGACGGTGGCTCTGGGGTTGAGCTGATGAGCTTCTGCTTTGCCAGGATGAGCCACAGCTCAATTTTTTAGAGCATTTTACAGCGCTGCTCGGGGAACCTCTCTAGATTGCTTCTGTTAGTTATTTTTAGGGTTAATCCTGGGACAGGTGGTTGATGCAATCCATGGTGATTTCCCTGGTGCTGGAAGATGCTCTTTAAAAAATCCAGCTGGGATTTCTGCTGGTGCTGTGTATGTTCATCAGATACAATCCCTGTGTCTTGCTTTAGAGATCTGTCAGTGAGATTTGGTTGCCATTAATAAACAGGCCTACATCACAGTGAAAGCATCCTAAGTGGCAGCTATGTAAACTCATGCAAAAATGAGCATTTTCTGGCCAATCAGTCTAAATATCTGAACCCTTATAAAAAGTTATCCTAGTAAAAGCATAGCAAAGTGTAATAAAGCATAGTGAAAGCACGGTAAAGCCCAGAGAGGTATGGCAAACTATATTTAAACTCTGGTAAATACATACTGAATGGCAAATACATTCAGTGTGTTCAGAATGCATATTCACATTGACTTAGCATTTTAATAATACTATAAATTCCTGGTGGGATCGAGTGTCCAGGGAGAGTGAGTGACAATGTCATTATCTCGTTGCAGCTGGTGGCCTCAATAATTTTCATCAGCATAGGAGTGATCGCGGCGTTCTTCTGTGCTATTGTGGACGGGGTCATTGCGGCAGAATTTATTGTGAGTATCCCTGAGGGGAGGAGCCTGTGCCTCCTGTCATTCTTTATTGTGAGTATCCCTGAGAGGAGGAGCCTGTGCCTCCTGTCATTCTTTATTGTGAGTATCCCTGAGAGGAGGAGCCTGTGCCTCCTGTCATTCTTTATTGTGAGTATCCCTGAGAGGAGGAGCCTGTGCCTCCTGTCATTCTTTATTGTGAGTATCCCTGAGAGGAGGAGCCTGTGCCTCCTGTCATTCTTTATTGTGAGTATCCCTGAGAGGAGGAGCCTGTGCCTCCTGTCATTCTTTATTGTGAGTATCCCTGAGAGGAGGAGCCTGTGCCTCCTGTCATTCTTTATTGTGAGTATCCCTGAGGGGAGGAGCCTGTGCCTCCTGTCATTCTTTGTTGTACTCTTTTCATAATTAATGAAGAGTTTACACAATTCTTCTTCTTCTCCTTCATTGTATATAGTCATTTAACTAATGTCTATGGTTTTAGAAACAGTTTTTTTTTTTTTTACATATTTAAGGTTTTACATAATAAGCCCTCATATCCGTTCTGTATTACAATTTTTTCCTCCTAAGCACTAGTGACCATGTTATGTGTAACCTTCTAAATTAGTATTAGGGGGTTCTTCTTATTAGGCTCACAATTTAGATTCTCAAATTGTCTTTTTCACAATTTTGTCTGAAAGGAAAAACGCCAACACTCCTAAAATAATATATATAATAACCAACTTAAGACTCCTTACAAGCCTTTATGTATGTTTATTTCTCTTTTATGAGGGGCATTTTTCTTGTGCTAATGACGATATGGAATAAAGAGCTTTGAGAATCTAGTCAAAAGTGACTTAGTGGCAAGCTGGTTTCAAAGGGGAGGAAGCGTCTGCTCCTCCAACTAAAAGTACTGTTCCATTGGGCAATGTAAACAAGTGAAATTAAGAATGGGAACGTGTTAGTGATATTTAGCCAACAGCTTGAGTTGAACTGGACGTTCAGCCTTACAAGTTCATCAGTAGCTGCAAGGGTGAATTTAAGAATTCCCAAAACACAACCTTGCTATGATAGAAAGAGCATCCATTCACTTACATTAGTATGTAGTAATTATTCATTGACCCGAACGAAAAGAAAATAGTGAATCAGAGTATTTGTTGTGCACTAGCTCAGTCTCAGTACCAACTGGAAGAAAAAACCCTCTGTTTTCAGATTACTATGATCCCATCTTTGGGGTTGTATGGCTGTTGTTTACGAGGCGAGCAACTTCGAAGCTTCTAAAACAACAAAGATCCTTGTCTCGTTAAAAAGTAACCGGCACACATCAGCAAAAATCTTTTGTTGTCTCTTTTAACTTTGTAATCCACCATCCTTGTTTTGATTTTCTCATCTTCCACATTTGTGGTGTGCTAATGCAGTAGAACCTAATCACAGAGAAGTGGATATTTGTTTGAGTAGTGCTCTTAACCAGTGAGTAAATGACCGGTAATGCTGCATCCTCATTGGCTGATGCAATTTTCCATTTGGTTTATAATGTAAAATAATAATGACCTCACTATATTAAAAGATAACCCACTTAGACCAAGGCTACTTCCCCAGCAGACAGTAAACAGGAAGTGTGTAGGCCTAAATAAACTATAATATAATGTACAAACAATTACAGCAAAAATCCATCTTCCTTATTAGATCAAGTTTAGCTTTGACAGCATCATTAAGGATCTTATTTCACAAACAGTGGTGCCAGTAAACAAAATAACCTTTAACATATGTTGTCTTTAGCTCATGTTTTCAAGGTAAAACTTAACTCGACATCCTATTGTTTCCATTCTCATATTCTGCATGCAACTCTTCAGATATGTTTTTTTTTTTAAATACGTGCTTTGTCTTAATTCAAACTACTCCCTAGACCATGGTTACACATTGCTTCTTTTCTCTCTCAACCCAAACAAAGGGATCATGCATTTTTCACTTTTTACACAGACATATAATAGAAAGAGGCCCCAAGACACCCCTGCAAGATGGTGTATGGCAGGTTCTTAAAGGGCAGCAATGCCAGTAAGACACAGCTCTACTATAAGGTGAATTGTGCGTGGTCACAGCACTGACTGGGATAAAGCAATAGATCTGTGGCACAGGACCTGCAATGCACTGCCTCCAGCATCATACTCCATTTATATTAATACAATATATTATACTCTTCAACTGTATCTGAACCGTGTTCAGTTCCAGTAGAATTAAGATGTAAATATTTCTCATGTGAGAAGTTTCATGAATCATTCAAGAAGAGTTAAGAGTTCTCTCCTTCTCCCATTCCAACAGGAGTCCTGTTTAACCCAAAGTTCAGGGATCACCCTTTATCCACAAAAATGCACAAATAAATATGGTATCTGATAAGACATAATGCTATTCATAAAGCCTGTCAATACTTTCTGAAAAGAGGTCTATAATCAAAGCTGTTTGTTAACCTAGGGTAGTGCATCCTGAAACAACTCGTTGTAGTTGTGTAGAAACTGGACTGGCCTCCTGGAACTTTAACATACTGGTACTGATGTGACATCATGGCACTGCAATGGGTTCTCACCAGTGTTTATTGGTTTATGTTGCGATTAATTGAAAACGTTACTACTATGGCACCCTTCTACCAATGCATCATACAATACCCTTGTGCTACCATTGCCCCCCTGTACAGAACCATTGTCTGCACTCATACCACCTTGCTGCAGGGGTCCTGTCTGCTCTGTGGATGTTAAAGATCCCATTGAAATCTTTTGAAGAGCAGCAGGAATGGTGTCATGGATATAACTCAATATAACCCAATCAAGGTCAATATCATTCTGGCATGGATAAATTCCTCTGGTAGCTAATTCGCAAACAATGCTTCAATTCCTCACTCCCTATAAACAGGGGCATCTAAGTGGGCCCATCCTTCTTAAATAAATGAAAAAGAATAGCCCCTTCATTGAAGATCATTCAGCAAATCTGGTCCTCAATGTGTGGAGTCCTCCAGGTTTCAGAGGCATCATTAAATAATTAGACCTGAAAGGCAGTTAAATTGGTTCAATTAATTAATATAGCATACAGATGGAGAAAATTGTGCAGCTCTGGTACAGTATAGACCTTTGGCTGAAGGAGGGAAAATAAATGTTTTTCTCTAGAAACCCCTGATGTCAATGGAATGCCCCATTTACATTAGACTCAATGTGTACCGCAGTGATGAAGAGAGCCTGGGATCACTCTCCCTGTTAGGTGAATGGGGCTACAGCAGGGTGAAAGAGTCTCGTAAAGGTTACTGATTCCTGAGGTATGTCTCAGATGGGTCTAAAAGCTGTTTTGACATTTAGGTCTTAATTTATAGCTGTAAAATGTTTGAGCTTAGGTGGGAGGACATGTAATTGGGAGCTTTGTTCTGGAGGCATCTGAAAAAAAAGGATAACCATTATCAGAAAAATGCTTTTAGGAGAAACCTAATTGAACCGCTTTAGTGGTTTTTTTTTCATTTCATCAAAAGAATGGAAGAAACTGTCTGGAGTATTGTAAACTAACAGTCACTGTATCTTTAAGCTTTTATAACTTGCTGTCAGACAGTCAAATGTAACTTTGAAATGCTGGTGTTTCTAGCCAGACACACACATATGGATTTTTGTTAATTTCATTTTTAACAACCCATGTGGCAAACAAGTTGCCGTTGTCTGATATGGGATCACAGTAAAAAGGACGAGTGGAGGGATACATTAAGTGAGAGTGCTGGACAGTAAGGCTGTCTGCTAATGAAATGGCTGGACCCCCATCAAGCCTCTGCTTCTTTAACCTTTCCAAGAAAATCAGTTCTGTGACAGACTACTGTACCTTTTATTTTTCCTAAGAAGTTGAGTTAACTACCTTGAGTAGCCATCGTTATCCTTGATAAATTCGATCAAGCGGGTGCATTAGCACCATATAAACTACACTCCTCGGGTTTCACCCCATAGCTGGCAAGGGGTTTGCTCTTTGTTTAACCTCTATCTGAAGGACAGTTTCAAATGAAAGTGTTTAAGCCTTTATATTCTCTTTCCCATGCCTGTGTAGTATTTAATTGGTATAAAGGGCATTGCCATCCTGCCATGCTGTGTTTCCCAGTAAGTACCAGGCTTAGTGACCTTATCTAATAAAGAAAAGCTCTTGGCAGGAACTGGGGAATTACTATTGAAGATTTTTCTGTCTGAAATGTGTTTCAAGAGTGCAATAAAAAGTCTATGAATCTGTGAGGGAATAGACTGTATACGGTATTTATATATTTTTATTGATGCAGTTTTATTGTATTATATTCCACGGAAACTGTGGCAGTATTATCAAGTTTTATTGTGTTTAATTAACATTGATGTGAACACAGAAGGCAGTACGTGTTCCTTTGTTTAACTGTTGCATCAGTATAACAGAATCTCAGTCCTGGATAAGCTTCATCACACCGCGCCAGGGTCCCACCACAATGAACGTGCGGGTAAAAGGAAGGTCAGAACTAGCAGAGTGATGGACGAGGCACATTCATTTAACTGTCTTTGTGCTCCTGCATTTTCCCTGATTGCCTTGTTGGGCTGAGCAGATTTATGGTGTGTACTTCTGACTCATAGCGTATTATTGGATAAACCAGAAATAGCAGGGGAAATAAAAAAAAAAAGAAAAACAGCAAAAATGTAAATGATCCAGTTTTTTTTTTCCTTAAAGAGTACGTAGTTGGGTTCCGAGAAATAGTGTTACACATCCCCAGGTGTTGCTACAACTGTTTAAATAACGTACCTGTAATTTTTCTTTTCATTGTTAACATCCTGACAACTTTTTACACATAACTTTAAAGGTATAAGTGTAAAAAGTTGTCAGGATGTTAACAATAAAAAGAAAAATTATCGATACATTATTTAAATAGTTGTAGCAACACGTGTTGATGTATAACTAGGGGTCTACCTAAATCGCGATTTTGCTGAATTTGCGGAAATCGGGAAATTGAGGGGTCACCGCGAAATTTACCTCTTTTAGGGGCCAATGCATACCGGACAAGTAAGGAGAAAAAAAAACAGCAATCCATGCAAACCCAAGCAGCTGCTTCTTCACTTGTTTCCCTTGGATTGGTAAATTAGCCCAGTCAGTTAGTAAATTAGCCCTTCATCTGTGGAGAGCTTGATCCGAATAATCAGTTTGTGCAGCACTAGTTGACAGGTGGCTGCACCTCAATTGAGAACGGGTCCTGCTGGAGCAGGCGAGATCCTGTGCCAAACAGTCTAATCACCCCACACTGCATTTCACACTACATCTAGCAATGCTGTGCCTCACTCTTTCAATTACTATCTCTTACAGTTGTATTTTTTCTTCTTTTTTCTAGGATAGAAGACCTCTGTCTGAAGGCAGATGCCAGTTTTATTCCAGTGGTTCAGGTTATGCCTATGACAACTATCACACAGAGGTAATTACTGCAGTGGTCTTAATGGGGGATCCATGGTCTTTATATTAAGCTGGTCAGAAAAAAAGCTTAGAGAGTGAGTACTGAGTGATGTTAAGGTCACTACAGGGCATATCCAGTATACAGGTATATTAGTCTTCTGTATGAAATCCAAGGTGAAGTTGAAGGAGGCTGTTGTCTCCAGAACACTTGATGTAAACTCTAGTTATAGTTTTTAATTGATAAGTACATTGGTCTTTCTTTGTTTTATGGTCCTGCTTTTTGGCCACTGGCTGCTGTTGGTATGCTGTCAATCTCTGGTGTTTGTTTATCCAAACTGTTCCATATCGGTTTATTGTAGGATAACAGTATTTGGAATCCCAGTGAAACGAATACACTGTTAAAAAGAAAAGTAATCTAAAATATATTTATCATCAGTGTAAAAGTACTGTAGATATTTCAGGAATGAGAGTGTCTTTGTGTCAACACCTTGGTAAAGTAAAACTGTTGCTTTTTATTTGGCCTTGTTCCCTGCAGTTATAAATCTCACCCTCGCAAAAAAAAAAAAAAAACGTTCTGAGATGTACAACACCATCGCGGCAGTTTTGTTTGTATTGGAATCTCCTCAGCAAAAAGGAGACTTTGAGGTCCAGTGGTTAAAGAAAGGGGCTTGTTCCCAGTTCAATCCCAGCTCAGCCACTGACTCACTGTGTATGACCCTGAACAAGTCCTTAACCTCCTTGTGCTCTGTCTTTCATGTAAGACTTATAACCAAGGTCCTAATGTAAGTGACTCAGCAGCAGCACTTGTGGTGCATAGTTCAATCCCTAGTAAGTCGCTTTGGATAAAAGCGTCTGCTAAATGACTAATAATTAATTTATAAAAAAGCCATTGCATCCGTTGTTTTTTAAATCTGCAGGTCGACTGAATCATTTGTTTGAATCGCTTTATAAAGATGCTTTATTGATCTGAAGCCTTTCTGCTGCGTGCACACACTTCCCAGAGACTGCACACCTGCTGGCTCCCTGGAGTTTAATAGAAATGCATTTTATGATTGCTTCATTACAGGAGGCGTTTGTGGAAACGTCTTCCCCTGGCAGAACAGCAAACTTCACCAGGAATTACAGCTCTTTCTGTTTTTCATTCTGGCTTGGTGTGAAATTGCATTCCAGGCCTCTGATGGAATCTCTCGGCTCAGATAACAAATCTTTACCATCAGAGCTCATTAGTCTCTGTTTTGTGGGAGGCACTGGCTTATAGTTTAACTGGTGGTTTTGCCAGGAATGCACTGAAAAGAGCAAATTGAAGGCTGAAAGATAAGGGAGGACAGGGAAAAATGTAAAATGAAAAACATTTCATTGTGTTGACACTGACCTCCAGTATCCAGACAATACTATTCCAGCAGACATATACTGTAATGTGGAAACAGAAGCAAATCTATCTGAAGAACTAGGAAGGTGGACCAGTCATGTTACCGGGGGGGGGGGGGGGGGGGGTTAAACATCTTTACAGCATAATCCTTCAAATAAAATGATATGTGGTGTTTCAGAATATGGCTGTTAAAAGTAGTGTAGACCCCAGTTTTCTTTATAGGTTTCCCTTATCTGTAGTGGCTGGAACAGTTCTGAATTGAGGGCATGCTGTGCTCTTCACACCACACGGTGCTCTGGGAATCTGCTGTTATTTTTCACAATCACATGGCACAAATGCTGTAAACCTGCTTCTCTTGTTAAAATAAAATATTCATTGCTTTCAGTTTGTTGCCAAATGAAGGAATTAAAATCCTTCGTAATAAGGGGCTCCCGAGTGACGCATTCAGTAAAGGCACTGGCTTTATAGCCTGGAGATCGCCAGTTCGGGTACAGGCTATTCCACTGCTGGCTGCAGATGGGAGTTGCCGCCCGGGGTGGGCTTGGCTCACCGCGCACCAGCGACCCCTGTGGACTGGCCGGGCGCCTGCAGGCCTGCCTATATAAACTGCCCTCTACATCAGTGAGATTACTGTGTGTCAGAAATCCCCACAAGGTGCTCTCATGGGAGCTAGTTGGCCTCAGGCCTATGAGCAGTGCTTGGCAGCCAAGTTCAAATTTAGCACAGCAGATGACTCCATCCTTTCATAAAGGGAACTGGGGTCAGTTATCAGTAACCTGGGAATGTTTTGTGAGATTAAAGACTGCCAGAAAGGCACAGCTTCTGTAATAACTTTGCACAGACAGCAGGCCGGGTGATTTTTTTTTTTTCATTTCAAAAAGCATTAAATAGAATGTGCATGCACTGTAAATATTTAACTAAATTTGTTTAGCAGTGTAATAAAGCTGGCATCGATCACTGTGTAAAATAAAATGGTTCATTCCCTTCTGATGTATGTATGTTTTTTTTTTTGCATAACAGGTTTTATGTTACACCTTCAGCAGTAAGTGCAAGCTGAGGGTTAAGAGTAACACTTGTTACTGCTGCGACTTGTACAACTGTGAAAGGTAAGATTACCTCTATTAAAAAGGGCACTGAAGAATTCACTTTGTTCTCTTGAAAGGCCAAAGCATTTTAAATGCCTTTTTTCCCCAAATTGATTTTAGCCTTTTTTTTTTTTGCATTCCCTTTAATAGCGTCCCTCTTTAAACCGGTTAATAATTATATTGCTACCACTAATACTACAATTACTACTCATCCTCTATTAAAGGGTGCTAAATATCATATTTTTTCTAGCTGCCCTTGACAGCTGGTGTTGTCAGTAATACAGATATTTAAATAGAACTACTACGACTATGACTACTATTACTAATATTACTACACCTAATAATAATATTAATAATAACCGACTGATCAGTCACCAAGATGTGAATTATTAGTCCACATGCAAAGAAAATATTAACACATTAACATTTATACATCCAACATAAGTAATTTAAACTAGCATGCAAATTATGTTGACAAAAGCTGAATAGGAAATGAAATGCTTGAGTACATAAGTGTGGTACTGACTGAGCAGGAACAAAGTGAAAGACCAAATTAAGCCGTAAACAGCATTTTTAGATCACCGTAGCCTAAGTGAAACAAGTACTCTACTTACCTACAAATACATACTTATGAAACACAAAACTTTGTACTGTCCCAAGGTTTGTAACTGCTTGTCCATGCAAATCTGGCTGTTTTGTACAGTGGTTAAGATTTGGGTTGTAATGGGCTTATGTGTGGTCAGAGACAACTTTGTTGAACTGCTACTAAGCTGTTTACTAAAGCTATTATACTGTGTAATCTCTTTCCAGCCCTGAGCGCTACTCAAAGTACTACGAATACACGGGAGTGAGCAGCTGCATGGATGCCAGCCACCTCTATCGCCTGCTGTGGGCCTCCGTCGTGCTCAATGTGCTGGGGCTGTTCCTTGGAATTGTCACAGCCGCGATACTCGGAGCGTTCAAAGACATTGTAAGACAATAGTTTTTATTTTTTAACACAGTGCAACTCTGCCTAGTGTTTTACAGGGAGTCTACGATTTAACTTTATTTAGCTCCAGGTGTATGAATTTAGCATCCTGTATGTATTGTACGAATGAACGAATGTGAATTGTAACCTGCCTGTGGTCTTCTGGGACACCTTTGAAACAAGATGTTCCATCTCAAGAGTCTACAGCTATGGCCAAAAATTTTGCAGCGCCCTATAGAATTAACTAATTTTGCTTCATAAAGTCGAATGAAACCTGCTGAATAATGTTACGTTAACATATTGAATTACATACAGCTGTAGTTTTCCACATACTTTTTTTTTTTTTTTTTTTAATTTAGTAGTCGCCAATTATTTTTTATTATTTTCTCCCAATTTAGAATATCCAATTATTATTTAAGCTCGGCTCACTGCTACCACCCCTGCACTGACTCGTGAGCGGTGTAGACGAACAAAGACGCGCTGTCCTACGAAGCGTGTGCCGTCAGCCGACCGCTTCTTTTCACACTGCAGACTCACCATGCAGCCACCTCGAGCTACAGTGTCAGAGGACAACGCAGCTCCGGTCAGCTTACAGGCAAGACCACAGGCGCCAGGCCAGACTACAGGGGTTGCTGGTGTGTGTTGAGCTGTGGACACCCTGGCTGATCTAATCCCTCACTCCCCCGGGTAGCGCTCAGCCAATTGTTCCCCCCCTCCTGGGAACTCCCGTCCACGGTCAGCAATAGAATAGCCTGGACTCGAACCGGTGACGTCCAGGCTGTAGAGCGCATCCTGCACTCCACGCGGAGCGCCTTTACCGGATGCGATCGGGAGCCCCTGTTTTCCATATACTTAACGAAAGACTGACACAAATTAAAAATGCTGACATTTCGCAATCTTAACATGAAGTACTTCTGGTAGACTTTTGTGATATCATTTTGTAGTTTCTTTGATTAAGTCATGTAGTTTAAATTATGTTCATATAGTTTTTTTTTAAATATGTCTCAATCCTGAAATTCTAGGTGATGCAAAGCCTTTGGTCATAGCTTTATGTGTTTAAATATATGACTTAACAAACAGTGTTTATTCTGTTTAATATATATGAGTTATTTTTTAATATAATGTATGGTAGTATATATTATTAAATGACATACTATGAAAAATATATTCCAAATAAATTAAAAAATACTAAATGTACATATATAAGATTGTAATAAATGAACCAGTGATTGAAACATTATCATTAGCAGTTAAACATTAGAATATCTTTTCATAGCGCCCCATGTACACATGTACCACGGAACCAACTCAATTAACCAATTAACCTCTCTGTCAAGCAGGAACTTCATTTGACATTTCCTTCAAATGTTACAGCCCCCAGGACTCTGAGTGCTTTCTTTATACAACCCTGAATTATACATTGTATTATTAATATTTAAATATTGTGTTCCTATACTGTATATTATAATCCTATAGATCTTCCATGTGGATAAGCACTTACGGTAATGGATTTTCTACTTTCCATTTTGAAGTTTCCAAATTGCCAATTAGGTGGGGTGGGGCTGGAAGTTCTGTTTTATATCTGTGCCTATTTACCCTGCTGCTTGTACTAAAATAAATACCTGGAGAAACCAGTTACAATTGCAGTACAAACTAATATTTAGACACAGGGATGGATTACCCATGCCATTTAACAGCGTATAAGCATGTATAACCTAGCACTACAGTACGCTCTGTTCAGCTGTGTTATTTTATTAAATTTTAAAGTATACATACATTCACCCTAATACTCGCAATGGAGAATGAATGAGAATGGAAATACATTTAGTTTTTAAAAGCACACCTGGTCTCTCTTGCCTTGAATGTGTAAAAGGTACCTGCCAGTCTTTGTACTGGGCTGCTGAATTCTCAGTGCGGGAATCTGAAGCTCTGACACCATCGTCTCTGGGCCTTGCTTTCAGCTGTTATAGTTTAGGTTCACTGTTGACATTTTGAGGCAAGCCAGACCTTAATAATCCACCCTGTTGATACAGTTCACCTCACGCGCTGGCAGTTTAGCAATTCTGAGCTATTCAGGGAACGCCATGTCTGCTCCACATTAAGCCAAAGCCACACAAACCAATGTTGTGCCGTGGAAAAAGAATCAGTAAGAGATGAAAGTGAGATCACCAACAACTTGATTTTATAAGCAAATGTGTACAGCAACTCAAGTGCCTACAGCCTAGTTGTAATGTGTACAGTAACTCAAGTGCCTACAGCCTAGCTGTAATGTGTACAGTAACTCAAGTGCCTACAGCCTAGTTGTAATGTGTACAGTAACTCAAGTGCCTATAGCCTAGTTGTAATGTGTACAGTAACTCAAGTGCCTATAGCCTAGTTGTAATGCGTACAGTAACTCAAGTGC
Source organism: Acipenser ruthenus (assembly GCF_902713425.1). Classification (NCBI taxonomy): domain Eukaryota; kingdom Metazoa; phylum Chordata; class Actinopteri; order Acipenseriformes; family Acipenseridae; genus Acipenser; species Acipenser ruthenus. The sequence continues at coordinate 53,618,688 of NC_081196.1, forward strand.
CTACAGCCTAGCTGTAATGGCGAGCTCATTTATAGCAATCCATGTATGGCTCCATTTTATTTTTACAAACGAGTATAGATTCATAACGAGAGAACTGTTTGTAAATAATTGCATTTTTGGTATTGCTTATGGAAAAGCAATTGTGTTGCTGGGAAATGTCTTCCTGCTTGGTGCACCGTCAGGCAAGAGGCATTGCTGAGTGCTCTGTTCCCCGAAGCCATTTTATAATGTGACTCACAATTTATCAACAAGCCAAAAATAATAAATAACAGAGTGGTACAGGATCAAGTTAAATCGCTTGCTACATAGGAAACTCAGAATAGAACATACATTTTCCTACAGCAAAAACCCTTAAAGCTAGACACCAGCTTTGCTCTGAGAGTAAGACATGTGAAATAGTGTAAACATGGTACACATCCACTAGAGGCAGAATGTTTCAGGGGGACAGGTTAATGGTTACACTCTGCTGTGCCAGATGTACTGCAGACATGATTCTATTAAGGCCACAGGGCTGCTTTAAACCTCTTTAGTTCCAGGATGTGTTGACGGGAATACCGGGTGAATTTCATGACACGTTGCTGTTAACCCTTTCAGTTCTTGAGGTCTCGCCTTATCTTAGTGCCATATCTTAACATGGAACTTCACATGACTCCTAGGTCCTGGTCTGAGGTAGTGTGTAAATATAGCCACATTGCTAGTTGGAATACATTTTATCACACTGAAAAAATCTTTAAGATCTGTGGAACAGTCTTTTCTAATAGTTCTACTGCATTGCCATTTGTCAATCTAACACCAATGGCGCTAATGCATACCATTGTTAATCTACACAACATGCTGATTGATGACTGGTAAGTATTTAAGTTGTTCTTGAAGGTTTTTAAATGGGTGTCTGTGACTTTTTGTTTGCAGAAGCCAGTGTCCCAGATCAACTGCAGCTCTGCTCCTCCTCACATTCTCTACAACCCTGCTCAACAAGTCTTGACCTACGCTGGTTTCTGCCCCTCTAACCAAGCACTTCCAGCCTACCCCAATTACCCACTGCCAGTCCAGGTAAGGCACCGCATTGCACAGCGCTCAGAGGTACCAGCTGCTAAAAAGTCAAGGGATGTTTTATTCAAACATTTCCTTAACGCAGCCAGCTTGAATGACACTCCTGAGAAATACTGCCTTGTCACACTGAAGTCAGTGAACTTTCATCATCTTCATGCTATCATGCAAAGGACACCTAGAACACAGCATCTCTGAACTGTAATGGTTAGATGAAAAACCAGCGTGGCTTCCGAGAATAAATCACTGCTGTGAATTAAAATTCAGAGCCGACAGTAACATGTTAAAGTAGGTCACCCCTACCTGTACTCCGTATGCATGTGTAAAAGCAAGTTTCATCACAATTTTACAAGGGGTTCAATATATACATGAAATGTAAGTGTGGGACAGACAAACAGACAGGGTGCCTCCATATACCCCCAGATTATGAGATCTTCCATAAACAAGTGGACAAGTGGTTCTCAAGATATACAGTATGTTAAAATATAAATGTGACACGCAGGCAGACAGTCTGATGGACAGAGACAGACGGCCTCCACGTTTCCCAAGGTTATGATAAATTAGATTACTTACTCACAATCGGACCGGTATTATTCATCCCCAGCAGGTATAAGAAGACTGTGTGAATTGTAAGACCTGCATTCATGTTCTTAGATGTACTAAATATTCACTGTCCCGCTTGTGCTGAGACTTGTTGACTTGATGTGACCCATTAGGAAAGAAATGAACCACTCTTAGAACATCAGTAGTCTGGATATCTCAGGAGTTCTTCCAGCATCTTGTGTGCTTTCCTCCAAAGTGTGTCCAAGCTACTATAGCAATAGTAGGCGTCCAAACTAATGAAGACCCAACGGTAGCCCATTTATTGTCAGGAAGTACCCTTGGATCTTCATTGGACACCATTGGATTGTCAGTTACCTAAAGTAACAATGAATGCTGAACTGTGTGTCATTTGCCTTTCTATATTATACAACTATTGCCTGTTTTTACTGTTGTAGCATCACAGTGGTTTCCAAGCACCGTCTTCAGCTGACACCTCTCTTCCTGATGACAGTCAGGCCTCCTCCAGCTACGTGCTTTCTCCCAACGCTCCGTCTCTGTACACGCCCCCCTATAACCCTGGGGATAAACCACCACCGTATGCTTCCTGAGCACATGCTTCAGTGTCTCTCTGAAGCCCAGTAGAAGACCACGTGCTACTAAAAACACACAGCGACTGCGTGTGCAGTGATCATTACATTTCTCATGCACTGTGAGCAGACAAGACCATTCCATCCTTCTGTTTTTAATGTGGATTTTAAGGCAAACAAGTTTCTTTACTTTAAATTACTGTGAAGACTGCATGGCACCGATCACATGTTCATTTTAATCCCTCATTTTTAACCACGTAGGGGGTTTTCTCAAGAGATTTGATAACAGCCACTGTTTAGATTACAGAATCAGGCCCTTTTAAATATATATTTTTATCACAGTGATGTTTGTATTGAATGCTTTCTTTTTTTTTTTTTTTAAATGACACAGAGGTCCAGATTATTAACAGTGATGGCATTTGGGTACACCACTGTTTAGTCCCGTTGAATAGACCTTACAGTATCAAAATGTATTGTCCTTAACAAGCAAACAACATACACAAGGAGGAAATATTAATATATTCATATATGTTGTTTATTTATATCTATACCATATCCAACATGCATACAGTTTATTTGTACACAATGTGGACATATATCATTGTCACATCTGTTTTACAGTTTGCTTTGTGAAAACTGTTGTAATAATAAAATTAATAGGCAATTAGAACTGAAGACCAGTTCATGAACCCAGATGTATGTTTCCCTGTTGGGGGGCGGGGGCTAGAGAATTCGAGTTAGAAACATGATATACAGAAGCCCCGATAGTCATGCTGACCCTTTTTTGGAGATTGCGGTGTAGGAATTGTAAAAGGTGAATGAAGCCCTCTGCTGGAGACAAGAGATACTGCAGGTAAGCTTTATAACTGCTGTTGATTTGCTTTGGGATTCATTTCACTTACTGTGATGTTGGCTAGGTATTGGTATGTGGGAAGTCAAGGCAATACTATGACTTCGGAAGAATGGTATCATGCATGTAGGTCCAAGGTATAGAATAGGCACAAAAATATTGTCATTAGTATTTATTTCTGTTTTGTCCCTTAAATAATATTCGCGTATTTCAGCGACAAACCACGGCATTCAAACCGCAGGCTTTGAGAGTTGTGTAAAGTTAAAAGTAAAATAATTGCAAGGACCATGCAGCATATCCCATGATCTCAATTTTAAACAGCCCGGCAACTGGCAACCTTGCTTTGCAGCAGATCTGCACCCCCAAATAATATCGCCTTACACTTCCACTGCTTTGGTAATTATCCAAATACAAACCTTTTCTCCTCTGAGGCACCTGGTGATGAGTGATGGATCAACAGACTTACGATGCTTTCGTGGGTTTCTTTATACTGTACATCTTTGATTTGGATGACAGTGTTGATGGGCTAGACTCAACAAGTTTGTTGTAAACCCTCCTAAAAAAGCAGGACAAACCGCAGATGTTACCCTAAGACAAAGGTATACAACAGTGTAGCAGTCTATTTATTTATATATATTTATTATGTGACAGTTAACTGCTCTATAAATCTTGCAATTCCTAAGAGAAATTCCCAAATCAATTAAAATAAGCACCGGCACAGGTAAGAAAAAAAAAAAACAAAAGAAATTATTTTTGATAAAAATTATGTTCAATACCTTGTACACTGGTTAAAACATACAATACATTTCCCAATAACCAAAAAAACACTTTGGGAATATTACAGAAAGAAAACACAAAATAGATAAGAAAAAATACACATGATTAAAAAAAAAAAAAATGAAACAAAAAAAAAAAGCAACATTTTGAAGCTAAAAAAAAAAAAAATAATAATAATAATAATGAAACAAAAAAAAGCATAATTTTGAAGCTAAAAAGGTACTGTATACAGTTGGCTTACTCAAAAACAGCACAAGAGAACATTACTGAACACAGGCAAAATGTTGATTCTAACTCATCTAAATAACTATCGTGGTTCATCAGTATTACTGAACATTTTTGGGCATTAGTCTGCTAGTTAAGTCCTAATTCAGATCTGATCTTCGTGTGTCAGTGGTTTTCTAAAGCTCCTCCACCAGTCAAGGATGTTGTGTCTACCCGCACACAGGTACCAGATGTAAACTGGTCAGTGCCTTACAGCACATACACGGTGCAGAGCTACACATTCCATTTGAACCCCTCCTTTTCTCACCCCTTTCTGATGTTTGCCATCACCACATGCAGAATCAGAGCTTCAGTACCAGTATCAATAACAAATAGATCATTGAGAAGTACATCCACAATATGTAAAAATGTAGAATATCATCACAATTGGATAGGCGGTTCTCTAGATAAAAAAATTACTGTCACATACATACAGTATTTATACCTTATGGTATATTCCCGATTCAACATCATTAGATGAACAGTTTTCTAGATACAGATGTCAATGTGGCATATGCATACAGACACAAAGGGAATAGGTTCAAACAAAAACTTAAGGACTGTTTGTGGTACTGGAGGACTGGGGAAGAGAACCACTGATCAGAACTCTGCTGAGGGATTGTCCTTGGTTTGAACTTGTACTGCTAACCTTGAATCACCTGTAATAGTGCTCTCAGTACCCTATATTCACCTGCATGATTCTAAAACAATTACAGTCAAGCATTCAGATTTATTTACACCTATATTACACATGCTCTGCACAGAGAATCAAACAAACAAACAAAAAACTTTTGCAAATGGCATGTTTAAAATATCAGTAGCTCCTACGACACTGCATTGCACCAGTGAAGACGTACATGATGTGACGTAAGCAAAATATTACCCGGTAACTATAAAGAAATAAAAGCACGCTCAGAAGAGGAAAGGACTTTGGTTCTATAGGATTTGACCACTCTCAGCTGGAGGGCAGGAATGTGATCGGATGTCGCTGTGCTTCAGGAGAGCTTCATCCAGGTCCACTTCTTCTCCATTGATGTGCACGTCCATGCAGCCTCTGTAGAATGCAGAGACTACGACAGAAGAAACTGGGACATCTGCTAATAGACATGAGAAGAGAATCCTTAATATGTATGCACTCATTGGTTCAATATCAATTTATATATATATATATATATTGTTTATTTTTATTTGGACTATTGTTTTTGTTTTCCCCTAAATTGTGACATGTGCATGGCCCTGTCTCTACCATTGAATCCTCGCTGGGACTGTGGTAGCATCAACGGGGATATCTGGGAATATGTATGAGAAGGGAAGCCTCAATACGTACACACTCGTTGGTTCACAAAAATATAACATTTGTTTCACATGTGCTCCACATTGCATTAACTGGAATAAAAAGTGTAATAGTGAATCATGTATCAACTACAACTTTTGTGTAAGGAAGTCGAAAATATTGTAAATAAGTGTGTGCAATCTACGACTGATAGTAAGTATGATACTCTCTGCTTTATGTTGAAACTCCAAAACTACAGTATGCTCAGTTCTCTGTCCAACAGAACAGGCACGATCCGCATCAGTATTGTTCAATTTTTACTTGGCATTCTCTACAGTTTTTGCATTCCCTTGTGGTTATACAAAGAATTCACGAGGGGAACTGGCCTTGAAATCACTGGCTGAAACATCAGACGGCAAAATCATAAGACAATAGTTTCTAGACTAAATAACTGTATTTTTGTTCTTCTGAACTTCTTGTTGCAGTTTTGTACATATTCACTAACACACAGGGGGCCTGCTGTACTGATCGAAATATCATTGTGTTTTTATTTAGTGAAGCTAATAAGATGGGTTCCTAATCACCCAGGAGGGTAAACAGCACAGTGAGTTAAGGGCAGTGTCATAATGATCTGCTGTTGTTTAAACCACATTACCCACGTGTGGTTCAGGAATGATTAAAGTGATTTTGTAAAACATTTTATAAAAAACATGGTTATGTAATCTGTTTCTCCCCACACGTGTTTCTTGAGTTTAAGGATGTTGCAGAAACCAACATAACACCCAAGTCAATTTATATTTAAAATGTACTACTTAAGCAGGGTCTCTATGAAATCCGTTTTATTATTTTGAACTTTCCGATTTATTTTTTCCTGATATCGGATTTTTCGGTTTTAAAAATCTGTAATTTGTTAGTTTTTTTTTTTTTTTTTTTTTTTATAACCACAAGTGTTTGATACATTGACAGCAATGAGGAATCAAAGGGTACAAATTGGCACAATGTAATAGAAACAAACTAGGAATATTGTAAATTAAAAAATCAAAATGTAGGTTTTTTTTTGTAGTTTTTCTTTGACATCAGCTGAACTACAACATTTCAAAAAACATTTAATGTTTTCATTAATAATTAATGACAATGTAAATAAAAGCATAAATATTTTGACTTATTCTAATTTAATAAAAAGGCACTTAGTAATATCTCCCTGAGAATTTTTGGAGAAGAAATGCAGCAACTAGACCCTACATTCTGCAGTAGTTATTACAGTGCTATCTGCTCAGAATAACTTATAGGCAGTCGCCTCCCTTCTTAGGCCTACTTCAATAGGCCTGCTATATTATATTAAACCAAAACAATAAAAATAATAACAATCTGGTTCTCTCTTGCCTTTTTCAATGAATATAATTTAATTAATAGAGAATAAAAACATACTAAGATAACAACTACCTAGCCTAAGTTTAATGAATCGTTTTTGTAATCTACCAGCAGCTTACAGATTCCAGATAATCGGGCAGACCGTGAGTCAAACCAATGTTCGTGTTGGGGTGCGTATTTTTTTTAAATCAATGTAGTCCTTCTGGAGTCCTCTGAATGCCTTTTAATTTGTTTGATTTTTAAACCATTTAAATGCAAAACCATAACAAAACATGTATACAGGCTTTATATTTTCTTTTTAATGATTTGTCCTGCGGTTGCCTTTAATTCATTTTTCTGCACGCACTACTACTTTGTATATGATGTAGAATATGTGATTGTAAATATGTAACACAAGTACGTACAATACTCTTTCAAATAAGCATGTTATGATTTTGAATGTGTGCTTCTTAAGGTCAGTATTATTGTCATTGCTTGCACCCCGGGACCTTTCTTTACAAATTAAGCACTGCCCAAGCGATAACGGCAGCTAGCAGTTATAATCCCGGTCGTGTACGGTGGCTGAGAGGTGCAAAAATAGTTTCTTCATGCGTTCCCATGACGTGTGTTTCTTGAAGCCTGTCATACAAACACCGTGCTATTTCAATGTAATTTTTAAAATATATATATATATATGTTTGTTTGTTTAAACTGATTTTGTGGTCATGTCCTCGGGTGTGTCTAATTCCGTTTTTTTCTGTGAATTGCGCGATTCCGCCTGTGTTCACCGCAGCGCAGATTTCATAGGGCCCTACTTAAGGATACAGATTTATTCTCAAGATTATACATCAAAAGGCAAAGACCTTGATAATCTGGCCCGAGGTATTTTATACATCCGGCCAAAGGCGGAACCTTTGGGCGAAATTCAATAAATAAAACAGTTGCTAAACACATCCAAATAATGATAATATTGTTTCCTGATTACCTGGAATACCTCCCAAATAAGTGCTGACAGGTCCTTGTAGATCTGTGCCCAGGTTTGTGATGTGCTGCTCCAGCTCAGGCAAGCTGAATTCGCTCTGTCCTGCCATCCCATCCACCTCCAGGGATATCAGGTCCTTCCCGACTGTGAAGCTGACTAAGTGGGTGTCAGCGTCGCACACTGCCACCCCAACGCTGGACACAATTACATCACCCACTGCCAGCACCACATGCTGAACAAAGGAGAAGAAAAGGGGTTGAAGAACTCGCCTCGAAGCCAAATGATCTTCTCTTCACCACAATTACTCACAATGGAGATGGATGCAGATATCAAGTGCCCCGTTAATCAGTGTAATATAGCCAAAGCCCTAAAGATCTCAGGAATTGCTGTCCTCATCTTGTCTGACCCTCAATACATCATGTCTGAAAATGCACAGCCAAATGCTAGATTCTCCTGATTATATAATTTCATTAAACTATGACACAACCCTTTAAAGCTACAGCTAAGATTAGTGAAACTAAGGGTAGGACAATTAAATATTATATACAGTGCTCACCCGTTAGAACGCGCCCCGTTACACTGCGGAATCGGTTATAATGTGGTAAGCTCGTGGCTCCCATTTCGCCCCATAATGCAATTTCACTCACAAACGTCTGGTAAACGTTCCAACTAAACTGTAAGAAACATGGCAGACCGCAAAAAACGAAAGTCGTTCTCTGTTAAAATGAAACTCGATGTGGTGGACAGAGTGAGAAAAGGTGAAACAGCAGTTTCTAAAGATATAAATGTTTCAGAATCTACATTGCGTGGATGGCTAAAAGAAGAAGAAAAACTACAAGTTTTTCTTGATCAAACTGACTCCAAAAGAGGGAAACTCAAGGAAAAAAATGTGCTGCGCTAAAGACAATGAATTAGACAATGCTTTATTCACTTGGTTCATGCAGGAACGTCAACAGGGAGTCCCGATCTCTGGCACAATATTGCGAGTACAGGCAGAGAAATTTAACAGGGAGTTAGGAGGTCCACCCGATTTTAAAGCAAGCATTGGGTGGTTGCAACGCTTTCAGAAGAGGCATGCCGTCAGTCAGGCTTCAGAAGAGGCATGCCGTCAGTCAGGCTTCAGAAGAGGCATGCTGTCAGTCAGGCTTCAGAAGAGGCATGCTGTCAGACCGGTTTCCATAGGTGGGGAAATACAATCTGATCACAAAGCTGCAACTAAGTTACTTTACAAAAAATAAAATATAAATGAAAAACAGTTCATAATAGTTATAGGATGTTCTAGGCAGTTATTTTGCTGCTCTTTATGCGTTTAGTATAAATGCATAATAACTAGTTATTATTAGTGTGTTTAGATTTCAAAATGACTTGTGTTGGCTAGAAACACAAGACTGGAATACCGACTGGTACTGTTATCCTGGAGGTGTTGTTATGAAGTATGCTACCATAAGTTGTTTACAAAACAAACAAAAAACAAAACAATTAACAGCACAAAAAAAAAAAAAACTTAGAGAAAGAAACTCTCTACAACACTGATTTTTGTTTTGCTGCAAACGCATTTAAAACGCTGTAGCCTACTTTTTTTCCCCTGAAAAGTGAAAACTGTCTGTTAATGTTACAAAACAAGTATGTAACAATACAATTGTTTATACATGTCCTTGGATTCTGTGTTATTTTTCAGATTATTAGTATTATTATTATTATTTTTTATTTTATTTTACAGGAAATATACAATTGAAATAAGAGTGGTATAAACTTTAAATTGGTAGAATAGCAGCTGGCTCTTTGAGCTAAAATTATATATATATATGTTACTTTGGCTTGTGATTGTAAATCATTTTGGGAACAAAAATGGCAATATTCGTTACAAGGCGAAACACAAACAACGTGGTCTCTTAATTATGGATCCCAACAGCCGCGTTATAACGGGTGAGCACTGTGTGTATATATGTATTAATTAAGCGACGGGACTTAAATCTTCCTAATCAAAAATGAGGTTAAAAAAGGTTGTTGAACTGTGAATGTTTTGCAGATTTTATACTTTGTAGAATACATGTCAGTAATTCCCATTTACATAACACAAAAGCGTGTGTGATGTAATGCATGGTGAACAAGCACTATAGTATTTGATGGCGAGGGCGAGGAGGTCTGGTTACCTGTGCTCTGACTTTCTTTGCAGGATGGTAGTCGGTGAGCGCGAGGGACAGCGGGACGCCTTCCTCGCTGACCAGAGCAAACAGCACACCTGGACTTGCTGATGGACGGATATTCATGAACACATTCACAGCCCAGTCTCCTTTAGGATCACCTGAGACAAGCAAAATCACAAGAGATATTTAAACTAATTCAATAAAGCTGTACTTGCTTATTGCTTCGTACATGTTGTTGCAAACAGAAACTATTACACTTCTTCACACAGCCAGAGTTCCAGTTCCAAACATAGATACAGCACTTAAACATTAAGGCTCAAATACCCCGATATACTGAAAAACGGTATACCATGTGTGAAAATCATTGTAAAACTTCAAATACATACTAAAGTAAAAACAAATGACTAAATAGCAAAACAAATCTACTTTTGCGTTGAAAATATATAAGGTAAACTACACAAAACGTTTAAAGGTTTAATCTATTTACCTGAAATATACAGTCTTACTATACATGTGCCATGGTCAATTTACAAGCAGGAATGACTACTGCGAAAGAAATGAATGCCATCATCAACTCAGTTTGAATGGCTCTTCTGTCCTGTGTGGTATCTGCCCTTTTCAAATGAGGGGTTTTAGACTCTTTCAAAAATTGTCAATGTTTAAACATGTATCAACAAAAGTGCTGTATGAATTTCTGAATCATTGCAACATTATATGATTAATACTGCATGTGTACAACATTTGTGTGCATATGAAAAATGTTTTGAATAAATATTGAATATGAAGTAAATCCTTACACACCATCTAAGGCCAGCGTTTCTTGATATATTTTTGAACAACACTTGGATAGTGTTTAAACTGTAAACTAACTTGTTCTCCCTTTTAAACACGCTTCTTGAGACACTTACTATAACTAACATTCAACAGTGCAAATCCATTCCCAGGGTAGAATGAGCCGCTTCCTGTGACAGAGAAGCACTGCATCTTCTCATTAAACTTAATGGTTTCCTGGATGGAAGTGTCTTCCCCATTCAGCCACGTCCAGTCCCTAATGCAGCCGTCCAGCCGAGGATTTAACTACAAAAAACAAAACGAAAACTTTACTAGTGAACCGTTGTAAAACATCCTCTGTAACCTTCCACAGGATAGCATTTAAGGTATTATGGCTTAACTTTCTAGTCATGAACTAAATTAAATCACACAGAAACACTGGGCTACATTCTCAAAGCTTTTTACTCCAAATCGTCATTAGCCTTTTGTAACCTAAAACAAAACAAAAAATGTAATTTAGGGTCTTGCAAGTAGTTTTAAGTTGTTTCTTTATTAGTTATATATATCAAACTGCTGGTGCAAAAATGTTTTAGATTGTGGCCCATTGTGTCTGCTTGTCTGATCTGGTCAGTGCCTTCCACACCTCTACAAAACACTGGTATGACTAACACTTCTTGGCTCATAGTGCTGACTTTGGATTACTGTAAAGTTCATTATAAGCAGCAATACATTCACTTTCTTTACATTTGCTGTTGTAAAAGCAGATAAGGTCAAAATAAAGAAATAAAAACAGCTGCATGCTAACAAAGTGAAAGCTGCTTTTTCAATCAGGCGATTAAAAGATTCTTTGAGGATTAAAACAGTATTGGAATCCAATGGCTCATTCTGGGAATCCATTTCCTATCAGCTTCTCCACACACTATCAGCAGGAATGCATTGAATCGTTCATTCTCCCATCAGCAGTAACAACATTTTGTTTTAATGAAACACCAAGTTAGTCAACAATTTGTGATTTTCAGAAATGTATATGTCAATATAAATGGTTTTGGTTGATTACTGCATATTTCAGATGATTTACTAAAATATAGTTGCATAGCAGTGTCACCCACCAGGTTTTAATACAAACTAGATTATCCAAAGTGCATAGGTACGTTCAGGTAGGTCTGATGACACTCATAGTACAACCAGGAATGGATCAAACCGCTATGCAATCGGAGTCTTGTTTTCTTCCCTGTAGACGCATGATGACTTGACAAATTCAAGCGATTGGTATCACTGGGGGAATTCAGAACACCAAGAGGCACAGAATCACTTACTGGGTTAACAAGTTCTTCCCCTTTGAAAGGCACTCCTCCCACAGTAAGATTGAGCTCATGTAACCCTTTTTTGAGTGTGAAGAGGTCTCCGTTTACAGCAATCTTCATAACTGCTTCTCTGTTAATTTTAATAATCAAACTCCTGCCCTGTTCTTCAACAGATATCTAATGAGATAAAAAAAAAAAAAAGTGTCCATCAATCACACGTTGGAAAACTCAATAACAATACTGTAGGTTGCCAAATACAAAAGTTTAACTTGTGCTTGTACAAACTTGCATTGAAATTCACAACAAACAAAAAAACAGCAAACCACCTCTCATTTGCAGTGTAACAAATGTAATTTAGCAGAATATAGAGATATTACTTGTGATTCATTTTGGGATAATCACATATCCAATCCATTTTATAAGCCCAATAGCACACTCCAGGGTGTCCCTATATGGTCCCATATCCACAGGCCTGGGCTGTTTAACTGCACTTCTGCTGAAGAGCAACATATCTGAACACCATGGCGCCGCGTGTTACTGCTTTCTTATAGCACTGAACAGAGTGGATAATTACCCTGTGCCACAGCCCGTTGTTCACAAGCGGCCCGCTGCTGGTCACTCTCCTGACCTCTCCGTATTTCAGCTGCAGCTCCAGCTTGCCTTGGTTGATTGCCAGCACGATCCAAGAGCTGTTCAGATGGCCGCCAGTGAAGAAGATGACGCCCTCCGGATCAAACGTCCTGAAGTCAAATTCTGCTGTGAAACTAAATGAAACGAAATACCGGGGTCAGGTTTTTATTTATGGAAAAGGAACTGGCTCCACAGGCGTAGCACCATGTTTATAATGTAAAGAGAGACAGTGGAATAGTGGAAAACCATAAACCCTTCCACTTGCCGTAGGAACCACATAAAGCCTGTCTATTCCAACTGTACTGGGACAACATTTGGCCTTTTTTTTTCATTTGCTGTGCTACTCATGAAGGTATGGTTAAAAAAGTCCTTAGAGTGCTAAGTCAAAGATAACAATGTGTGCAAACTCAGGTCCCTCCTAGAGGTGATGTTAATGGGTCTTGTGTTCCTAATTCTTGGTCCTAAAAGTGTTCATATTACCTACTTACCTTTGTTTTCTTTATAGTTCCACATATGCCCCCGTTCACATTGAAAAAAAAAAAAATCTAACAACTTTACACTTCTATACACACATCAAGTAGATGCTGGCATTCAGTTAAAGTACTGTGTGACGATTGAGGGAATCCTTTTAACTTTATCAAAGATGAGAAGTGTATTGTGCGTGTATGTGGTGCTGAAGAGATACACACACACACACACACACACACACACACACACACACACACACACACACACACACACAAGCTTGTCTGAATAATAAATGTTGCATTTCAAACATGCATAGTTAGGATTAAATAGACTCAATCATTGATATTGTCAAAGTTTAGATCGCTGCATTGTTAGTTTCACAATCCATTTCAGCAAAACAAACATACTATTGTCTTCTCAGTTTCTCACCCAATGTGCTGCTTTCTTCTAAAACGTAACCGTATCACAGGAGCACCACTGAACATCCTCCCCAGGTAGAGGGATTTAACACTTCTCCGTGTGTTTAGAGAGACACAAGGCTCAATGCGCTATGAAAAGAAAGAAAGAAAGCACTGACTGCACTGGGTTCAGTTGTATCATAATAGTTATACTGTACCCCCCTTTTACCATGGTTATACTATGCATTTACCATTACCATATTGTGCTTTACATTGCTTCCCTATGCTTAATTACACTTTGTCAAACTGCTTACTTCATCCTCATTATACTGTGATTAAAAGGCCACAAATTCAGTTAATTGTTAACAAGACAGTATAATACTAAAGACCGCTGTAGTACTTTAATAAAATTGGAAGCCACAGCTCAGAGATTTCTTTTGTAACCGTCCTCTTTTTTTTTTTTTTACACATGTATTTGTGGTACTAAAGCCTATAATTTTAAAATTATATACAGACGTGCTCAAATTTGTTGGTACCCCTCCACAAAAAACAAAGAATGCACAATTTTCTCAGAAATAACTTGAAACTGACAAAAGTAATTGGCATCCACCATTGTTTATTCCATATTTAATAGAAATCAGACTTTGCTTTTGAGTTTTTATTCAACATAATATTGTAAATAATAAAACAAATGAAAATGGCATGGACAAAAATGATGGGACCCCTAACCTAATATTCTGTTGCACAACCTTTAGAGGCAATCACTGCAATCAGACGTTTTCTGTAGCTCTCAATGAGACTTCTGCACCTGTTAACAGGTAATTTGGCCCACTCTTCCTGAGCAAACTGCTCCAGCTGTCTCAGGTTTGATGGGTGCCTTCTCCAGACTGCAAGTTTCAGCTCTTTCCATAGATGTTCGATAGGATTCAGATCAGGACTCATAGAAGGCCACTTCAGAATAGTCCAATGTTTTGTTCTTATCCATTCTTGGGTGCTTTTAGCTGTGTGTTTTGGGTCATTATCCTGTTGGAGGACCCATGACCTGCGACTGAGACAGAGCTTTCTGACACTGGGCAGTACGTTTCACTCCAGAATGCCTTGATAGTCTTGAGATTTCATTGTGCCCTGCACAGATTCAAGGCACCCTGTGCCAGGCGCAGCAAAGCAGCCCCAAAACATAACCGAGCCTCCTCCATGTTTCACTGTAGGTATGGTGTTCTTTTCTTTGAAAGCTTCATTTTTTCGTCTGTGAAAATAGAGCTGATGTGACTTGCCAAAAAGCTCCAGTTTTGACTCATCTGTCCAAAGGACAATTCTCCCAGAAGGATTGTGGCTTGTCAATATGCATTTTAGCAAATTCCAGTCTGGCTTTTTTATGTTTTTCTGTCAAAAGTGGAGTCCTCCTGGGTCTTCTTCCATGGAGCCCACTTTCGCTCAAAAAGCGACGGATGGTGCGATCAGAAACTGACGTACCTTCACCTTGGAGTTCAGCTTGTATCTCTTTGGCAGTTATCCTTGGTTCTTTTTCTACTATTTGCACTATCCTTCTGTTCAATCTGGGGTCGATTTTCCTCTTGCGGCCGCGCCCAGGGAGGTTGGCTACAGTTCCATGGACCTTAAACTTCTTAATAATATTTGCAACTGTTGTCACAGGAACATCAAGCTGCTTGGAGATGGTCTTGTAGCCTTTACCTTTACCATGCTTGTCTATTATTTTCTTTCTGATCTCCTCAGACAACTCTCTCCTTTGCTTTCTCTGGTCCATGTTCAGATACAGATATCACACAATGATACCAAACAGCACAGTGACTACTTTTCTCCATTTAAATAGGCTGAATGACTGATTACAAGATTGGAGACATGTGTGATACTAATTAAAGAAACTAATTAGTTTGAAATATCACTATAATCCAATTATTTATTATCTTTTCTAAGGGGTACCAACAAATGTGTCCAGGCCATTTTAGAATATCTTTGTAGAATAAGCAATAATTCATCTCTTTTCACAGCTTCTTTGCTTTATTCTATGACATACCAAAGGCATGCAAGTGTACATGATAAAATAGCTTTTAATTTCATCACTTTTCAGGAGGAATGAAGCATTATTTCAATGAGCTGTAAGGGTACCAACAAATTTGAGCACGTCTGTATATATTATATATATATATATATATTGGACTATGGACTCATGGTTTGGTAAATAATACTTGAGCTATGAGCAGTAAAAGCTTCCTTTAACACATGCTTCCTAGAAAGGAAACGGGAGTTTGGCAGCCTGGACTCCAAACAGTCAAAAGCAGCTTATCACAAAACCGCAGCACATATTTGCGCAAAAGACTTCAACACCCAGTGAAACCAATCTGTCCACCCACACAAGCACTGCATTTTATTAAGACGACCTAGAAGTTTAGAAGCTTCTTTTCTGTAGCATACTGGGACGCACAGCTTTAACTCAAGAGTTGTTAAAGTTCTGACTAATTAAATTAAGTTTGAGACCCATTACCTTTTCTGTTGCTGGCTTCTATAAGTTTCATGCAAACCAAACATTTTTAATTTATGAAAAAGTAATTTAGATCTAGTTTTGTGAACAGGACTAACTACATACAGATAACTTTTTTTTTGCAGAAATATAGATGCCCTTTATAAGACAAGAAGGATTAAATTACCTCACAGCTGGTCAAATCTGCAGCTAGTTTCACTCCGTTCCTCCCATTGCAGTAGCACTGATAACTTCCTAGCGTATTCACACAGGACCCTGCACATGACTTTGATTCACATTCGTCAACATCTACAACCAGAAAACACACGTGCCATTAAGAAAATGCACAGCAGACTTGTACAAGTTTCCAATTTCTTTTTTTTTGTTACAATTTTCATACCTAAAAAAAAAAAAAAAAAAAAAAAAATCAGGAATAATCTTGTTAAGAAACAAGAAAGTATTGGTTTTACACTTCAAGCTGCACTGCACGATCAGCACAGTACGCTGAGACGTTCCTCGGCTGCAGCAATGCTACATCTTGCCCATGCTAGAGCTTCATTCTTAGATTGTTTCTTCTATTTTTTGTCAAAGGAATGCAAAGCAGCTTTAGGGATACTTGTACAACAAGTACAATCATTCTCCAGGACCTTTGTTAGAAGGATGGTGAAAACTTATCAGTCAGCAGTATTTGTAGGAGTATGCTGGCTTAACACATTTTTCTTTTTAATAAGAAAATACTTACCAAGGCAAGACTTTGTAATGTTATCGTAGAAGTACCCTCCATCACAAAGACATTCAAAAGATCCAATTGAATTTAGGCATCGGGCAGTTCCACAGACATCTGGAGTGACTGTGCATTCGTCAACATCTGAATAAAGGAATTTACCGTTAGGGTTCAATGTATAGATGTCTAGAGGATTCATTTGTTGTCTCCTTTCGTGTTAATTTGATCTACAGATCACATACCATACAACACCCTTGTTTCTGAATAAAACATTAAAAGAAAGTTATAATTCTGGTAGACAAACGACACAAACACTTGTCTAATGACCTGTTTTCACCTGGCATACTATATTACCAATATAAAAAACCTTCAGATGACCTATCTTCTAATAGGTTTCTGCAACCATTACTGTAAATGATTCAAACAAGGCATAATACTCATTACATCAGCATTGTAGGCATATTGGACAGTACAGAGCAGTACTTGACTGGGCATGTTCACATTTGTATTCCAACATACATAGCACGAGTCTGAAAATAAGACACTGGGAATCACATGCAACAGACTTGTTCTTGCTTGTTAAAATATGTTTCAGAAAAAAAAAATACAAAGAAACATTTGGTTTTGTTAGAAATGAGAATGACATTGATTGTAAAGTTGTGATCACTAATCAAAAAATGAACAGTAAATGGTGAAGGCATAAGACAAAAAGTTGACTTTTCAGATGTTGTTTTCATACATTTTTATTTTTGGGATGGCACTGAATAACCTGAATAAAACAACATGCAGTTTTGCAAGTCTTATGCTGTATAGTACCATGAACAACTCAAACACCCACCATATATTCATGCATGGTTGGATGGCTGGACAGATTCTTCCATAGATTGCCAGATCCTGACCCTCAACAATGTGTATTAAAGAATGTCTGTACCAAGTTTCATCACAATTGTATAATCGGTTTTCCAGGCAGCTGGGGTTAATCAGCTCTTAAGTTTTCAAAATTAAATTAAGCTTTTTGTCAGGTCAGAATAAGTCAAATCTTTTCATTGTATGCAAGTGTGTTGAAACTGCATTTGTCACAAATGAACATGCTGTACTCACCAGTACAAGTGTGCTTATCAGCAAGGGAATATCCAGAACGGCATGAGCATGCATAACCTCCCTGCTTGTTTGAACAAATGTGATTGCAGCCTCCATTTGTCTTATCGCATTCATTTACATCTATTAAGAGAGACAGTCAAAAGGAATGACAAAATAAATTAATGGATTTTTTCTGAATTGCATCAAAATCTACATAGAGGAATGATTCTGTTAAGAGATTTCTGGATATTTCTAGCAGCATTTTAAACAGTATGAGTTTGTATAAAATACACCGGTCAGAATTAAGAGTTATTACTTTTCTGTAGAACGACCTAAACATTTTTTTTTTGTATTGGCTTAGTAGTAGGAAAACTGGGCTCTTTTGGATTTGCTGATGAGTTGATTAACGTTGCACTGACAAAGTTGCTGAAAACATCTGAAGAGAAGTCCAAGTTTTGGGCTCTGAAACCCCTGCTGGAATTAAAGCTTGCGTGTCCCCTTTCCTTTCCAAACCGAAATGCTTTAGACATAACGACTAGCTTAGATAGCTTATACTTCGTTTTCTCGTAAACGGTTTTAAGCAGTTATTTAATGTAACTTGCTGTTGGCTCAGTGGTTAGAGGCCTGACCTGTAATGTTAATAGATAACTTGCGTAAAATCTGTCAACTTTTAAAGCAATTGGGCCTCACTTCATGAACTAAGACCACAGAAACATCTATTTTTGCTGAAAGGAAACAAACATAAATTACAATTCTAAATCCGATAGTCTAAACAGTTAACTTGAGTGTTCTTTTTCTTCTTGTTTAAAATCACTTTGTGTGTTGTTTTCTGTTTCATCACATCCTAGCGACTTTTTAAAACTCTGAAGTTTAAAGCACTCCTGCAGCCTCAGGGAAACTCTTAAACATGTCTTCTCTCCAAGTACAGCTGGTACCCAAGTGTGTAACCATTAAATTTGTCCCCGAAACACTCTGCCCCAAGTGGATGTAATAAGAAATACCAAATACAGCAGAACAAATTTGGCATTTGTTGCATGAACCCGGACAGTGTTGCAGGGGGACAGGTTAATGGTTACACTCTTGCATACCAACTGTACTTAGCAAGATACTTTTGAGAGCTCTGAGGCCACATGAGTGCTTGTTTACTTAAAAACGTCACCAGGATATTGTGACTGAAACAGAAAACAATATACAATGTGATTCTAAACAAGAAGAAGCCCTTAGTTTAGGTAACAGATACTTCATACTTGTACCAAGTTGCTTTCAAACGCTACTTACTCATGCAGTGTTTCCTTTACATCAAACAGGGTTTATTAGACACATACTTTCAAAGCTGGCCATGACTATACCTTTATGACATTGATCCCCTGTCCAACCTGGGAAGCAATGACAAGTAAAGGCTCCCTGTTTGTCTTCACATCTTACAGTCCCATCCGGATTGCATGGTGAAGGAGAACACTGATCAGGAATATCTGGAGATTTAAACAAAACAGAAGAGCGTATTGGAGCTGTGGTTTCCCCCATACGTCTGATAACAAGCAATATCGAATAGAAAAAAGTGCAAATGATGTTGATCCATTAGTTAAAACTGGATATTAGAGCATTCTACGTGAAAAATAAAGGATATCTTAGTGTAATGTGAGTGCCATAACAAAACAACATGGTTACATGCAAGAATGTAATTTTTTCTTTGTTTTGGTAACATTTCATGAAGTGAATTCGCCATTAAGTCAATTAGTCTATTGAGTCAATGAGGCATGCAGCCTTGAAACTTCTTGGATATAACTTCGCTTCATTCCTGGCGCAAACTCTGACCCAAATACTTTCATATACAATTCAAACAGTTTGTATTTTACACAGAACATTGCGTTTTCTTGGTTTTATTATGTCTGTTATGTAAACTTATGGTTGCGACCACCTAACATGCAAAACATAACTGCCTAAACATCCGTTTCATGATTATATAATCATTTCCACTGTTTCTTGGAATTCATTCAAGATACAAATCATTTTCTTGACCAAACAATAAATAACATTTTTTTTAAAAATCACATCAACCAGTCAGGAAACAAGATAATCAATTACTGTTGGCAGGAATGCAAAACACAAGCCCAGTACAATAAACATGACAAACATTCCTGAATCGAAACGGATTCTTACTGCAATTCAAGTGCCAAATACTGTAGTGAATCTTATAAAGCCAACTAGCACACATACTTCAGAAACTAGCCCCTACTTGTGCACCGTTATGCAGTAATACAGAGTTGTTTTTGCAAACTTCATATTTTTGATGTACTGAAACATATGACAGTTTTTGGCTCTAATGGAAAACACAGGCAACAGAATGAGTTTGACAGCTGCTGGTGCTGTGCTACTATTGGATTATTAACAGCTGAGGAAGGTGATTCTGGGTTTCATAAGCGAATGCAAGAAAGCGAACACAACAGGATGAGATACCTGAATAATAAAGATAGATACTGAATATCTGAAACAGTGATTCACAAGCCACATAAATCAATAGTGCATACACATTACTGTGCTAGTGTGAACAGGATTTGTTACCCTTGTAATCGGTTGTAATCTGAATGATTAATTATTTAAAAAGTGATATGTATGGTTGCGGTTTGTTTACTCACTAGGGATGCAACTTTGGCAATATAAGGTTTAAACATTTTCAAGCCACTACGTTTTTGCACTAGCCAATTGCATTTTTTATGTGACTGGTTTCTTTAAATTAATTTGCTAGCATGCAGTAGATTCACTTTTCTGTAAGTGTAGAAGCATTCCAACAACGTGGAAGCTGGAACAAAAGGAAACCTGTCGCCATAAGTTAGACTGGCTTCAGCACAATCAAACAAGCAGTTCTTTAGATAAAACTAAGAATGCAAGTGTTACCTAGTGGATCTCCATTGTACCCATTGCTGGGGACATGCAAAAGTACTTTCAATGTTTACTGAACATTAATGAACCTTAATATTAAAACAACACACACTTACTGTACTACACACCAGACAATACTTGAATTATTCTTATATTTGTACCAGCAGGATTGTTGCTGGGTAAAGGTACAGAGTAACTGTCAGCTATCAGGATCACCTGCAGATGCAGGTTGATTATAAAATCAGAGCTACTTACTGTGTACACAAGTTACGAGATCAGGATTCCTGTTTTGCGGTTGTCCAAATTTCTGAATGCAAGCTTCACCGGGATAAAAATGTAAAAAAAAAAAAAAAAAAAAAGAAATGAAATAGAAATAAAAATAGTACCATGTGCAAGTACATTGTCAGGCATATAGGGAATCGTAATGAAACACAATTTCACTATTCCCCCAAAATGTCCTCTTGCACAAATCTGGAGGGTATTACACTATATCCCTATATGCAAACACAGATTAAATGTGTTCTATTGCTAGTCATTATAATAATTTATGAAAACAAGCTGCTTTTACGGTTTGCAGTTTGTCTATTGCACTGATAAATTAATACAAAACTTACCTAAATACTTTGGGTAAAAATAATCCTGCAGAAAAAAAACAAGAAAAGACTATTAGTTTGTTGGCTGTAACCGTTTATCCATTATCCATTGTCCTGCTGGAAAAACCAATCCTCAGAGTTGGGGAACATTGCCAGAGCAGAAGGAAGCAAGTTTTCTTCCAGGACAACCTTGTACTTGGCTTGATTCATGCGTCCTTCACAAAGACAAATCTGCCCGATTCCAGCCTTGCTGAAGCACCCCCAGGTGAGTCCAATTTTCAGCTTTGCCCAACACCTGATCGTCTAATGGTTAGACGGAGACCTGGAGAGGCCTACAAGCCACAGTGTCTCACACCCACTGTGAAATGTGGTGGAGGATCGGTGATGATCTGGGGGTGCTTCAGCAAGGCTGGAATCGGGCAGCTTTGGCATGAATCAAGCCAAGTACAAGGTTGTCCTGGAAGAAAACTTGCTTCCTTCTGCTCTGACAATGTTCCCCAACTCTGAGGATTGGTTTTTCCAGCAGGACAATACTCCATGCCACACAGCCAGGTCAATCAAGGTGTGGATGGAGGACCACCAGATCAAGACCCTGTCATGGCCAGCCCAATCTCCAGACCTGAACCCCATTGAAAACCTCTGGAATGTGATCAAGAGGAAGATGGATGGTCACAAGCCATCAAACAAAGCCCAGCTGCTTGAATTTTTGCGCCAGGAGTGGCATAAAGTCACCCAACATCAATGTGAAAGACTGGTGGAGAGCATGCCAAGACGCATGAAAGCTGTGCTTGAAAATCAGGGTTATTCCACCAAATATTGATTTCTGAACTCTTCCTAAGTTAAAACATTAGTATTGTGTTGTTTAAAAATGAATATGAACTTATTTTCTTTGCATTATTCAAGGTCTGACAACACTGCATCTTTTTTGTTATTTTGACCAGTTGTCATTTTCTGCAAATAAATGCTCTAAATAACAATATTTGTATTTGGAATTTGGGAGAAATGTTGTCAGTAGTTTATAGAATAAAACAAAAATGTTCATTTTACCCAAACACATACCTATAAATAGTAAAACCAGAGAAACTGATAATTTTGCAGTGGTCTCTTAATTTTTTCCAGAGCTGTATATATATATATATTATATATATATATATATATATATATATATATATATATATATATATATATATATATATATATAAATTATTTACAGGTAATTCCTAAAATTGGAACATGGAGAAATCTAATTAAAAAGCACTGTACTATGGTGTTACTCACTAAATGTAAAATGTTTGCTGGGTGTTACTGTATGTGAGGGTCAAAACCTGGTTGGAAAATGTAACCAGTATACAAACATATTACACCTAATTTAGAGTTCTGAAATGTCTCTGTGGGTATGTGTCTTTCTTTATGTCCCAGTTTAAGTAGACAGACACAGACACGCACACCTGCACTAGCTAGTCTGCTACCATGCAGTGCGGATATGGAAAACATCATCTGTCTGACCACAAAATAAACCAAAATACCCATGGCAGTAAACTTTAACATCCATGTGGCCAACCCTAAATGTATGATGTCACCTTGGATCGCTCAGATTTAAAACAAAAAAGAGAGGTTTGTGTATACATCCAGCAGCCGTCTGAAGTAAGCGGTCACCTGCACCTAACCTCCAGTAACAAAACCAGACGAGTTAATTTCTTCAATACAAGGGAATGACGCAGATATCATAAGCAAACACAGAGGTTAATTCAGATTACACTACAATAATTATTTTATATATATATATATTATTTCATTACAGTGTAATACAGTATATACGCTGGTATACTAAAATAAATAAAAAAAAACAAATGTTTCAATATTTCAAGCTCGACACCAATCAAAAACTCGCAAAAAAATTAATTAATTAATTTAAAAAAAAAAAAAATCACTGACAGGAATTGCCTGGTAGCTGAATGTCAGTGGACTGATATTAACCAATGCTTTCGTAGAAATAATTTAACTCTTAATTGGAGTTTCGTTTTGGTTAGGACTCGGAATAAAACTAAATGCAGATGATGGTGCAAAACTAATGACCATTCTGTATACATTAATTAATAACCTTTGTAAATGTAATTCCTCCTTTATTAAGCGATGGCGTTGGCCTGTCAAATGACAGACACAAGCCAAAAACACTTTATTTACAATGACAGAGAAAAATAAAAGAAGCCATCCTTACCGTCTCTGGGTTATTCTCGAACACTTCCCTGGCCTCTTCCAGGCTGCACTTCTCTTCCACACATTCTCTCTCCAAATGGCCCTGTTTCGTCTCCTCGAAAACCTGATATGCCCGTCTCTGTCTCCGCAGAAACTGGGAAGCTTCTTTCGGAGACAATGCAACTACAAAAAAATAAATAAATAACATAAAAAATAAAATAGTATAAGAAATTAATGCGTGTTGAAAAACGTCGTTACGACGTAGCTTCCAAGTTAAAAAAAAAAAGGAAATAATGCATTTAAGTTTGCTAAACGGTGTGTCGAAACCATCACGAAAAAGGTAAAATACACATGCGCATTTTGTTTACTTACACTGTGAAGAACACGAGAAAAGAAGAAACGGTAGGAAAGCCACCAGAAGCTTGGCTAGGGTCGGCATGTTTGGTGTGTGTGTGGAGTGACACAGAGATCGGGAAAGTTTCTCTTTGCTTGACTGAGGTTAGAGATACAGAAACAGTGAAATAGAGCATTCGCTGCGCAGGAGGGAGTTCAGCTACATCCACAGTCCATTCCTAAATCAACATACCACAACAAACACAGTTCCTGTAACTCATTATCGATTCTTTCTGTTTTAATCACATCGGATTGATGCAACAAACCAAAATACGGGAATAAAATCAATTACAGGAAACTAAGCTGGCAAATCAGACTCGACTAAACTGTATAAAGTTTCTACTATATTATAATTCATTTGCAGCCAGGTTGAAATAAAACGCATTTTAATTGGCTACATAATGTACGTAGAGGTGCAGCCTTGGTTTATTGTAATTGGGTATTCTAATTTCAAGGGATGGCAAAACTTTACAGCTGCTGTTGTGAGGCTGCTTGGGTAAAGGTACATCGCAATAGATACCGATTCAGTCGTTGACTGTTTGTCGCCTTTGGGGATTGATAAATGCTCCATCCTGAGGGCATATCAACACTACAGCAGCAACCCCCTTTAAGTGCTCTTCTAAACTGGTTGGAAAGTGCGCCCCCCACCCCAAAAGATCTGAAACAAATACCGAAGGTCGCAAAATCATGCCATGTATAATTTAACAAGTCATTTTGAACCATAAGGCCATTTCAGATAAGTCTTCAATATAATATGATAGACCTATCACTACACAAATCCTGGGCTTGCTATTTTTTCAGATGAAGGTCTAGAAAAACAGTAATACATGAAAACAACAAAGAATATGTTAGGAAGTTGTTATATTAAGGAGAGGCGAGTTACTTTTAAAGGCCTGCTTATTTCACATTAAATGAGCTTGGAATGCTTGCAAACTTATGGACAGGCCAGCTGCATCAATTAAGGTATTATAATACAACCTATGACTGTACAACCCTTAAAATGTTGCAAGCATAGTGAAAGCATAGCAAAGCGTAATGAAGCATTGTGAAAGCAATAAAGCATAGGTAAGCATTGTAAAGAATAGCGAGGTATGGTAAAGCATGTTAATAAGCATGGCAAACCAGGGTAGGCTATGGTAAATGCATAGTGTAACCATGGGAAAAATAATGGAAAACTGCAAAAATACCATAAAAAACACTGTGATAAAATGTCATAAGGGGAGGCATATTCAAGTAATCCAGAGGAAAGTGTTGCATTGTTTAAATTCACAGGCATGTTTTGAAAGAAATTCATGTTTAAAGGATGAGGAATTTAGTCTGTGGTCAGTCATGACTCATATGGTGGCATGGTAGATTCATTACTGTAACTGATGGGGTTTGGCAATTGCCATCACCTACAAAGCTAGTGGGTTGCCCATTTCTCCTTAACCCGTGATTCAGTGTGTTGGGTGCTCAGTGTGTACAGTGCAGGTGTCTCTTTACAGTTGCTTAAATGAATAATAGACAAGTATTCTGACTAGTTTTTTTTTTCAGGTTTCACTTTTGTTCGTAATAGACTAAGTAGTTTCTTTAGTTTTACTAACATTGTTGACCAGATTTTCCTTTGCTTGAGTGCACAATGTAAACAAAAAAAAAACAAAAAAAAAATTAAAATTTCTAAGACTAGTTTTGAAACAGCATTTAATTCTGCTTTGAAAAAAGTGGAGCAAACTTTGCATGGGGCAAAGCTTAGTGAATCTGGTCTTTCGTGTTTGAGTGTTTAAAGTAGCCAAGTGAAGTATAGGTTTGATACTGTAAAGCTTCTGTGACTTTGTCACATTGGTGCTTGACAGCTTTTCTTTTTGTGTCACTTTATTTCTGTGAAAAGCTTCACATCACTGCAGGTACTGTCACCCTGTTTACTATCACCACATTGAAACGTCCTCAACACAGTATGGTGGGAGTCTTATTTACACCCTATTTACTATCACTTCTGGAATAAAAGCATAAGAATAGTAAGTTTACATGTAAATTACAGTACTACATTGAAGGGTTCTGACATAAAATAGCTCAATCTAGCATACTGAACTCTAATGTGTACAGGCATGTTTAATTATTACAATGTGACATACATAAGAAAGGTTGTTAGTAGCTTATTGATCCCAGAATCTCATCAAGTAGCTTCTTTTATTATTTATTTCTTAGCAGACGCCCTTATCCAGGGCGACTTACAATTGTTACAAGATATCACATTATTCTTTACATACAATTACATTATTTTTTACACATTATTTTTACATACAATTGCCCATTTATACAGTTGTGTTTTTACTGGAGCAATCTATTATTATTATTATTATTAGTTTATTTAGCAGACGCCGTTATCCAAGGCGGCTTACAGAGACTAGGGTGTGTGAACTATGCATCAGTTGCAGAGTCACTTACAATTACATCTCACCCGAAAGACGGAGCACAAGGAGGTTAAGTGACTTGCTCAGGGTCACACAATGAGTCAGTGGCTGAGGTGGGATTTGAACCAGGGACCTCCTGGTTACAAGCCCTTTTCTTTAACCACTGGACTACACAGCCTCCCAATCTAGGTAAAGTACCTTGCTCAAGGGTACAGCATCAGTGTCCCCCACCTGGGATTAAACCCACGACCCTCCGGTCAAGAGTCCAGAGCCCTAACCACTATTCCACACTGCTGTACCAGAAACGATTTATTTAAAAAAAAATACAGACCATGATGCAAAAACACTTCTTTCCTGTATCCTTATTATTTATGTATTAAGTTTTGAAACAGCTCCCAACACACTTGACAATTCCAATTTGCCAGGAAGTTGTACATATAACCAAGTTGTCTATGTTTGTATGTTCATGCTCATTTAAAACTCACTGCCCTTCTCTACCCTGGAAGCTACTCCACAGTCTTAATTTTAGTCTATACAGTTAATAAAACGCTGACCAATGCATAAGGTATTATACAGAAAACATATCAAATAGTTATTTTTTTTAATGTACGTATATGTACGAGTAATGTCCTAGTGTTTGAACAGTGATTTTAGACACACTTTCACCAAGCTTCTCTCAATAAAAAACAAAACAAAACAAAACTAAATAAGCATGACTATTTAAAAGAAGTTACTTTGACATCCTATCATTGTGGTACCTTGTATTAGGTATTATACAGTAGAAACCAGTACATTTCATTGGGAACCAATGTATACACTTTTTAATCAAGAGTAACATGGTAAGCTGAACCACAGTCAAGTGACAAAACAAAAAAAAAGTCTGGGCCCCAAACCAATGTCCTTACAATGGTGGGCAGGAATGGGATTTGATGTCATTGTGTTTGAGGACAGCTTCATCGAAATCCAGCCCTTTACCATTGACCTCTATCTCAATGCAGCCATTATAAAATGCAGACACCGGTGTGGCACTAACAGGAACATCTGCAAGAAACAGACAGCAAAGGCATACAATAAAAATAAAGCCATGGCTATTAAAGCAACATGCAGCACCTCAGCTGAAAACCCCCAATTGCAAACGCAATGACTTGTGCTTGCCTGTAGGGGCGTAACAATACACTAATGACACAATGCCACACGTATCGCAATATGCAGGTCACAATACGGTATATATCACGATACATGTGAACGTCCCGATTGGATACTTGCATGATACATAATAAGATCAAATGGTCATGGTCACTATACAAACGATACATGCCTCTATTAAGATAGGACACATAATGTCATTGATACACGATGAACCGTTACATCCTTACTTGTGCTGCTTCCAGTTCTTATTACAAAAAGTAGCTTCAAATGTAATACATCATTTTTTAAAACATTTCCTTTACTCTTATGACGCTTACAATCATCATCTCAATGTAAAGTGATATTTACTCATTTCCATACAAGTTGAATGTTCCTACTGTATAAAGTTCACAAAAGTAAACAAACAAATAGGTTACTTATCTTAAAACTTTATCCAGGACCCTTTTTACACCATCCAAAAGCCAAGCAAATGGCCTCATGCACCCTACTACATAGTCTGTAACCAATTATATGGCTGATGAATGGCAGTTTCATTAAAAAAAATAAAATAGGGTGACAACATAAAAGAGAGTCTATTTTAGTTAGTACCGCGAGTATTTGCAACTGAAAGATGAATGCATGTGTGTTCATTAGAACAAAGAAGATGCGCTTTACCTGGAATCCCACCCACATAGGTGTCCACCTGTCCTTCCATAGCTGCGTCCAGAATGGAGAGCTGCTTCTCCATTTTTGGGGGCTGTATGTAGTGCACCGCCCTGAAGGAGTTTGCTTTAATCTGGACCTCGCTGCTTGACATCTCAAGCTCCACTTCCAGGTGTCCTGGGTAACAAAGTCTAACAGACTTCAGCCGAGTCACTTTCACATTCTCAATAAACACAGCTATTTCCTGGTGGAACAGAGAACGATTACATAAGTTAACAGTAGAGTTCACAGTATGATGGAAAAGATCACCATGACCTACACGCTTTGTATGTCATTATGTAATTGCCACATGTAACGGGCAGTGTTGTGTGATGTACTGCGTTACAGATGCTGGCCCTTGTTGGCGACATGAGACTAAATGCTTGTTTTCAGTGTGCGTGGTTGCTGGTTCACACCCAGCCTGCTCTCTGTTCCACATACATACGGATGGACAGATGGACAATCTGATTCCTCCCCAGATTCGGATTCTCTAGATCCTAGATTTAAATTATGGAGCAGCTATCCTTATATCAGCTTAAAAAGTACCAAATAACAAAGAAACAAAAACTGTGATGAAGATAACTGGTGGCGTTTGCCATTTTACGTTAGTGTTTCAATGATTGCACAAAGTTCCCATAGTTTTTGTTATGCAGTACTATTTAAAAGCTACTACACAGCTACTGTATATTCCTCCTGTTCTCCCGATATAAATCCACACAATTCAGCAGTATCTACACGACAAAAGAAAGCCAAGAGTTATTTGTTCGGTATTCAAATTCATCAAGAATTTCTATTTTTTTGGAAAACTACCAGAAGGGTAAAGATGAGGTAAAACTCAACAGGCCTGAAAATACAAATCAGATGTAAAAAAAAGTAGGATTACCTGCTCGTTTGGAGAATCAGAGTCCACTACAGCAACAGAAAGTGGCACCGTCTCACCACTGGCTAAGGCAAAGATGACACCCGTGCTTGTTGACGGACGAATATTCAGTTTCAAACTCAGTGTCCAGTTCTTCCCATCTATGCTCTCTGTTCAAAAGAATACAAGAAAAAAGTTTTAAAAATTACATTTAATAATAATAAAATCAGCTATAAAATCTCCAATACTGATAATAATGCAACAAACATGTCACTTGCACATCTTCTAGACTACTTTAAATACTTGAAATGCAAAACATACAAAAGGTCTTCCGCTGCTGTTGACACCTAGCCTTCTATTAAAGTCATCTGTTAAATTACGACCTTTCTTCTTGCTGTGACACATTAAGAACAGCTAACCACACTAATTAGTTCACACCCAGTAGAACAATCAAGCTGTGCTTTGTATCGAGTTATTATTTTGTTTATTTAGCAGACGCCTTTATCCAAGGCGACTTACAGAGACTAGGGTGTGTGAACTATGCATCAGCTGCAGAGTCACTTACAAATACTCTCACCCGAAAGACAGAGCACAAGGAGGCTAAGTGACTTGCTCAGGGTCACACAATGAGTCAGTGGCTGAGGTGGGATTTGAACCGGGGACCTCCTGGTTACAAGCCCTTTTCTTTAACCACTGAACCACACAGCTGTTACCTAGCCCACAGCTACCACCTTTCGAGTCATCTAACAACAAAGTGATCTACTGAAATGAAATTAGGAAAATGAAAAATTGTGTACCTAAAATGAAACTTTCATGCATGTAAGGTACCATTGACATAGGGATTTTAACCTCCCCGTTTACGAACATAAAAAACCCTCCAGTTCCGTTTACGATAGCAATCAGGGCTTCTGTATTTATCTTCCGTGTGAGACTTCTAGGCTGACTATGCCCCAGTGCTTCTGGTACATGTTTGATATTATACTGGGTTACCAACTTTGAAAACCTTGTATCACCCCTACATAAGGTATAAAGGCTGCCACACACTGGACACGATGAAACAAAAAGAACAGAGCCGATATAACAATTATTGATATGTGTGGAGTGTTAAATGTTTGTACCAACAGTTACGCTTGTGTTTATAATTATGACATTTACAATTTTTGTACAAGGTGTTTAGTGCATTTCCACAAACACGAAGAGTTGTAATCTACACATTTGGCTTTAATATAGAGGAAACATGGCAATGGCTATACATATTTTGACATTTCATTAGTGTCACCTTTTACAGTAAAAGTATTGAGTCGCCCCACAAGAGAATCGCATTGCATTTGCCAGTTCAAATTGGGTTGAAATCGGAACAAAAATTATAAAAAAAAAAATATATAAAAATGAATCTATACCAAACGTTATGCTGTGAATGCAGTAGGCTTTGCACATTGCTGATGTATAGTCCTGGACATTCAATAAAACTGTGTCAACATAAGGGCCATTTATAAAGGGATAAGTATTTCAACTTACTGTAGTCTATCCTGAATTGGGCCATCCCAGAACCAGGGAAGTAGGAGCCCCTCTCCACTTCCACTAAACAGTGCTTGTTCTCCTTTTCTTGAATGACTTCCTTCACTCCAGAAGCCCCCTGATTCATCAGGTTCCAGGCACGAATACAGCCATCCAGACGCGGGTTAATCTGCACAAGGCAACCACAATTGAATGGTTAGTGCCATCAGGCTTACTCACTCTTAGATACGTCTTGTTTAACTAAGCTTGAAGCCTGACATATTTTAGTGGATGTCTCTTCCATTATCTCACCACCGCCACTCATCATTTTCAAACTTGCTTTGTCAGAACTGATAACATGAATAGAATAAAATAAGAAACAAGGAACCGGGGTCACAAATGGAGATTAGATAAAGGGGCATTCAGAAAAGAAAATAGGGGGCACTTTTTTTACACAGAGAATTGTGAGGGTCTGGAACCAACTCCCCAGTAATGTTGTTGAAGCTGACACCCTGGGATCCTTCAAGAAGCTGCCTGATGAGATTCTGGGATCAATAAGCTACTAACAACCAAACGAGCAAGATGGGCCGAATGGCCTCCTCTCGTTTGTAAACGTTCTTATGTTCTTAATAAATCCTTGAATATCAAGACAAACTAGTCATAGCTAGAAGGGGCTCTACCAAAGCAATGGTTATATTATCAGATGCAAGCTGCAATGTTCATTAGGCTTTTTTTTTTTTTTTTTTTTTTTTTTTTTTAAACCCCAGACAGAATTTTCTGTAGACATTCCACACAATCAGTGATAAACATCAGCAGTATGAAGGTTGATTTTCTCTCATCTTTGTTGAGCCAAGCCTGCTGTGATCTACTGTACAGCACCTCACTCGAACCAAGCCTGCTGTGATCTACTGTACAGCACCTCACTCACACCAAGCCTGCTGTGATCTACTGTACAGCACCTCACACCAAGCCTGCTGTGATTTACTGTACAGCACCTCACTCACACCAAGCCTGCTGTGATCTACTGTACAGCACCTCACTCGCACCAAGCCTGCTGTGATCTACTGTACAGCACCTCACTCGAACCAAGCCTGCTGTGATCTACTGTACAGCACCTCACTCACACCAAGCCTGCTGTGATCTACTGTACAGCACCTCACACCAAGCCTGCTGTGATTTACTGTACAGCACCTCACTCACACCAAGCCTGCTGTGATCTACTGTACAGCACCTCACTCGCACCAAGCCTGCTGTGATCTACTGTACAGCACCTCACTCGCACCAAGCCTGCTGTGATCTACTGTACAGCACCTCACTCACACCAAGCCTGCTGTGATCTACTGTACAGCACCTCACTCGCACCAAGCCTGCTGTGTGGATGTGTGAAGATGACATGTTCTTATGCAAACAGACCCACCAACCCGTTGTGAAATGTACATGTCTATGAGTTGCACCTCTTGCATGCAACTATCAAAAACACTATACTGTACAGAATACTGACTGCTCACATCAAATATATAACGTGCAACCTACAGGTAGTGGACAAAAAATGGAAACACCTGGGTAAATGAGGGACACCAAGTATATTGAAAGCAAGGGCTTCCACACAGGTGTGGCTCATGCGTTAATTATGCAAATAACATCCCAGTATGCTTAGGGTCATGTATAAAACTGCTGGACAGGCCTGGTTGCCTATAATTATGGCTAGCATGGCTGCAAGAGGAGACCTCAGTGACTTTGAAAGAGGGGTGATTGTTGGGGCGCGTTTGGCAGGAGCTTCAGTGACCAAGACAGCTCAACTTGCTGATGTTTCACGAGCAACGGTGTCTAAGGCGATGTCGACATGGAACCCTGAGGGAAAGACATCATCAGCAAAGGGCAACAGTGGGCGGAAGCGCATACTCCAGGATCATGGTATCCGTGCATTAATTCGAAGTGCAAGGCAAAACAGGCGAGCAACTGCAGATCAATTGACTGCAAATTTCAACTAGGGGCGTGAGCAGCCAGTTTCATCAAAAACAGTCCGCCAAGAACTCCACAGAGCGGGATACCATAGTGGTCCAACACCCTATTAAGTGACTTTACATTGGTGTTTCCATTTTTTTGTCCACTACCCGTATATATATATAACACACAAAAATGATCCCACTATCTGTAAAAGAGTGCACGTAATATATGAAGTTTAGTGATCAACAAAAAAGCTGAATCTGGTTTAATTTGAACTGAATGTTTAATCAGCATCAAGACTATGAATCAGGATGAAAAAAGACTGAAATGTTACATATATATGTTAACCCTTTAAGGTACAAGGGACATGTGTCCCTCTCCAATGTATTTAAGAAGAAACCGTTTGAACAACTGCTCAATTCCTTGTGTACCTTAAGGGGCTAATGTAAAGAAATGAAGGCAATTGAAATATTCTGTATTTTGCTGTTTCAGTCGAGTTTAGAGATTGCAAGGCCCTACAACCTCTGTTTCTCTCCATTAAAAAAAGTAGGGAAACAGGTTCTCTACTGGAAAAAAAAAAAAAAAAAAAGGATTTATCTAACCTTCAGATCGGCAGCCACTCTGCAAGAATGACTCACCTGCCAATTATCCTGAATTTACTGAGCAGATTGAAGCCCTTCAAAAGGTGCAAGCACCAAAAGGATTTAAGAAAAACAATGTCATTTTTATAAAAGATAAAGTAGGTGGGGCTGGCTGATTTCAAAGTTCACTGTGTCATATGGTTGTAATGAAATTAAAAAGGCAATTCAGTCCAAGCTCAATGTGAAAAAGCAATTCAAATGTCATTTGAAACTACATGCTCCGAAAATGTATTAGCTTGGTGTCAGAAACCATCAAAAACAAGGGCATTTATTTTCTTGAAAGGAAATCTAGTTCCTAGTAAAATTTACTTGAGAATAGAAAAAAAAATGAACAACTAAGATGTGCGAGTCAACTGCAATAACACATTCTTGATACACAAATCACAAAACTTTGAGCTGATCCAGTCCTGAATCAGTCTATACAGTAGGTGTACTAGGCTGTATCCTCAATGTACTTACAGATTTAACAAGGCTGTCCACTGGGCGCGGTAACCCTGCAATGTAAAGCTTGGTCTCCAGGACTCCGTCAATGGGATGGAACAGACTCTCAGGGCTGCTAATGCTCATCACAGCTTCTTTGGCTATTTTAACACTGATGCTTTTCTCCAGCTCGTCCACGGAGATCTGTGGCAGACCAGAATTCAAGGAAGTGATGCACGAGTATATAATTTACAGCACACAGACACAGTCAAACTCCCACAACCAAATGACTGCAGAGTCAAATCAACCACATGAAATCCACAAGAGGACAGTACTGTATCTCTTCAAAGTAAAAACAGGACTTCGGTCTGGTTTCCAATCCCATTGCAATGTCGCCTTCTTATCAACAGTGAATGATTGTCCCTTCTGGTATCGAGACATATCACGGATAAGGTTGTTCACTTTATTACTGTATTCAGTTTACTGTTCTATGTTTATTTAAATCATCAATTTTCTGTGTTTCCTGATTTTTTCAAAAAGTACCCTACAGTACAACTAATTAAAACATAAAACGCATTCAGATATCGTTTCCTTCATTTTTGGTTACTACAGATGTTAGTACAGTTTATTTTTTATTTTTTTTTAATATTTAGGGACTTCACAGTTGAGTGCAGACCATTCTTCAGACAGTACCCGACAACTGCATGTTTTCTGAAACACAAGAGGCTCAGTTCAAATCTAATGCTGTGTATTTTGTCCAGGCCCCCAAGTTTACCACAATAAAAGCAAAGCAAATTGTCCTAAAGCACAGTGAAAGCCATCTAAAGCATAGGTAAGCACTGTAAAATAGGAAGGTACAGTAAGCATATTAATAAACATGGCAAACCAGGGTAGACTACTGTAAATCGATAGTGTAACCATCAGAAAAGCACGGGCAAACTGCAAAAATACTGTGCTGAAATGACACGGTAAACTTTTAGATGGTTTTGTGATGTGGGTGCCAGGGGGAAGATAACCCATCTTATTTTACCACTGCCAGATATGAAGACAGATACAATGTATGCAGTCTTAATTAATTTAGGCACATTTTTCTTTATATATATGCTCAACTTACACAATGCCATTGGCCATTATTAATGGCTTTCCCGCCACTGGTGATCTTCACTGAATGCTCATTCTTATACTGGATCTCAATCTTCCCATGCCTGAGCCCCACCATGAACCAGGAGGAGTTCTGGGGAGACTCGGCATACAGTATGACACCCTCTGGGTCGAACGTCCGGAGATCAAATTCTGCTGCAAATCTGTAAATCAGAAGAGTGAGGAATACAAGCTCTTATACCTAACAATGGTCTTCCACTAAAGGCATGCAGTCAGTAGCGTGCCAGACTGTGTGTTTTAGGTAGTAGAGGAGCCAAAACAGTCCACATAACTGGGGAGCTCTGGAAAGGAAGTCAGGCGGCACTTAACCTCAGCAACACAATCTGAAATGTAAGCTGATCTCGACTGGCAAGCATGTGAATCCAGTCATTGTTCAAAGTAAGCTTTCCAGGAATTCCTGCCAAAGAAGAAGTAGTCGTTCTGTATATCTTCATGAGGAGGAGTCTGCCAAAGGTAGAGTTTTGTGGAGATGCTTATAAAATCAACAGTTACCCTAAACCAGTCACAGTTTCTTATTTTATACGACTGTGTTTACTTAGTGCTAATCCTCTCACATTTAATCTAAGTAAAAACATAAGGTTCTACTGCATACTGCACCAAAAAATTCCTAACAAGGGATGACAAATGTTTGATTGAAGAAAACACAGTAATTCCTGTTTATTTTTGGTATTTATCATAAATTGTCAGATTAGACCCAGGGCAACACACGGTAAAATACATAAATAAAATTTAATAAAATGACTAGTACTTACTTAGTTATTTCAGGCAACCTGAAGCGCAGATAAACCACAGGCAAGGCCACAAACTGCTCTCCCAGGTACAGCACCTCAGAGTTCCTTGCTGTTTTCAGAGGAATGCATACAGGAATAGGCTGTTAAAACAAAGATTTTGAAATGAATATTAATAGATTTGCACAGCAACATCTTAACCAGCTACTGTACACACATTTGAGTGGGTCAATTTTCAAAAATCTGTACAAAGTTGTTAGAGATGTTGTTATATATAAAAACTAGCCTATAGTTTCTGCAAAGTCAAATAACTTTTCTGTAAAAATAAAAACAAAATAAAAGGTACTATACTGTACTGTACCTCATAGGACTTGATGTCTTTTGCCAGCTTCATGCATCTCGTCCCATTGTAATAGCAGGAATAGCTTCCACGGCTGTTGACACAGCTCTGCTCACAGATATTCTCCTCACATTCATTAATGTCTGTTCAGAAACATTTAGACAGGTCTGATAATGTTGTGCAATGACAGATGCACGAGACTGGAAATATATACACAGTATATATACACAGTATATATACACAGTATATATATATATATATGAGAGAGAGAGAGAGAGAGAGAGAGAGAGAGAGAGAGAGAGAGAGAGAGAGAGAGAGAGAGAGAGAGAGAGAGAGAGAGAGAGAGAGAGAGAGACTGAGACTGAAGACTGATTAGGGGGACTAAAATTGAAACTTGAGATACGAGTTACATAGAATACATTTTTGGGGAATTTCAGCCACCAGTATTATATTTATTACAAAGGTAATCCAAGTTCTGGTAACTTGCTACGTTCGATAATTCAATTTGCTTTGCTGTGAGATGCAGGTGTTGACTGCGTCCCATGTAAGGAAAAGCTGCGTTTTAAAACTTCACACAATCCAAATATCTTGAACACAGAAAATAAGTTAACAGAAAGAGAACAGATTTTCAAAGTCATCAAAACAGAAATTAGGAAGCTCTTTATTCTCTCTTGAGCGTGTGGAATAGAGAGCGTTGTACAAGAGACGGTCCCTCTCTGGAAATACTATAGTAAACATTATCCAATTCTTTCCCAACATTTCTTATGCTTTTAATTCAAGGGGCACAAACTACAGCCTGGCACCGCAGTGTCTCCAAACAGCGATAGACATTTGCTAACCTGCTGATAAAAAAAAACCTAGTCTTTAGTCAACTTCAGCAGTACTATTCATTTTTACACTTCTGGAAGAAAGAAGGAACTTAAGACTGCCTGGCATGAGAGCTATTTAAGAATCTACTGTGACAAGACTGCCCTCTGCCGGATACTTGTACAGCATATAAAAATGATTAGTACACAATATAGTACTGTGTTCAAACAGCAAGTAACTGCTGAAAATGAGGCTTACTACATATGCATACATTTCATTTGTATATCATTTTCTGTTTCAGAAGTATAAAGTCCCCCGTGGCCTCAAAGGGGTTCTTTGTGGTAGTTCTTATTGATGTATTTCTTACTAAGACGACAAATACTTTAGTTAAGCTATTTCAAGTTGTTCTTTAAAATCTGCATACATATTTAGAAGTATTGAAGCACATGCAGAAATATTCCTTTGAAAGGCCCAGTGGAAGAACAGCTTACCCTCGCAGGTCTGTGATGTGAAGTTGTACCTGTATCCTTCCCCGGCACAAGCACACTTACTTTCCAGGTGTGTTGACACAGCTTGCAGAGCCACAGATGGAGGGGTACATCACACATTCAATGAAATCTATTGAAGGCAAGAGAAACAGTTTGGGGCTTCTCAGACATTCAGTAAGGGTATTACAACCGATTGGTTTGTAGCATGATGGAACACAACTTGCAAACAGGCAGATTTGTGTGGATTTTAGTGATAAGGTATTGCATGGAAGATTCTTTAATATAACCAAATATCCGGAATTGTCAGTTCTTAGGTTCGTCTTAGCCCCTTCTGGATATTGTGGCAATATGTTACCAACTCATTCTTAGATCCCAGGACGTGGGGCTGCTGGTTATTCCTAGGGTGAATACAAATAACATGGGAGGAATTCTCTGCCTTCTCTCAGGGAAGCTGGGAATGTTTAAGTCAAGATTGAAAATGTATTTTTACAAAATAGCTTTTCTATCATAGTGTTCCTATTTTACAATCAAAACTGCATTTTCTTTTTGTCCTTTTTTTAATTCTAATGTTATTACATTTTTGTTTTAGACTTGTACTTGTTTTATTTCTACAAACTAGCTTTTTTACAATTAAACCCCCATTTTTCCTGTCTTTTTAAATTTCTGTATTAGACTTTTTAATGTAATGGTTCACCTGTTGATTTTGTTGTGTGTGTGTGTGTGAAGCGCTTTGGGATCCTTGTGATGAAAGGTGCTATAGAAATGTGAATTGTTGTTCATGTTGTTAAATGGGATCAGTGACTTTTAAAGGGACAGGAATAACAACATCCAATATAGAAGAGTAAATTATGTCTGAAACGGGTCACAGCTGGATAATGAGGTGCAACATATTTAGCAATGCAATAGGCCTAATTAGTTCTGCCGCTAATCTGAAATAGAATTGTTTTTTTTTGTTGTATAATTCTGAATCAAAGGCTGTAATCTTTGACCTAAATCCTACTCACAAGGGACACTGCCTACAGTCCATTCACAGTAAAAATGTCTGTGAAATAGGAAAGTAACATATGAATAAATGTACTATTAAGAACAGTTCAATTCTATGCTTAATACCTCTATATATATTATATATATATATATATATATATATATATATATATATATATATATATATATATATATACACACACACACACATATATATATATATATATATATATATATATATATATATATATATATATATATATTCACTGCTGATAAAACAGATTAATAAAACAAAAAAGGTAAATTACTGTACATTCAGGGCCCAATTGTGATATAACATGGTAAAACGCAAGCGTAAAGGGCAAAGTGCTTTACGCATGCACAGGATTGCGCGGTTCCCTGGTGGAAATTCATTAGCATGACCAATGAAGAAAAAGTGGGGTGACAAAAGTGTAAAGAGTCATACAGTACGAGTTCCCTCAGTCATTACCTCTCATTTAGAGGAACAGTTCTACCTCAGACAACTCTGAAAGGAAGTCTAGAAAACCTTCATCCTAAACAAAACAAAAAAAAAACGTTTGGTAAGCCTGAACCCCTGCTGTGGCTCCCGGCTTGAAATAGATTTTGTTTACACCTCACACTCTGAAAGTGCTTGCAGGAAGATTAAAAAAAAAAAAAAAAAAAAAGAAAAATTACCGTAAATTCTGAACATCTACCGATATGTGCGCCATAGCAAAACTGTCCAAATGGTGTAGTTTACTAAAATGATCATGAGCGTTGCTCGAAGGTTTGTTAGCTCTTATAAAATCAATATTCTTGTGAACTTGTAAACATTGAAAATGTAGTATATTAAAAGCCTTACTTAAATCACTGAAAAGTAAGACCTTCAAATTTAACACACACTTTTAAAACCATACAATATAGTGATGTGTGTATTAAAATCGCCAACAAAAGACATGACTACCCGAGTACACAAGCAGCAATATGACTTACTGCCAAGAAAAGACAAACAAAAATGTTACTGCCCGATCTCGAATCACCCAGGACATACAGGCAGCCATTTTCAAAGAAGTGTCATTAGCTTCCTGAGAAATTCCAAGAGAAGCTTTTACAATTTCAGCACTTCTAACCAACAGTACCAGCTTGGACAGATCAGAAATGCTGATCAGACCCCTGTATTTTTCAACATGCCACCACAATTCACAAATTGGGAGAAAAACAGGTGTGAGTAATCACGAATGGAAATGAAAAGCAGCACATAACTGCAATGCTCTGTGTGATGGCAGACGGACGCAAACTGTCTCCATATGCGTCATTGAGGTCATTTCCCTTTATTTATTTGATGGTTTATTTTTTCCTTAAATTGAGGGTGGGAAATTTGGGCTGAGTCTTAATTTTGAAGGAATACAGTCATTTTTCATTGAGAAAATGGTTTAAATTAAATTAATTAAAATGTTAAATAATTTGGTACTGCATTGTGTGAAATCACATGAGGAGAATAGAACTGTAATTATTAAGTAAAAATGTATAACTCAGGAAAAGTTATTTCGCAGAAGTGTATTTATTTATTTATTTATTTTTTTTAAATTTAGTCGTCGCCAATTATTTTACCCCGGTTTTCACCCCAGTTTAGCATGCCCAATTATTATCTGTATCCCCGGCTCACCGCTCGCAACCCCCCCGCCGACTCAGGAAACGGAGGCTGGAACACGCGTCCTCCGAAACGTGCTCCTTCCAAGCCGTCATTTTTCGCACTGCAGATCCACAGCAATGCCACCAGACCTATAGTGCCGGAGGACAACACAGATCTGGCGGCTCCGCTGCAGAGCCACAGGCGCCCTATCGGCCACAGGGGTCGCTGATGCGCGGTGAGCCGTGGATTCCCCTGCCGACCTAAGCCCTCCCTACCCGGGCAGCGCTCAGCCAATTGTGCGCCGCCCCCTAGGAACTCTCGGTCACGGTCAGCTGTGACATAGCCTGGACTCGAACCTGCGATCTCCAGGCTATAGGGCACATCCTGCGAGGAGCGCCTTTACTGGATGCGCCACTCGGGAGCCCAGCGCAGAAGTGTATTTTAATTGATTGCATGTTAAAACGTTGTACAACTGTCTGAAAGAATAGAGGAGGTGATATGTATCTAAGGGCTGATGTAATCCTGCTTGCTTTCAAAAGGGCCAATCACTGAACTAATGATGGGAAATATGCTAATGAGACCTATTCTGTGATTGGATAAATTGATCATGTCCCGCCCAGTTCCAAAGTTCACATATTCTTGTGCAAAGCATAATGAAGTGTGTGTGCAATTCAACAACACTTAGGCCTGAAAATCGCTGCCAGGACTCATCACTACTCTCGTAACAATCCGACTTCACGGCCCGAAAACAAACACCGCTGCTGGAGACGACAAGAAATGGACTTCTGGGAGAAAAGATTTTACTCCAAATGATGGACAAATCCCTAAGCTATGAAACTTTATTTGAAACTGCTTAAACGTTTGCCTTTAAAAATAGGCTTTTAATAATGAAGTGAGATCCGAGGTAATTGCAAGTGGTATTTGTGTACGATCTCACTAATCAAAAATTTGATTAAAACTGAACTGAACTTTCCAAAGAGACATTAAATGAACAAATCACCTCTTTAATGAACAAAAAGACTTTTCATAACTGATGGTGTTTCCATAACTGATGGTGTTTCCTGGAAATCAGATTAAGATAAATGTTTTAAACTAAAGTTCTTTAGAAATATGCTTGAGTTAACCTGAAACTGCTACTGTTCTGACTTGCATTTCTTAAACCACATTGTAACACACACATGGAGGATGCCATCACAGGTGTGATTTTGTTGCATTGTGGGACATTGTAACATGTGGAGAAGAAGCCACTTTTTTGTCTCAGTCACAATGCCCATTAGCAAGTACAGACTACTCATATATGGCTATTTCGAACACTATTACATGCCATTTTCCGTGCTAATTTATTGCTAGGAAATGAATGTTTCTCCAACTACTTAATCTGAAACGCAGAATAGCACATAACTTATTTTAGTTCTGATTTCTGGGAAGCAACCTAATTTAC
This sequence comes from Acipenser ruthenus, assembly GCF_902713425.1. NCBI lineage: Eukaryota > Metazoa > Chordata > Actinopteri > Acipenseriformes > Acipenseridae > Acipenser > Acipenser ruthenus. The sequence goes on from NC_081196.1 coordinate 53,659,590, forward strand.
TAGAAGTGGAGAGGAGATTAGCAGCTGTGGCAGCGTTCTGCTGTTTGTATTTCTACTATGAACAAATGAGCCACAGAGGTTAAAAAAACAAAGCGAATGCAATCTCGTTGTCAGGGCTTGACCCATATATCAAAGTACACTCTAAAGCATGATTCGCACGGGACTAAAAAGCAGGCGTCCTCAGAGTTGGTCAAAAACAGAGGACGTCTAGTAAACTCCTAGACGTGGATTCATTTTCATCAACGAAAGTCGGTCAATTCAAAATGAAATGCGAATGTTGTGGCCAGAGAAGGCGCTTTTGTGCATGATTTCTAAACAGTGAACCGGCTGTAAATAACTCATTTCGTTGTACCTTCCTTTTCCAAAGACAACAATTTCGTCCCATGAGTGCACCATTAATCAAAGCATACACTTTTTAAGAGAGTCTGCAATTATATTTTGTATTTTCGGCCGTCCCCAATTTGGGCTGCACAATCATAGCGTTGTACTGAACCGGAGAACCTCAGGACAGACTGTACCAATTGTAATAGTATATTATGGTTTATTGTGAAGGCCTGAGGCGTATACCCCGGAAACGCTATATCACTCATAACATAACACTGACACGGTCGATTTGCATGGGAGTAAAAAGACACAGGGACACCAGAGTTTGACATTTTACAGAAGGTGCCGATGTCCTGTAAAAAAGAAAAAAAAAAAATAATCTAAAACGGACCTCTAAGAAAATGATCTGGAATAGACTGACTGTTTGCACGGGACAAAATTTCACGGATGTCAGTAAAAATTCCCAAACCACCTGTTTATGTGGTGACTTTTAGTCCTGTGCGAACAGAAGATGGAATAATACTGATACTAATAAGTGTACTGGAGTTGTCTGCACTGTTAATGCGTGTTCCTTTTTACAGCTGTCTGGACCCTAACAACGCTGTGAAAGCAAGGCACGCTGCACCATAGAAACAGGCTCTCCTTCTGCATAGTAGTAAACTAAACTAAGGTTCTACAAAAACTATCCTATACATGCTTTCTACTGAATACAGAAACTGGGAAAATGTGCCTTTACAGCAAAGCTTTGAAACATCTTCAGCTTAAAAATTATCTGTGGAGGAGTCACATTCCCCAGCACTCCCAATAACTCTTCCTTTTCCTACCTTAAGAGAAAGCTCTGCAGTGAATCATATGTCTAGGAAGAAGATGCATCCCACAACATATGTTAATAAATCTAATAAAATGGAAGAAGGTCATAAGCTGTTTTTTGCAGTACTGGAAGTAGGAGGTACACTAGGGTTTCTCACCACAATATACAAGAAGTCACGTCCCCCTTGGAACCTATTAGCAGCATCTACACTTATAATTTCACTGAGTGTAGCTCTCACACTCGGAATGCCAATGACAAAGCATTTTTAACGTCTGCTAAGAAATAAATAATAATAATAATTAACGTTTAAACCACTACAGGTTCTATAAAAACAGTGCATTAAATATCAGTCTGTTTTTTATTTAGAGGACCAAAACCAAGCAAGTGAAAAATGCTGCGATACATGCTTTTGTTAACTGATTTTATTCTCTAATATAATGTTGTTTTTTTTAAAATGGCAAGAGTTGTCCTGAACGAAGTACGAAATACTGAAATAAAAGCTCTTCTTACGACCACTCCTGAGGATGTAATAACGGTTAAAACGAAACCAGCAGGCGGGAGCTTTTATTTGAAAACGGAACAGGGAAATGACGTTCAAGTCAAGACTCAGTTTTTCGAGACGAGTTTCTACAAGGTTTTTCAGTAGTATCTGTATGGCAGTGTAAACATGAGACTGAAAGAGAGAAAAACATAACTATGCACCTGTATGTGAAAGAGAAGAATCAACAACAATACATGCACTGTACATACAAGAAAAATACATGATGGAAGACTGGATAGGAGCACTGGTGGATCTGCCTGGGGGCGCGGAGTGGTTTGAATGTATTACTCTCTGTATACCTTCTGTCTCGTACAGCAAGCGTCTTACCTGTGCAGGTCTGCTTGTCAGTTGCCAGGTAGTAGCCATCCTCACAGAGGCAGCGGAAGCCCCCAGGATAGTTATAACTTTTCTGGTTACATGCTGCGCTTCTGGGTCCTCGCATTCATTTATATCTGAACAAAAACGAAAAAAGTTTTTTTCAGTGGACTTGGTTCACATTAAAGAAAGCTCTATCAACACTGGGAATTACCTATAAAAATGAATCAGAAGCAACGGAATAGCATCCCCATTTGCAGTGCTGCTATGGTTACTCCGATGTTAATTCCAGCCATCTAGGGGTAATAAAGGATAAACTAACGTGTATAATATGTAATACGTTCCTAGTTTTTATTTTTGGTAACTTTAATACATAACATAACGTTATATATATATATATATATATATATATATATATACACACACACACTCTATAACAAACCCTTCTTATAACAAACCCCCTTTTTTAATGAGCAAGAACGTTTTTTTTTCAATGGAAATTAGACCTGTTAGAATGATCAATTTTACAAAATCTATCCCGATAAAACGATCTCAGTAGTGACTGACATTGAACTTTCTCCAGTGTGAATGTGTTATTCTCTCAGTGAAAACAAAGACCTTGCTAGGCTAATTCGAAGATAAAGCTGGTTCACAGATAACCTATTGTAGTTTGAATCATGTGTGACGTATGCAACCGTTGCCATCTTCACACAAACTGCAACCATGGCAACATGCGTGAGGAGATAACAAGATTGAAACAGCATGCGTGGAGAAAAGCACAAAAAATATGAAGCAATCTATGTTCTTCAAGCTATACAGCTGTACAAAGCTAGTATAGGATTGTGAAGATTTGTTTTACGTATTGAAGAATTTCACATTTAAAGTTATTCACAAAACTTTGTGATTCTATTAGGTCAAACAGTTGAACAAAACATTCCATAAAACAGTTCTTAAGTTTTATGAGATACGGCCACCATTACCACAAGCAAAACCTACAAGGCTGTGGGGAGTTCTACTGGGTCACCCAAAAAAACCTACAGTGTGAAACACAGTCACAGAGATATACACGGAGCACCTACGTCAGCAGACCTGTGCACCCCCGCAGGGAGTCATACAGAGAACACAAGGGGCTAGAAGACAAACCTTCTTCACATCTTTCTCCACGCCATCCAGGTTTGGAGATGCACTCATACCTGCCTTTCCCATCCACGCATTTCTCATAACCGTCTCTGTAGCAGGGGAGGGGAGAACACTGGTTACTGATCTCTATGCAAAAATAATTATTAAAAAAAGTATAACATGAAACATGTTTCAATTCTTCAGTTTCAGAGCGACCCAGTTAAAAATGCTGGGAGTTGTCAATACAATACTGACATTAAGCTGGTTAGTTGGATATCTGTGGCCGCTTAAGTCAAGTGGCTGTTTACTCAAAGCGCCTCATTCATTCACTTGCGAAAATAAAATCCATTGTGTTTTTTGTAAAATATCATGATATAGAGGTGACCTGCTAGACAGGAAAATTTTGAAATGAGACATTGTGGCACATGTATTGAATTATACAGACTATTTCAAGAAGTACATGACAGCAGCTGTGTGGCATCATACTACATAACCTCTGTATCAGGATACATTACATGAACTCATGAAACAATACATTCAGAAATTCACCCCTACTACTGTACGTGATGTCACATATTTGTCAGTCTTGGCCAGGGCTTCTCAAACTCGGTCCTGGGGACCCCCTGTGTCTGCTAGTTTTCATTCCAACTGAGCTCTCAATTACTTAACTAGACCCTTAATTGAACTGATGATTTGCTTAATTAGACATTTTTACTTGTTTTCAGCTCTTAAACAGTTGCAGATTTCAAGTTAGCTATAACATTTAATAAGTAATTTGAACTCTGCAACTGTTTAATATCTGAAAACAAGTAAACAAAAAATATATATTATATATATTATATAAGTTAAATTAAGGGTCTAGTTAAGTAATTGAGAGCTCGGTTGGAATGAAAACCAGCAGACACAGGGGGTCCCCAGGACCTAGTTTGAGAAGCCCTGGTCTTGGCTTTACAGGGTAACCAGTCTAATATGAAATGCCTCACTGGTGCCGTAAACAGCATTTTGATCCATTCCTTGAATAAGACACACCTGAGCTTATTATCTATACACTGTGGCTAATCAACCTGGAATGGGTGAACCCGCTATGCAATAGGAGTCTTATTTACATTCCTGAAGTGCATCAGATGCTTTCATGTAAAGATGAAATGCACTCACCCTTAACACAGGATCACAGGGTAGCCGGAGCCTCTGAACTCGGCACCAGGGGGCTGTTTAATATTCCCACGCGGTGTGAGCCAAGACAAGCTGCACAACAGACATAATCCAAACTAGTTAGTTCATCAACCAGGTTTAGGCACTCGATTACAGCCATCTTCTTTTTATTTGAAAGGTGCGTCATCCGAGCTGGAATCTAAGGAGCACTGCCTCCCTGAAATGTCTCCAAGACACAGCAGAAGCTGTCTGACTCACAGGCCTTGAAGAAGACCGCAGTAACAATGGCTGCCTTCAGCTGAACATCCATTAACAGTTTCAAAGTCTTGTATGACTAACTGAATGGCATAGTGTCTAGCATGGGAGTGGCAGCCATTAGTGCAGACAAGATTGACTCAGGGAGAGTTAGACAGGCAGGTAGGTAGGCAGGCTGCCCATTCTCACTGCTGTAAGTAACTCACCATGGCAACCAGCGTTTGAGTAGGCCCTACTGAACTGACTATGTAACAATTACACAGAGTGTGTAAAATACGTGCATGTGGCAATATCTTAAAATGCAGGAAGCTAATAAAAAGCCTGACATGTACAGCTTCTAGTTCCACCTTGGTGATTTTAAATGTTAATATATTTGAATATTGTAACTTTGGTTTGACATTGACCTCAATCAAGCTACACCTATAAAATGTCATCAGTCTGTAAGCTTCATCCAGCTACAGCACGTTTAACTTGTTTCCCTGACACTGCAGTTTTTAAAGAAATACATGTTACTGAAACATCTTTTACTACACTAGGTTAAAGAAAGTTACCAGTTTGCTAGCTGTGTCTTTCACTGCTTTTCTTCCTTGGTTATTTCACCACAGCAGTGTCTTCTGGGTCAAAGCATGTTATTGGCGGTCAGTCAACAGGGGAAACAGCTGATTGGTTACTGACAGGATAGAAGCTATTGAAATGGGTGGGGACAACATCACCCTCCAGGTGAAATGACCCAGGTAGTGCAAGACAGTCTAAAAGCATGATGAGTAGAAGTACCAGGATATAATGTTTTTAAATGAAAATACATGTTTGCTAAAACAGGCGTTTCTTTCAGAACTGCACATTTAAGACCTATATAATGAATGGATGTGCATGGCAGATAAAATGTACGTTAGCTGGAGAGGTATGAGAGGCCAGAGGCAGCTGCAGAAGTGAAGGGGTTTAAAAAGAACCATGCCATTTCCAACAGAACACAGTAATAAAATTAGAACAGGGTCACAGAAGGTGAAACACTGTGTGCCACACAAATGAATGGGAGAGCGGACTCAGCAGCACAGACCAGCCTTGTTTTAAAGCCTGCTGAGAATTCTGTATGAATTGGCCTGCTGACAATTCTGTAAATATATTTCTTCACATGTGGTTGTAGATGCCCATAGTACTGTATTATAATTATCCAATCAATACATTAAATAAATACATCATCAGTCAATTAATCAATCAATAAATAAATACAATATTGGCCCAACTTCCAATTAATCTAAAAGCCAAAAACGTTGTGCTTAACTGAACTGTAAACCAACTATAAAAGATAATAAAGAATTCACTTTAATATTGAGTCCCTTAATGCAATCCTAATAATATTAAACGGCGTAGTTGCTGCTCCCTCTATAAGAACAGCAAACATGCTATAACATGTGACCTCCCTGTTTGCCCCTGCAGTACTAGCCCTTACTAGGTATGAGATGACAGATATAAATACACATTGTGCAATTCACTTATAATATGTCCATATTGGTACATGTGTCTGCATTACATTATGGCATAACAAATTATCAAGTCCCTACCCAACTCATTACCGGTGCAGCATATGCTGCAGCATGTCTAATTGCAAGAATAGGATGACATGCGGGTTGTTATTTTGGCTGCAGTTCACAGGAAATTTGCTTTTTTTTTTACATTACACTCCATGATGAATCGACAGCAAATGCTGGATAAACAAAGTTATTGGTATAAGTGATTACTATAAATAACCGGATTAGTAAGTACTGAACTACAGCAGCCCGATGTAAAAATGTCCCAGATTAATGAAGTGTTTACTTTACTTGAACCCTTGTTTTTCACTTGAGATACAGTAAATACTTAAAGGTTGTACAAAGTGGATGCGTCACACTTACCAACATACTTGGGATAGAAGTACTCCTGGGCAAATAGAAAGAAAATTATCAGAATTAGCTTGCAGAAAACATATTATATAAATGACATTGCATTATTCAGCACATAACATACTTGTACAATATGCAACTATCTACAGTAAGCTGTACACTTTAATAAAAACTCTCCAATCATTTTTCTCCGAATATAGTTTAGTCTTCTAGCTGTTAAGTCTATAACTAACGACTACAGTTTGATTACAGTACACTAAGTAACATTTAGGCCTATTAAATGGATTTAAATCCTTGATTAGATCACACACACACACTATATATATATATATATATATGTATGTACAGTGCCTTGCGAAAGTATTCGGCCCCCTTGAACTTTGCGACCTTTTGCCACATTTCAGGCTTCAAACATAAAGATATGAAACTGTAATTTTTTGTGAAGAATCAACAACAAGTGGGACACAATCATGAAGTAGAACGAAATTTATTGGATATTTCAAACTTTTTTAACAAATAAAAAACTGAAAAATTGGGCGTGCAAAATTATTCAGCCCCTTTACTTTCAGTGCAGCAAACTCTCTCCAGAAGTTCAGTGAGGATCTCTGAATGATCCAATGTTGACCTAAATGACTAATGATGATAAATGGAATCCACCTGTGTGTAATCAAGTCTCTGTATAAATGCACCTGCACTGTGATAGTCTCAGAGGTCCGTTTAAAGCGCAGAGAGCATCATGAAGAACAAGGAACACACCAGGCAGGTCCGAGATACTGTTGTGGAGAAGTTTAAAGCCGGATTTGGATACAAAAAGATTTCCCAAGCTTTAAACATCCCAAGGAGCACTGTGCAAGCGATAATATTGAAATGGAAGGAGTATCAGACCACTGCAAATCTACCAAGACCTGGCCGTCCCTCTAAACTTTCAGCTCATACAAGGAGAAGACTGATCAGAGATGCAGCCAAGAGGCCCATGATCACTCTGGATGAACTGCAGAGATCTACAGCTAAGGTGGGAGACTCTGTCCATAGGACAACAATCAGTCGTATACTGCACAAATCTGGCCTTTATGGAAGAGTGGCAAGAAGAAAGCCATTTCTTAAAGATATCCATAAAAAGTGTTGTTTACAGTTTGCCACAAGCCACCTGGGAGACACACCAAACATGTGGAAGAAGGTGCTCTGGTCAGATGAAACCAAAATCGAACTTTTTGGCAACAATGCAAAACGTTATGTTTGGCGTAAAAGCAACACAGCTCATCACCCTGAACACACCATCCCCACTGTCAAACATGGTGGTGGCAGCATCATGGTTTGGGCCTGCTTTTCTTCAGCAGGGACAGGGAAGATGGTTAAAATTGATGGGAAGATGGATGGAGCCAAATACAGGACCATTCTGGAAGAAAACCTAATGGAGTCTGCAAAAGACCTGAGACTGGGAGATTTGTCTTCCAACAAGACAATGATCCAAAACATAAAGCAAAATCTACAATGGAATGGTTTACAAATAAACATATCCAGGTGTTAGAATGGCCAAGTCAAAGTCCAGACCTGAATCCAATCGAGAATCTGTGGAAAGAACTGAAAACTGCTGTTCACAAATGCTCTCCATCCAACCTCACTGAGCTCGAGCTGTTTTGCAAGGAGGAATGGGCAAAAATTTCAGTCTCTCGATGTGCAAAACTGATAGAGACATACCCCAAGCGACTTACAGCTGTAATCGCAGCAAAAGGTGGCGCTACAAAGTATTAACTTAAGGGGGCTGAATAATTTTGCACGCCCAATTTTTCAGTTTTTTATTTGTTAAAAAAGTTTGAAATATCCAATAAATTTCGTTCCACTTCATGATTGTGTCCCACTTGTTGTTGATTCTTCACAAAAAATTACAGTTTCATATCTTTATGTTTGAAGCCTGAAATGTGGCAAAAGGTCGCAAAGTTCAAGGGGGCCGAATACTTTCGCAAGGCACTGTATATATATATATATATATAACAAATAGGCTAATAGGCTAACACTAGTTTATATACACTCCAGAAATACAATTCACTCCATACAGTGCTCCCTCATTACAAGGCTCTTATACTGTGGAACAGGTTATAAGGCTGTAGCATGGCTCCCAATTGTCCCTTAATGCCATTACACTAGCACTTGCATTCTCAATGCGGAACACACATTGCAAAGCCTCTTCTCTATGGCTCCTGGCTACACTGTATTTAATTTATTTACCACCGCTATTTATTATATAAATTAGACATGCGGGTCCTCAATTCCTGTGCTTTAGGTCAGATTCACTCCAGTGGTATAGCAGCAATCAGTCCATGTGCATAGCAGTGTGATCCAGAGTTTAGTATAGGTGTGTCTAATTAACCCCAACCTGGAACGGCTCAAAGTGCCTATGCAATGGAGATCTTATTTCCAACTTTGTTTTGCTGTTCATTACTAAAGGACATCGCTTTGGTGTTGGTCAAAATAAAAATAAAAAGATATCAGATCCTTAACGCTAAATCAGTTTGGCTGTTTGAAGCATTCACTTGAAGCCTTATGGGAAGCTTACTGTCTCAGAGTCGTTCTCAAAGACTTCCCTGGCTTCTTCCTTGTTGCACAGCTCCTCGATGCACTCTCTCCAGATTCCCTTTCTTACTTTCTTCAAATAAAGAGTTGGCTCTTCGACTTCTGGTCAGGAACTGAGACGCACGTCTCTGTGACAAGACTTGCGTACAAAAAAAGGAAAAAGAAATGCATTATCATCATACATTATTCAATAAGCTTTTCAAAAACACACAGCTGGACTGTATTAGATCATTTTACAGCATAGATATATCCTGTTGGATTGCATCAATCAGCTGCCTAATTGTAGGGGGTAATCACAGCATCACCCCTAAAAAGTGTTTGATGCAATCCACGGTTTTCCCCCCCAATGCTATAAAATGGTGTAATATAATCCAGCTGTGGTTTAGGGGTCATAGATTTATCAAACTGACCCTTCATCAAGCAGACAAACGTTTTAGCTAGTATCAGTATAATTGATGAGGTCAGCTTCACAAAATGTCCTATAAATTACACCCTACAATTGCAATGAAAGTCAAGGAAGTACGAACCAATTGCATTAATAGTTTCAGCCCAAACTTTTCACTGCACAGCAAAAACTAGAATAGCACTTAACATCCAGACACTAAAAGCTGTACATAACAATGTTAATCTGACTGTTTTAGAATAAATGTTGCATTCTAACCTTTTTTATGAATACGTTTACAGCTTATTCAGAAATAATGTCCAAAAGGAGTTACTAAAACCGTTACTGTCTGTTATTTCACCAGCCTCACAGTGTAAACTACAAAAACATTATTGACACAGCTGTTATACGGAACCAGCAACTACTGTATTCTTTCTAAAGTTATTAAAGTATTTTAAACTGAAACTCTTTGACAGAAGCTATGCAAACATAACGTGGTTATGCTCGACACAAATTATTTGTCAAATCACTCAAAACTTGATGAATTTAATTTTAACTTTGTCGATTTCTTACTTACATTGGTGCGTTTCGCAAAAAGCAAGCGACAAAATGAAGAGGCACCCCACAGAAACAGAGAACAGCGTTTTTTTTCTTCACATTATAGCAACTGTTGCAGGTAATGTAGGCCTCGGGTTTAGTTTCCTAGACTCGGTTAATTGTTTCACTGTCGGTATTTTGTCTCAAAGAGAATACTTTTCTCGTGTTAGGAGGTTGGAAAACATACAGGAACTGGCCTCGCAATTGGAAGTCTGCGGGGGTTGGGGGAAGAGCACCAGACCAGCAAGCTGTCAGCACGGCACGCGCACTGTCCTGGACTTAAACCACAGCTAGCCAATGCGTTCCTGAAAATGGTATAGCTGGAGATAAAATCTGGGTATCACCACCTTGTTAAAAGCAATCGATGGGCAACACCGTTTACTGAAACCACAACACCACCCATTGATGTAAATCAAGTACTATATATAATCTTGAAGCGTGAAAGTGTAAAATGACAAATATGCAAATCCACAGGCCAGATTTGGTCATTTCATTGTCCTTCTGTTTAAATATGGTACGTTCCCCCTTTCTTTGTACTTTGACGACCGATTTCATAGACCCAGATAAACTGGCACTAGTTTTAGACTTCCTAACCTAAAGTAACATTTAGGTAGTCCAAGCCTAGTGTTAATTGGGGTCTCTGAAACCAGCCGTGACAAGTTTGGTAAAGAGATGTGCAGTACTAAGCTTATTGTGCAGCAACTTTAAATTCAATTGAAGTATTTCTACATGTAGTTTAGTATTATTAACACTGGTGCAAAAGTGATGCCTAATTGTTAAGGTGACCATATGGCTCCGTGTTCAGCGGGACAGTTTGGGATAGTTCAGGCTTTTCAACTCACAACCCAATGCATTCTGGTAAGCAAAGTCCTGCTTCTCCAACGCCTTAGGTTGCCAGTTGAAAAGCCTGAACTGTCGCACTGAACAGGGAGCCATATGGTCACCTTATTAATTGTATTAATATGGTTTATATAAAAAATACTTCACCAGGGAGTGACACTCCTGAAAGGATTGTGTAGTTTTCAATACTTGACAACAGAGGCACCATTACTTCTCTTAAACACACACAAATGTGATGCGACTTGACCGGTTCATTCAGTTTTCATTGTTTTATTAAAAATATCACCTCCTTGGGTAAAATGTTGTAAAGTCAAACATAGTGCTGCACTAACCTTAGTTGAGCTTAGCAGAGCTACAGGCACTAAGGGCACCATAGGGCTGGCAAGCTTAATGTCTGATGGCTAAAGCTACCCATTGCCTGTGTGGATTGCTTGACTTGGTACCACACAGTCTTACCTCACATTATACAGATACCGTTAAGATGAGACATATCTGATATCACACAAAGGTTTATTTTGAACTCTTGCTGCCCTCATTTGGTTCCATTTACATGGGTGTGGGGGTTATTTTAGAAACTTCAAATGACTATTACCTGTGTTGCTGTCTGGTCTGGGTTTGTTCAGGGCTCGGCAGGACATGTGAAATGGAATGCAAACGTTCGTTTCAATATTTTCTAACTGTCACGGCCGTTTGTCTCTTTACCATCAGTTTACCATCACATTTCCATCTCCTTTTTCCTAGCTCAAAAGTAAAGACAATGGGGTTTATTTAACTGATCTAAATGCACTTTAGATAATGAATAAAAAATTAAAAGGATATTTCGTGTTTCAAGGTTATGAAGATCAAAACGTCCTCAGTGAATTTCAGTCTGTAAAAATATGTAAAACACCCAAGGGGGGGTCCTGTTTTAACAATTTATGCAACAGCAGGATTTACATTCAAAGTCCTTTCAAATTTAAAATGTATTTATTTAACCAGGATAGATCCTTTGAGATATAAATCTCATTTACATGGGGTCCTGAGTGATTTAAAAAAGGTATTGTGAAAAGACTATTTTTATGTTTGAAGGCAATGTGTTCCAAAGATGAGATGCCTGATATACAAAGGCATGTCGGCCCATATTAGATCAATTCAGAAAATGTAAAATTAGTTTACAGCAATTAGACAACAACAAGGTTTTTGAAAATTGTAGTGACACAGTGTCTGTAATGCGCTTTTCTTTAGTTTCCAGATTTTAAAACATTTAAAAACAGGATTTGCATTTTGATTGTAACTTGCCCACTTTTAAAACAATATATAGTTTGGTAAAAAAAAACCAAACAAACAAACAAACAAACAAAAAAAAAAACATTGTACTTTTTATTATAATATAAAAAGCATTGTGACCCTTTTCTGGCATTCATGTAGACGTATGTATATGAAGGTAAAATAAGTGTTCATAACTATAATGTATTTTTGTTTATGACTGCAAGTCGCCCTGGACAAGGGCGTCTGCTAAGAAATAAATAATAATAATAATAATAATAATAATAATAATAATAATACAGTATGTGAGTGGTTTTCTGAGATGCAAAAATGTCTGCATAAACTGATCAGATTTCGGGGTAAAACATTGACAGTGAGACATCAGTGAGAAATGACAAATGTCTTTTAATTGGCAAATAAAAATACATTGGAGACGATTAGTATTCACACACACACACACACACCCCATCATCATTTTACAAATGAACCCTAAAAACACCTTATAATGACAGAAGCACTGTGACTCTCTGGAATAGATGCAGTCCTCAGCATCTGACCTTTCCCTTCTGGTATCGAATGGAACAGCATTCTGGTAAGATGCACTAGTTGGCTACTTTTATATGTACACACATATACCATTAACATAATTGCCTTCATTTAACAAAGTAAATAACATACTTCTTATTTTCACAATCTTCATATTTTTTTTTTTTTAATACTTAAAAAGAAAATGTTAAGATTTATTTTTACAGCTTTAAACCTGTCAATGATACTTTTTCTGATGCAGCTACACTTTTTCAAGCTAAAAACAGAATTTGTGTTTATTATTACTGAACTTTACGGGGATTTGGACCAAACAGAAATCACTTATAAAAATATATATGTTATTACTGCCTCCTTGGCACACTTTAAAGCAAAATGCTTAATTGAACTGTATTAATAATATTAGACCAATGACAGATTTTTTAAAAACTGAATGTAAAATGCCAGATATAGTCTTTAAAATCCTCAAAAAGAAAAAAAAAAAGAATTGTGTTTGGAAATTTCCTCCTACAGTTTTGGAATTCTGTACAAACTGTTATTCATAGAGACCTCATACTGTTCTGTCATGTGTGTGATACAGAGAACATGACACCAATTTCAAGCAAAAACAGCACAGCAGCAGTACGTCAACCAAATCAAGATTAACAATAATCCCTCTTGACACAACTTTCAAGAATTTACGTAAATAAATAATTTACTTTCTCCCCCACCCCACCTCACCCCCCCACCCCCACCCGCCCCACCCCCCCTCACCCCTCACCCCCCCATCCCCCCTCACCCCCATCCACCCACTCCACCCCCCCCACACCCACCCGCCCCACCTCATCCACCCACTTCACCCCCCCACCCCACCCCACCTTAATTTCTGAGCTGGTTCAACAGCGTAACAGTGCTGATGCTAGTGCAATTCAGTACTGTAGTCTGAACACTTTATGTAACAGTCAATACCTGATGAACACAAACACAGAGCTCAGTTGGTAGTATTTTCAAACATATTTACTCTATGGTGCTTTAGTTTTTGTGAAAAGAAAACAAACCAATGCTAAAACTTTTAAGAGCGCATTTGAATTGTCTTTCAGTATTTTTTCCTCCTTTCACAAAAAAAGTCTCCTAAAGTAAAAAATCCCTTATGTTCTTGTTGTACAAAACGCCATCCTCCGATGATCTCAGCATATTTCTGTATGGCACTGATGTTAATGCACACACCACTGTACACGCCTCAAGAATCCAACAGTTAACACACAGAATATCTCTTTCTGTACCTTAAAAACAAATAAAATACCAGTTTGTGTTGGCAAAGAAATGCAACCTGTTAAAAACCCTGGTTCACATAATCGTTGAGGGGATTAATATTTAGATTTTTGAGGTATAAAAAAAAAAAAAAAAAAAGAAAAGAAAAAGCAATCTTGAAGTGGCAAAGAAAAACAAAACAAAAAACAAAAACTGGTGTTTGGCCCACTAACGCTGTATAAAGCTGTGTCTCTCCTGCAACAAGTTGGCTTGGTCCCAAGAATTTGAAATACAATGGAGTTTACACATTTATTTTACTAAAACATCAGTTTTCAGCGATCATTTAACTGATCGTTCAAACTGAAGCAGGTATAAAAGAATTTAAAAAACAAATAAAAAAAACAACACCACCAAAAAGGCAAAGAGTTACATCATCTGTGAAAGGAAGATGACTAAAGTGCATAGCAACTACTGGAACAGTTTGTGAAAAATATAACATTTAGTAAGTCACACGAACAGAGAAAGCGTTTTCTTCTTCGTTTTTTTTTTTTTTTTAAAGACCTGTACATTATGCTACACTGATTCCCTTTTCAGGTAGATACTGTTTTGATCTAAGAATCAAGAATCAAACTTTTGCTCTTCTCCCATTCAGATAGATTACGTTGAACTCTCTGACTGCTGTCTGGTGTAACATTGGAAACTCTTGTCTCCTATGGGATGCTCCCTGAAAAGAGAAAAAAATTAATTAAATAAACAACATCCTATAAACCTAAAAGGATTTGGACAAAAAAAAGTCTGACATATCTATGACCCACTGTCGTTTCTAAATTGATAAACCTGTGATGCAAATAGAATTATTATTATTATTTATTTCTTAGCAGACGCCCTTCTCCAGGGCGACTTACAATTGTTACAAGGTATCACATTATTTTTTACATACAATTACCCATTTATACAGTGGGGTTTTTACTGGAGCAATCTAGGTAAAGTACCTTGCTCAAGGGTACAACAGCAGTGTCCCCACCTGGAACTGAACCCACGACCTTCTGGATAAGAGTCCAGAGCCCTAACCACTACTCCACACTGCTGCCCTATTATTATGAGCATATATATGAGCCCTACATTCGTAGACATTTTCAGTATTTATGGATTGTAGACGGCTCACTTATTTATACCACCCTGATCCTGCTCTTTAGCAATACCAATACCAGACATTATCAACATTTTTCAGACATGACAAGGACACTGTGGTGGTCTTGTGAAAACCATTTAGTGTGGACTCTGGAAGCTACTCTGGGTCAGTACAAAAACCCCAGGATGCAGCAGCTAAGAGCCAGGGACTTCTGGGTCAACCATGTCACTGGCTTCATGTCCACCGACATTAAGGGACAGAGAATTTCACATTGCTCAGGTGAAATGGTGCAAGAAGTTCTAGCTTACCAGACCTGAAATAAGATGGCCAATTGAAGTTAAAAAAAAAGAAACTAAAAATGGATAATCAACTGTGGTGATAATGATGACCACTTACTGGCTCCCATACTTGGTCTTCATGAACTTGTCCTTCTTGTACTGGGCATGCTCCTGCTCTAGTGTGTGGACGTTGGCTGCCAGCAGCTTCAGTGTTTTGTATGTCTCCTGTGGGTCATCAATCACAAAGCCGGAATACTCTTCCTGTTCCGGCCCGTCATACACAGACTTACTACCACAGGCCTCTGAAAAAACAAACAGGAACATGAGCCCATCTGTGTTCTGAAGCCTTGGTCAGGATTCATAAAGCAGCCTGGCTGACAGAACAGTCTGCAGATGCATCCTTTTCCAGGCCTGAACAATACAACCACTGGGTGGAATGTGCAAGTCTACTTTCACTGCAAGATTCTCAAGGCAAAATATGAATTGACAAGGTGTGTTTACTTCTATAGCAAACTGGTATCCAACAGGCAGTCTTGTGTGATGCACTGCAATTACAGATTCAGACTCCTGATAATGAGATGAGGTTACAAGCTCTATAGCTGCTCCCGCAAACAAGCCTGACTATTTTACCATCATTCTGAGTATTATTGTTTTGAAATCTGTGTCAGTGCTTTTACCCAAGTTCCAGGGCTCGCCTTCAGTTGTAATCAGCCAAAGTGTCTTTATAGAGGTAACAGACAGTGCCTGATCAGCTATTTTGGATGCAGTTTCCTACTGTATTGCTGGCAATACACAGTTGAGCACTAGATGGTGCGGGTGCTTACTAACAGAAATGAAAGTTTATAGCTTTAGTTTGAGAGGAAGGACTGCCCCCACACTCATTACGTAATCTACTAAACAATCAGGAGATTATAAATAAACCAGACACATCCGTCCTTATGAGCAACTGAGTCATATCCCCCACCTCCCCCAATCACTGCCCTCTTTTGTTTTTTCAATTTCCTCTTGGTTAAATCACGGGGGGGGGGGGGGGGGGGGGGGGGGGTCGAGATTGGTCTATCACCTCATCCAGCCAGCGGCCCTCAAACCAAGTGGGTTAGACGCCAAATTGCTCATCTCTATCGTACTCCATAATCATTAATAAGATATATCACTGTTCTCAAATTCAGTGTCTGGGGTTTGTCCTGAACTTCTGTAAGACACTTCATTTCATCATAGTCTACTTGTGTATATGGCAGTCAATTAGAACTGAATAGAAGCTCCAGAATTCAATAAAAGAACAGAAAAGATTGAGAAAATGTATCTACTAAATGTTTAAACTATGTTATTCTTGTGGAGGCAGTACGCATCTCTCTATTTCAAGAGCACAGAAGAATCCTAAATGGAGAATCCTAAATAAACTAGAAAAAAAAGCCTTGACTTTTACCTTGCATTTTGTCCAGCTTGCTCATGTACGTGCTGAAGAGAGAGTAAATGCGCTCAGTCTCTCTGTCTCCATCCACGTTGAGCTGGATGTTTGCTGGTAACCCCCTTGAATAATACATGCATCATTTAGCTTCAATCAAGGGACACAGAGGTAAATATTTAACTTTACTGTGCCAAAAAAAATCTCGGCTCATTTCAACCATGTCGAGTGTGTTTACAGAAAAACAGGAAATTGTTGTCTGATTAATTCCGTTGTGGAAAAAAGAAGCTGTAGGACACACAAACTATGCAGCTATTGTATCCGTGCCCAGTTATTGTGCACACAAGCATACTGGGAAAGAAGGACAACTAGAGATCTGAGGGGTTGCATGTTGTCACATGGCAACAATTCTAGGTCAGAGGTCAGAGGTCAGAGGTCAAGGTCACCAGCAGATTTCTCTCAAGGCAGTTACATGACTGTGAAGTTTGTATATCAAATGGTTGCCGAGTTATGGGGAGCATAAAATGCAGTGGCAGTAGATAGAGGCACCACAACGGGTGCCTTAATATACATATTAGAACACCTAGCAGCAAAAAAATGATAGCAAAGACTAATGAAAACTTACAAACCACTTACAATGACAAAGTACCAAATTACCAGTTTCTGTTAAAGCGAGTTCATTAAAAGCACAAAAAAAGGAACATTACAAGTGAATATACGGGAACATTATCTTTGTGGAGTGCTCTGTAGAACTTTTATACTGAATCTACAAAAAATAGCGCAGAATGTTCAAAACACGCTTATTATTTACCTTTGCGGTCTCCTTTGCTGCGAATATAACGGCAATATGTTTTTTCATAAACAAGTTTGTTTTGATATTTGGCATTAAACAACGTTCAGCCCAAACCATGTCAGGCTAGGAGTGTTCCATGCGTGCATTGTAAACAGGTTTGCATGTTAAATATACATGGTGGCTGTGAAACGGAAATTAAAATGAAAAGGCTTGAGTAGTTTGTGAGCATTCGCCCCACCGCTGTGTTGATAAAGTAAAGTATTGTGACTAATTGGATTTAAACGATTAAAACTCTGCTGGCCTCACCCCGTGTACAGCAATAGTATAAAGGAGTGGTAACCAGCAGAACTGTTTCCTTGAAATAAGGAAGTACTTGAAAGACACACCGCAATAAATACCATGACCATTTTTGAAAATATACATTGCAAGAATACAGACAGCACAGCCTACAGCACTGTGTAGGTTTCCACTGAGTCTGCAGTGGGGTTCTTACCCTGTACAAGGCGAGCACCCAGCAGCGCTGTCTGAAGAGGCTTTGCAGCACAGCCAGTGGCCGTTGAGGTATGCGGAGGGATGGTACGTCGAGAGCCGCTTATTGTTGCACTGGCTGACCTTCGTGAGGATGTCGATCCAGTCCTTGGCTTCGACACAGTTATTAGCTTGTATGTACAGTGCTCTTTCTGGCTGAATCACCTGGAACATCTAACATGACCAAAACAAACAAACCAAATACAAAACACACACACATAAGTATCTCTAACAAGACAAAACATGCCGTAGCATGAAAGGATAGCCGCGCATGGTAAATCCCAGGGAAGTAGTTGTTTATCCTCAGTGCATGTTTGTGGTTAAGATGGTCAACTTCTGATTTCCTTTACGAATAACAAAGCCAGAGTAAAGTGCAATCTTACTTCCTACCATTTGTAAATTTAGTAGCCATGGTTTTCCAGACTAATCCCAGGTTAAAATGTATGAGCGATGGTACATGTTTAAGGAACTGAACCTATTTAACCTAGAATAAAGAAATGTAAGGGTAGCCCAGAAATCGACCCTTTTGCACAGTATCTGCATTTTTCCCATGCTTTTCCCATGGTTACACTATGTATTTACCATAGTTTACCATGTTTATTAATATGATTTACCATACCTCAGTATTCTTTACAGTGCTTCCCTATGCTTTCACTGTGCTATGCTTTCACTGTGGGGCATTTCTATAAGAGCAGTGCATACCCTGCACAGAGACCAGGAGACGCATATACTCCACAGCAGACCAGTAAACTGACTTAAAATACCTATCTATGCCCACGTACAGTATTTTTCACAAACTATCTATCAATGGGTAGTCTCTCTCAAAAGTGCTGAAAGAGTAACACAATATAATACATGCCTTGTAAAGTTTAATATTCCTTGCCAGACCCCTGGAGCTCTAGCTAAGCTGTGAATGGTGCCAGCAGGACGAGGTCCCTGGGCCTTACTGTCCATTATTAATTGTATAATGCTTGATTTACATCTTAATGAAAACAAGATGATCCCAATCTCACTGAGGTTTTCCAGCAAATGATTATCTCTAAATGAGCTCAAACAAACAAACAACGTAGTGGATCAAACATTGGCAATCTTAAAAAGGAACAGGGTTACTGAGGTCATCAACCCACTGTGTTGGTTTAGATAGAATTGAGGCGGTTCGCACATGTCTTGCATTGCACCATAGGAGCCAGCATTAAAAAAAACTCTGATGCACAAGCCAAGGCACGGAAACAGTAAGAGGTCAAACACTGTTAACTGTTAACATGACAAACGCATTACTTGAAAATACAAGTATACCCACTGCTTCCAAGAGCAAGAGGGGTCTGTTAGCTTAAATATGCATGCAGTGCTAACTTGTCAAACAGCTGCAATATTATTACCATATGAAACATGTTACTTATATGCTTATTTGTAATGTTTTGTTTCAACATAATCGCTTATGAAACTGTTACCAGGGTGATGTATTACCGGAATGCATCAATCGAGTTTATTGTGATCTAACTGAGCCTTAACATTGAAAACTTAACATGCGCTTGCAGAAACTTGTATTGCATAATAACTTTTTAACCCTCACGTGTGAAGTTAGCTCAGCATTTCAATGTTTTCAGATCAATGTCAAGAGGGAGATTGTATAAATAAGGGTAGTTAATAACAATCAATGCAAATTCAAAGGGCTAGGTGATGAAGATGACTTGTGCATTCTAGGCATTTCACCTTTGATGGCCTGTGTTTGAATTTAGCTTAGAGTATGTCAAAAGTTACATTAAGTTGGTGGTCTTCTCAGCACAAGACCTGGAGAAAAATAAATGTCGAATGCACTACTTTACCCACCAAGATGGCATTTTGTGTGGGGGACACTGCAAGCGCTATCAACGCTTTGTACAGTAGATAGTATCTAGAAATTTTCATGAACACCAAAATGTGTAACTAAATACAATTTAAAAAACAATCCAAAATACAGTAGAAATGAACATTTTTGCAAGGTGTCAGGGCAAGAGTTTGAATCTGAAGTCAACGCGTAGTCCTTACGTTTTTCATTTTGAAAGACTCTTCTTCAAGCTTCTCCACTGCGAGGATGTTCTCGATTGGGATATTACACAGCGGATGATCCACTGCAATGCATAGAAAAGAAGTCGATTGTGATTGGGAATGACTTCCCGGATTGTGAATTTTTTATTGGAAACAAAAAAATAAATTACAATCAAAATCTGCACAAAAACTAAGCGAACTTGGCCAGCTGATTGTTCCAAGTGAGGTAATGGAAAGCTCATGTGGGGTGAGAATACAAAGCCCAGGCTTTTCCCTAATCGCTCACAAGTGCACACAACGGGACTTCCACTGTAGTGGCCCAGTATTAAAATCCCAGGAATGCTGTTGCAAGCTCATTATATCAAATGGACATGGTGTAGTAAAAGCAGAATAGTGTTATTAGCTGTCTAGTGTTCTGCACATTCCTAATTTACAATGTCATCCAGAGCTTTGAAACACCCAATAGTGAAGAATTAAGAAATACTAAAATAAATTACAAATCAATGACAAACCTTTTGACCTTTTCAATGTCTGCAAAGGCTTCTAGCCAAAACTTTGGTTTCTTTTAGTATTTGTTAATATTATTAAAAAGTCCCAATATCTGCAAAAACAAACGCATATAGAAAACTACAAAGCCTTCTCATGTTTAAAGGAGTCGTGCCCTATAGCAACAGTGGCTAAGTGCGGGTGGGTAAAAATGTTTAAAATCCAAACTTTTTATTCTGCGTCACCTTTGTTTTTATGATACGTGAACTCGTGGTTGGTGAGGCGAAACCATCTCTTCTTAAAGTTTTTCCTGCCAAAGCGTTTCCTTCCTTGGGCTCTTTTAATCATGAATCTGTGTCAAAAAAAAAAAAAAAAAGATCATGTAAGTGATGAGAACAGTGGACTACTTCAACAAAGACTAAACCCTCAAACAAGTGATGACTTACACTGCAGCTATGCACTGTCCCTCAAAATACTGTCATTCCTTTCGAATGCCCTGGGTATAAACAAATAAACAGAACTATAGTCCTGTAGAGGCCTGCAAGGCAAAACAAGGGCTCCTATGCTACTACCCAGTACATGCTTAACTTGGGACTGCTAACATGCCGGGAGACACAACACCAACTGTCCTACATCTTACCTGCATGTACTATTTATATCAACTTTCTTTACAGTTAGTTTAACAGTCCTTAACACAGGCACATAGGAAGAAAGCAAAGGTTGAAAGAATTAGGAGAAAGAAAGGGGACGCAATCTGTTTTAAAACCAGTTCAAAATGAAAATTACTTGCTACTTGCCAGGTTTCATTGCTCATGGCTCCTATTTTATTTCCTGGCATATCTGCACTGTCTGCTTTGCAACCAACAAATGCAGAACCTGATAACAGGGGCTATATAGTTCTGTAGGCAACGGAGCTGTGTGTGTGTGAGCTTGTATCTTATTTCAAACACTTTCAAAAGATAGACATTACTGCTTTTGTTTGTACAGTATTAACATGTGTGCTGAGGAAATGCTATCTTATATCTTAAAAGTACAACAGACACATATCCCTAAAGATATCAGAGCAAAACAAAGTTAGATAGCAAAGCAAAACAAACAGGCTGATTCATTTAATAACCACTTGGTTTCCATTACAGTACTTCTTTAATATAGTCTCAAAATGAGAACAATGCTGTTTTGAGGCAGTCCAAACATTCTGAATAATGGACCTAAAACTAGGTTAATTCACTGACTTCACTGCATACAAACAGCCACAGCAGTAGAAGGCCCAGCCCTCTAGAATGAGAATGCAGAATAGATGACTCACCCTTCCTTCAGCATGATGGGTGTTTCTATGCGTTTGTGGTCTCTTCGTCCAGAGGATGAAATCAAGTCCAAGAACTTGCAGGAAAAACAGATTTGAGAAAATGTTAGTAACTAACATCCGTCTCCACAGCGGTAAATACAAAATGTGTCATTAAAACCTGCATTCACTGTATGCAACAAATTAAGTGTAACATACATACTGAACGTCAGACAGATTAAGTACGTCTGTCTCTTAAGTGTGATGCACAGACAAGCTCCCCCATACAGTCCCTGATATGGATGGTCTTGTGCTAAAGAATGTTCTGAATAAAAATGTCCTCAAGACTGGATAAGCAGTTCTCAAAATGATTGTCGTTCCCTGTATATGGGTGTCTCCACTAATTAAGTAAGGGCATCCAGATTTCAGATTTTAAAAAGATGAATTCATTTAAGAGAGCTTATAATGCTGGAAAGTCTAAGTCCAGAATACTGTGTATATATAAACAATTACTTACATTTTTTACAGCATCTGCATATTTGTGCTCGTTGAAAAAGTCATAGAACGAAGCCATATAGGATTCCTTAAAACTAGCCTGCAGAACAATGTACAAATCCAACAAGATTATTTCTTTCATGTTTTTATAAATATATTATATTTTTTGAGTTTTCAATTAATAGCGCAGGGATTTCCCAAACAGTAAACTCAATTTCGGCTAATCAGTGTTTTGTAGTTTGAGATGACATGTACAATGTAACTGTACAGTTCTTGCAATGGTTCTATAAATGCTATGGTATTTTATACCATTATTATGTATGTCTATTGATAGTCACCAATAAACCCGGCTACTCCTTCATAGAAAAGTAGAATGTACAATGCTACAGAAAAGAGAGCTGTGCTATTACAAAATGATTATCTATGAAGGGCATTCTGTTAACTGCTGTTCAAGCCAGCCACAGGCCATATTGACATTCATGCTTTATTTAAAGACAGTGTTTTTAGGTCATTAAATACAATCCCTGCAATGACCAGCACTGGCTAGCCTATAACTGTCTACCATAGTAAAAGCATAGCAAAGTGTAAAATACTGTGGTACACTTTTATAAGGGTAATCCTAGTCACAGCAGGTATCGGTAACTGTGCTGGTTTTAAGATTAGTCAAAGAAAGAAAAATAGAAAGTCAAACAGTTGAAACAGCTTTTCTTTTCTTTTTTCAGCAGGATAAAACACAAGCATTTCAAATGTAAAAACGTACAGATTTGGATTTGGCTAAGCTTCCAAGTGTCTGGATAGTTTTGGAGATGAGGGTCAAGGTCCGGGATGTTTGTGGGTCCTAGAAACAGAGAAAGTTAAGCAACACATTACAGGCAGTGCTTGAAAACACAGGTTTGTAAAGTAACCTTTTCCTCAAAACAAAAAAACAACTATTTTTAAACCACATACATGCACGTCATCTTTTCAAAAAGCCCCATTGCTATGCTACAAGGTGTGTAGGAGCAGATTTATTGTTTACTTCTTCAGTTGCATTCCAGTCAAAAATAAAACACACCACATGCTGTTGGGTAAGCTGTCAGCCCCCATGCAGCGCAGGCAGAATGTCATGTTTGCTGCACAGGAAGTGGCAGCGAGGGGTGGCGGTGCACTTACCGGGTGATGAGGGCGCAGATGGAACAGGTTAGGGGAGAGGATAGCTGGAGCAAAGAACCTCAGAAAGATGAAGCTGCTCACAGCTGTGTACCTCACATCATGATCGACTAAAAAAGAAACAAAACACAGGCATCACACATTGCATTTCTATCTGTATTTCCTTCTAGAATAGCACCTCCGTTCCCTGGGGCTAGCAACTGCATCCAAATACCAAAACACACACTCACAGTAATATTATGTGTGTATTGGGATGTGTTTTACACATTCGCACGTCTTGTTATACATTGTAACAGTGGAACCACATAAGAATGCTACTAATAACAATACTATTTAGAGTAAACCCAAGCTGATAAAACAGTGACACAGCAGCCAACTTTGAATGTCAGAAGTCTGCGAGTGTACGTCTCTGGATTTTACAAACAAAGAGCAACAAGACTGCAGGAGCACAATCAAGAGTAATGTTCTTGTATACATGGCTCTTCCTGCAGTGACTTAGAGGACGGGTCTCAAACCCCAGAGCTATAGAGCGGACACTTTAATTAGAAGTGTACAACGTTGCCAGGATGTTAACAATGAAAAGAAAAATTACAGGTACAGGTTTCTTAAACAGTTGTAGCAACACGTGGGGACGTATAACGCTATATTTTTCTGAACACATTTTTTATATATATATATATATATATAGTAAACCAATGCAAACCAAATGGTAGGACACCAAAGACATCAGACATTGCAAAAGATTAGAGTGATTCCTGTAGTAATAGAAAACTGTTGATTTGTTTTTTTAAGTTTATATACATATATCTTTTATTCCGTAATAAAAGATATATGTATATATTGCATGTGACAAACAGAATATATATATATCTATATATATATATATATATATATATATATATATATATATATATATATATATTTTTTTTTTTTTTTTAAAGAGCTAATTTCTCACGGGGGGAGCCTACAACTGATTTGGCTCCTAACCCTTTGCCAGTTACTGTATCAGACTTTCTACACAAATGAAAAATCTGCAGTTTGCACAGTTTGCTTCAACCGGATTGTAATGCAGGATAACGGCCAGCAGATGGCAGTGTATTACTATTGGATACTGCTGCCCTGCTTGTCAATGTGCTCCTCCTGCATGTTTCCAGGTGGGAGTTACCTTGGAAGCGTTTGGCAGCAGATTCTCTCAGAGAGAAGAAGATGTCACACATGACTGTCGGGCAGCTGACTCCAGAGTTGGTGATCACAGTGAAAATCCGGTCGACATAGTGCCTTAGATTTTCCTAAAGTTAAAAAAATATATAATAATAATAATAATAATAATAATAATAATAATAATAATAATAACAACAATAATAATACATAAAAAACAGAACAGAAGAGATACATTAAGTATATTCTATATCTATCTACTGCAGAACATCAAAATCACTTCAGCTTATGCCAAAATGTTTGTCTACTTATAATTTTTCCATATGCCAGTGGATCTCAAATATATGAATAGTAAAGAAAGAGTTTACGTTCTATAAGAGCCGCTGCAATGCACTGTAGCCATTTCCTATACTGCATGTTTGCTTGTCAACCCCCCCATTTAATTTACTACAAAACATGTAAAAAATTAATTAACACATAAATAAATAAATAAATAAATAAATAAATAAATAAATAGTATATTGAAATAATTTCAGGTATCCCTTTTAACTAATGAGCAAAACTGTACACATTGCTAGAGGAAATAAACAACACTGTTTCTGTGAGAACTCTGCAAATCATTATAGGTTTGAGGCTCAACAACTGAAACACAGTGGAAATGTCTCTCGACCCACTGTGTGAGTGAATGTGTGGGGAAACTGTTTGAAAGTCCATACCCTGTTGTTGTCCAGGTTTTCAGCATCTTTTAACTTCACTGGGTCAATTTCACAGGGTTTGTGGTCTCCGCAAATCTAAAAAAAGAAAACAAAGCTTCCTCAAGAATGAACCTGAAATCAGTGGCAGTTTCTAGAACGGCTGCTTTTTCATCTGGATTCCAAAGATTCGAATTGCTTTGGAGCTCGTAAAGGGATTTTTTATTGCCTCCTTTCCAACAAATATCTAACATCCCACCTCCTCTACAGAGTTCCCTGGTCTATACTTGACTGCTGTGGCCCGAGCATTTTAGTCTCACAAAGCGCTCAAGTCAGTGCTAATTTGCTTGGAAAGGAACCGTGTGGTCTGTGTAATTGTTTAATAGCTACTTTGCGGAAAGCAACAATGAGATGTTTGTCTAAATGTATAACTTTATTTTTGGCACTGCTATATATACTGCGAGTGTTTATAGTTATGGACAGCAATGTGGGAAGCATCATTGTACAGTGCATCCCCATGCTGTTGGAAGTGAATAAGGACATGTTTTGAGCTCAACATTTTTGCTGTACTGTACTAATACATTTTGTTGCTTGCTACTGAATTATCAATTACCTCTATAATGAAGTTAAATAAAGGGTTTCATGATTTTCCAGTGAGTGCGTTCCTTTTCTCTTTGTTAGGTCAGCTTTGAAGCAGTACAAACACTTGTACAGAGGAAAAACTATATCGCAATAGTTTATATAGAGCCGTGTCTAAGGAAACTACAGTACACAGAGTGGCAACCAGCTACCGTAGTGCACCCCGATCAACCAGCTACCGTAGTGCACCCCAATCAACCAGCTACCGTAGTGCACCCCAGATCAACCAGCTACCGTAGTGCACCCCGATCAACCAGCTACCGTAGTGCACCCCGATCAACCAGCTACCGTAGTGCACCCCGATCAACCAGCTACCGTAGTGCACCCCGATCAACCAGCTACCGTAGTGCACCCCGATCAACCAGCTACCGTAGTGCACCCCAGATCAACCAGCTACCGTAGTGCACCCCGATCAACCAGCTACCGTAGTGCACCCCGATCAACCAGCTACCGTAGTGCACCCCGATCAACCAGCTACCGTAGTGCACCCCGATCAACCAGCTACCGTAGTGCACCCCGATCAACCAGCTACCGTAGTGCACCCCGATCAACCAGCTACCGTAGTGCACCCCAGATCAACCAGCTACCGTAGTGCACCCCAATCAACCAGCTACCGTAGTGCACCCCAGATCAACCAGCTACCGTAGTGCACCCCGATCAACCAGCTACCGTAGTGCACCCCGATCAACCAGCTACCGTAGTGCACCCCGATCAACCAGCTACCGTAGTGCACCCCAGATCAACCAGCTACCGTAGTGCACCCCGATCAACCAGCTACCGTAGTGCACCCCGATCAACCAGCTACCGTAGTGCACCCCAGATCAACCAGCTACCGTAGTGCACCCCAGATCAATGCAGAGTGCAGCACTCACCTCGTCTATGATTGGCTTCAATGTAACTTGTAAATAATGCATCCCTGCCAGTTTCATGGTCTCGTCAATGCACTTGGATGTTAATGAATTCCCTCTAAAAATGGTGTTTGGATCTCTGGAAGGAAAAAAGCTAACATTCAATACCATAGCCTCAGTCCACTGAATAGAGTCATGAAGCTGCTAGGCAAAGAGCTGCAGGAATGGAAATAAGACTCCTATTGCACAGCAGCTTCACCTAGTCCAGGTTTTACTATGAGATTGAATGCCCCCTCATCAGAAACAATGGACATATTTGAAAACCTCAGTCTTTAATGTAATTCCGTTATTGACAACAACAATATTGTATTATATACGAAACCTATCACTCAAAAATGAACCCGTACCACCACACACATAAATATTGTTACATACAGAGCATTCATATGCAAGCCAGTGGCAACCTGCCAACCCGTCTGAGCCAGTGGAAAGTGGTCTTCAGGTAGCTCTGTGCCAGTGTGTAAACAAGACTGTGACCTTTGTGATTTGGACAAGTTCCACCCAACACAATCAAGTGGGCTAAAGGCTGTATATGTGTCAAAATAATTAAATGTTAGCTGCAAATACAAAATCAGAGCTATCCATACCATAGCGCAAGGTTAATGGGCAATACAAACCCACCGCTAGTTGTTCTCAATTCCAGAAAACAGGTAACATTTTGGGGAATGACTATACTTGGCTTTCTCATTTAACATAGGAGGCTGTGTGGTCCAGTGGTTAAAGAAAAGGGCTTGTAACCAGGAGGTCCCCGGTTCAAATCCCACTTCAGCCACTGACTCATTGTGTGACCCTGAGCAAGTCACTTAACCTCCTTGTGCTCCATCTTTCAGGTGAGATGTAATTGTAAGTGACTCTGCAGCTGATGCATAGTTCACACACCCTAGTCTCTGTAAGTCGCCTTGGATAAAGGCGTCTGCTAAATAAACAAATAATAATAATAATAACATATATAGCATATTTACAAAGAAGACGACTGTAGTGTATATTCTGGGAGACCAAGATATTGAGTAAGGAAGGGGTGTGAGTGATGAAAAAATACACTAAATAAACCCCTCTCCCAGCCATTCTGTTTCATAGCTGCTGTCCCAATACCTTTGGCAGGGCTGGGCAGTGTATGTATATGCAAGCACGCACACAGACTCTCACACACACACACACACACACACACATGTTTGCATTCCTATATTTATGGGGACTTCTTATTGCCTCACTATATTTATATTTACTATTTCTAACTCCAGTCAGACAAAACTCCACACAGGGTGAAAGCCGACAACAAACAAAATATTTTGGCTTTTTTTTATTGTTTTTTTTAATTTGTTCTTAAAAAGGTGTTTTACAAAGTGGGGACGTCCCCACGACGTTGTTTTTTCAGGAGTTACTATCTTTGTGGGGATATTTTCTCAAATTTTGCCCACACATTGATAGTAATACCTGCTCACACACACACATACACACACACGGGCCTCCACTATAAACGCAGTGTTATGTAACCTTGTTGTAAAAGACTTGTTTGACATAAACAATATACTCACAGAGTTCTGTTAACTTCTGCATTTGCAATTGCACTGAGAAAAGGCACAATCTTCCCATAGTGCAAAAAGAGCCTAACCAATGGAATGGCTGCTTCCTGTTTTTCTCGACAGACCTCGCCCAACACGTGAGCGGCAGAGGCAGATACTGGCTGCGGGGGGGAACAAAAAAGCAAAAAACGCAGGGTTAAACTTGCACTGCTCCCATCTTGTGTGCTTTACACGGAGACTCCAGTTATTCCCATCGACCAACACAGAGGGTTTCTGTTGTTTTAACAGTGGTACAAAAGGGCTAGGTCCCGGTCATGTATTCTGTAACATACAAAAACTGCACCTGCCAAAAAAATGCCACGAGTCCTTAGTCGTGTTCATCCCACAGGGTCACATCTGGATGCGTGAAGTCCAAATCAGACTTGATAGTCACACACGTGTACCCTTGGCCCATCCAAACAAACCTCAGTTAAGGACCGGTGGAACACTGTTCATTCACTGCTTATGCACACAGTATGTTCACAGTATGGTGTAATTTTAACTCTGATGGAGGTTTCAAAGGAACAGCAGGCCAAAACTATTGTAACATAATTTTACCAAAACAAATGACTAATTAAATGGAGATATTTACATTAATTTGCACTCATTTTCAAGCTTCTGTTATTTAAAAAAGGGGGAGTGAGATTATCTTAAATGTGGGGGATTTAAATCTAAAGAGTGCAAACTGAAATATAAATTCATAGTGCGGATGCAAGTTATTTTCTGCAGCTTTTCACACCGAAACACACCCAAACTGAGGCTAACCCCTCACTTTTAAACAGGATGTTTATTTAGATATCAGAGCTAGTTCAGAATGCTCAAAATCAACAGGTAAACAGGAAGCCCCACCTCAACATCTGCTGACTTCAGTAACAAATCTCTGAGAGGACAATAATATTCTGCCGGGAATACATGGTCCTCTGTGTAAACTATGTTCAACCTGAGGGAGCCCAGGTCATCGGGCTTGATGGACTTGCTTCCGTTGTCCCTTGGCTGCAGAAAGTACCTAAAAAAACAGCATACCAAAAAAACATCAAACCAGGCCCTTGAGTTTAAACACTTCAGAATAGTACCTGACGTCAATGTTTAAAATGAAAATAAATGTTTGTTGAAACTTTCAAATCTGCACATGAAAGACCCTACGCATGGTCAATGAAGTGTTAATACAATCAGAATACAGCAGAGAATCCGGGAGAGAGCGGGTTTCTCAGTTTGAGTGGCAGTAACACAATCTGTCACTGTTTAAATCAGAGAGCAGGTGGTTTTCATTTCATTCACTGAACTTGAATATTTCAAACTGGAGAAACAGTCCCGCCATCATCTCGATCGTGTCCTTCCACATGCAGCACTTACAAACTGCAAGGCACCTCGCAGTGCACACCAGTACAGATTTCCATTGTGGCAAACTGCCCAGGTTAAAATAAATGGGCATTTGTCAACAGTGAAAAAAACAAACAAAAACAGGACACATCAATCAACATCTCCCCTACAAAAATATCTATGCTTAAAAATAGATATTCGGTATTTTACAATATGAATACTTCAAAACAAACCTGGGTTAAAACTGGTAGCTCACAGCAAAAACAAACACAGTGGCACAGTGCGTTCTGTTTCCATGCCCAAAGAGAGTAACTGTACGAACTGACACAATTCAACAAGCATACCGTACATATTGAGGATCTTTGAAGTGTAAACATGATGACGTGCAGGGATGAGTCATGTCATCATAAGACTGCACTCGAGTGGCGCAGCACTAAACATCTTAAGAGGAATCGTGTCACTTTTGTTTGTGCTCAACAGCAAATACAAACTGTAAAAAGAACAGTATCCCCCCCCAAAAAAAAACTCTTAGAAAGTAATATCCAAATCAGAGTTATTCAGCTCTAAAATTATTGTAACTACTGACATGGTACCGCAAGGTGAAACACGAATATTTATTTTGTCTAAATAACCACAAACATTTTGCTGTGTGTCACAATAGATACAAAGCAGTCTGTGTTACACACTGTGTTGGTGTCTTTAGCCAAGGCCCTTCCCTCTAAGCCTCTGCTCATTCATGTTTCAAGGCAGAAGTTATTAAACTCTTGTTACCATGCTTCGTGGACACTGGACTGTCCAAGCACCGTCAATGGAATTTTAATTTCCCCGAGGAATTCATCCCCAAACTTCAAGTTACTGGCATTCCATAAGTCAATTCTAAAAAAAGAAAAAAACAACAAGTTAAAACATTTTTTTTTTTTGTTACTTAAAACATAATATTGAGGAATGCACATTTTTAACTCAAAGAATATGAGTAAATATGGTTAAAATGTAATTTGAAGACACTTATTCTTCAATTAAAAAAAAGGTTAAAAATATAAAACTAGAACTAAAATAACTTATGTAAGTAATAAGTTCCCTCCCTTAAGCACTCGCTTGCTAGACTGGAGTAAATGTGTCATGCTCACGTCTGTTCAGTTCATCACCAAGAAATTTGGCAAAAAAAAAAAAAAAAATCCTTGTGAAAAGATTCAGTTTTTTAAAAAATAAGCTTCAGTTTTTAAAAAATGAGCTTCCGTTTTTACACTAGCATGTGTGCCAACATAAATCTCTGGTGATCAGTTCGTCAGACCACGATGTGAGAATCAGAGGGAAGAACCAGAGACAAACAGATCTGTGAGAGGAACACTTTGCTGGGTTTGAAAGGACAGAAGGGCTGAAGTATTAAAACAGGTCTTAGATCTGTCAGACCAGGACCAAGTCATTTACAGCAGTCAGTGCGGGAGCATAACTTTGATTTAAAGACGCATGAAACAGCATGCTAACCCCTAAAACCATGCTGCACCATGCATAAAGCCACGAATCAGACTCTATGCAGGTGTTCCTTTAAAGCCTGGTTTAGCTTCTGGGGCCCGACAAGCTTGGGATGCAAGGTGTGTCAAGCCTACTGTAGAGCGGAGAAGGATTGGTGCATTTTTAATAGAGCTGCATGAACCGATTATGTGATTATTCAGATTGCGCTCTCTACACAAATCAGCTGCTGGCGATCGGGTGAGGGTCACTGCTGTTGATCGAGCTAATTTACCATTCAGAATGAAAGAAGAGTACAAAACAGCTGCTTGATTTGTGTGGATCGCTGTTCACCACAGTCTAAGAAAAGCAGCAATCATCCCAAATCCAAGCAGCTGTTTATTCACTTGTGTCACTTTGTCAAATGAGCCCGTTCAACACCAATGACCTTCCCCTGATTGTCAGCACCTGATTGAGCTGTGACAGTGTGCCCCGCCCCTGTGCGTATTTTATGTGTTATCTGTTGTAATTAATTAATTAATTAATTATTTCTTAGCAGACGCCCTTATCCAGGGCGACTTACAATTGTTACAAGATATCACATTATTTTTACATAATAAAGTACCTTGCTCAAGGGTACAACAGCAGTGTCCCCCACTGGGGATTGAACCCACAACCTTCTGGTCAAGAGTCCAGAGCCCTAACCACTACTCCAAACTGCTGCCCCCGTAGTGTGTTATTGTTGGTTTATGTATAAGTGCACGGGATATAAATGGGTCTTTGTAGCACAAGTGATATAAATACAACTATATGTTTTAAGATTCACTCACTACTTCGTGCTGGAGGACCAGCACGGTACTTGTTTGTGTTTTTCGTCCACTGTTTTGTCTGTTTGTTCGTTTGGCCATTGTGCCGCTTATTTTGAGTGTTTTGTTTTGTTTAAACCTTTTATTTTTATTGGTTTTAATAGAACACTGAGCGCAGCAGAATCACCAGCAGTTGCTGTGTGTCTTGCATTCATTTCCTGGCCTGACGTCACCCCTACAGCCAGTCTGTTCACACATCCCAATATTTATATAATCAGTTCCTGTAGCACTAGTTTTTAAGCATTTCTTTCCCAACCTAACTGCCATCTTGTCCACATCTTCTTCTTCAATATCGAAGTGGGATCGTCTGGTGTAGCTTAAAGGCCTGGTCACCTGTAGTGGTAAACAAAAGAAGCTTTAGAATTTAAATTCTCTAGAATTCCTTGACTCACTCACACACACAAACAAACGGTCTTCCACACGTATAATCGCGCTTGCCACTTCCTCCTTTTTAGCAAACCAAACTAACAATACTGGTTTTATGAGTCAAAACAAACAACGTGTGCATAAAATGTGCACAGATTTGTCCAAAAAAAAAAAAAACCCAAAACACACAACATAAAATAGGTACATACAGTACCGTGCAAAAGTTTTAGGCAGGTGTGAAAAAATGCTGTAAAGTAAGAATGCTTTCAAAAATGTTAAAATAGTTTATATTTATCAATTAACAAAATGCAAAGTGAGTGAACAGAAGAAAAATCTACATCAAATCAATATTTGGTGTGACCACCCTTTGCCTTCAAAACAGCATCAATTCTTCTAGGTACACTTGCACACAGTTTTTGAAGGAACTCGGCAGGTAGGTTGGCCCAAACATCTTGGAGAACTAACCACAGTTTTTCTGTGGATTTAGGCAGCCTCAGTTGCTTCTCTCTCTTCATGTAATCCCAGACAGACTCGATGATGTTGAGATCAGGGCTCTGTGGGGGTCATACCATCACTTCCAGAACTCCTTGTTCTTCTTTACGCTGAAGATAGTTCTTAATGACTTTCGCTGTATGTTTGGGGTCGTTGTCATGCTGCAGAATAAATTTGGGGCCAATCAGATGCCCCCTTGATGGTATTGCATGATGGATAAGTATCTGCCTGTACTTCTCAGCATTGAGGAGACCATTAATTGTGACCAAATCTCCAACTCCATTTGCAGAAATGCAGCCCCAAACTTGCAAGGAACCTCCACCATGCTTCACTGTTGCCTGCAGACACTCATTCGTGTACCGCTCTCCAGCCCTTCGGCGAACAAACTGCCTTCTGCTACAGCCAAATATTTCAAATTTTGACTCATCAGTCCAGAGCACCTGCTGCCATTTTTCTGCACCCCATTTCCTGTGTTTTCGTGCATAGTTGAGTCGCTTGGCCTTGTTTCCACATCGGAGATATGGCTTTTTGGCCGCAAGTCTTCCATGAAGGCCACTTCTGACCAGACTTCTCCGGACAGTAGATGGGTGTACCAGGGTCCCACTGTTTTCTGCCAATTCTGAGCTGATGGCACTGCTGGGCAACTTCCAATTGCGAAGGGAAGTAAGCATGATGTGTCTTTCATCTGCTACAGTAAGTTTCCTTGGCCGACCACTGCGTCTACGGTCCTCAGCGTTGCCCGTTTCTTTGTGCTTCTTCAAAAGAGCTTGGACAGCACATCTGGAAACCCCTGTCTGCCTTGAAATTTCTGCCTGGGAGAGACCTTGCTGATGCAGTAGAACTACCTTGTGTCTTGTTGCTGTGCTCAGTCTTGCCATGGTGTATGACTTTTGACAGTAAACTGTCTTCAGCAACCTCACCTTGTTAGCTGAGTTTGGCTGTTCCTCACCCAGTTTTATTCCTCCTATACAGCTGTTTCTGTTTCAGTTAATGATTGTGTTTCAACCTACATATTGAATTGATGATCATTAGCACCTGTTTGGTATAATTGTTTAATCATACACCTGACTATATGCCTACAAAATCCCTGACTTTGTGCAAGTGTACCTAGAAGAATTGATGCTGTTTTGAAGGCAAAGGGTGGTCACACCAAATATGGATTTGATGTAGATTTTTCTTCTGTTCACTCACTTTGCATTTAGTTAATTGATAAATATAATCTATTTTTGAAAGCATTCTTACTTTACAGCATTTTTTCACACCTGCCTAAAACTTTTGCACAGTACTGTATGTTTATATTAAAGTCACACACACACAGATGTGATAAAAAGTGGCTTGAAGGTGATTCAGTTCTCCACTGAACTTATCTGCCCTGACTAAGCATGGCTTTATCTTGCTCCTTTTTCCATTTTAAAAAGCAGGTCATTTTTATGACTTAAGCCAATTTAACACAGACTTGTTTCTTGCTGCATAGACACCATTTCTGGAGCCTGGTGTGTCGTTATAGATGGAGTGTCACAAACACAAAGAGCAGGCACTAGATTACTGAATGCCTGCTGCCCGGGAATTTTAAAGTGTGACCAATTTAACTGCCTGTATGGCTATAACAAGACACTTTCCTAATACCGTGACAAGGAGATTTGCAATGTTGACTAGTGGCAGTTAACTGAGAGACAGATAAACGTCTCTTATAAACGTTTACCACAGTAAAAGCATAGTAAAGTGTAATAAAGCATAGTGAAACCATAGTAAAGCATAGGCAAGCATTGTAAAGAATGGCCAGGTAAGGCAAAGCATATTAATACACATGGCAAACCAGGGTAACTTATGGTAAATTCATAGTATAACAATGGGAAAATCATGGTAAAACTGCACAAATGCAGTGGTAAACTTTTACAAGGGCTGTGTCTCCTAATTTTGCAGTATCAAGATTAACACCCCCACTGAAGTGTTTCAGTGAGGATGCAGATCAGAACAATACTGATGCTAATTCGCTTCACAAGAACCCTGAGAAATGTACTCCACCCAGCCAAAACCAATCCCAATACTGTGTGATTAAAACAGCACGCAAGAAATGCATACAGAAGAAATGCATACAGAAGAAATACATACAGAAGAAAGTGGCCTTGTTTCATTGTTTATACAAGCAGCTGTAAAGTGTATGTATCTGAAATCTACACATCTGGTAAGACAGAGAATATACTAAGGGAGTGTATTTATTCCAGGTTTGTTGAAAACAAGCATTTGAATTCAGAATGTATGGACTGAAGCTGCTCATCTGTTTGTTATCCCACAAGTAAATGCAGGCATGGTATGCTAGTGGATTTAGACCTTTTGGTTCAGCAGGAGTAGCCCTAAAGTGAACATGAAGAGGCCATCTGGACAGCTGGATCTCAAGCCAGCCTCCCAACCCCATTCCTTACAAGCTAGGTGGGGATTCAGACACACACAGCGTTTCCAGGAATGACGAAAAAGAAAGAGATCATTACTGAATTCAGATATAACTAGATGGAATCCTAAGACAGACAATAGGAACAAATAAGCAGTGTAGTTTACAGTTTACATTGTCATGTACCGTATTGTACCTGCAATCAAACCGTTAATTGGGTTTACAAATGTGTTGTTTTTTTCTTGATAATTTTAAATTAACTGCTCTAAATGTTTTTTTATAAAATAATATCCCCTTTTTAATTGCTGCCTAAGCTACATGTGAGCCCAATAACCTCCTACTGCTGTAGGTGCTAGTAGGAGCATACCCAGTGGCTTGTTGAGGGACACTGTGGGAAGGAGGCTTCTAAGAGACCACAACAAAGGCTCTAAAAATCTTCTCTTGCAATATGATTCACTGGTCCCCCTTATTAGTATTGGATGGTCTAGCTGTATGCAGACCACATGATCTATAGCACAGAACATGTTTAGCTGTTTAACATTTGAAAGCACTGTATAAAATCAGGATTAAAAGAAAAGAAAAAGAAAAAAGCAGATTTTCCTCACAGGCGAAAAGGATGCAGTCAAACCATTCCAACACCTGTGACTTGTAAAACTTAAAACTCACAAGGAAGGGATGAGACTCAACAGTTTACCATTTTGTTGTTTTAAATGGAAACACATAACCCCTGCATGAGCTGTGCCAGATAAGTGGGAAACTACCCCCTCCCCTTATCTGGCGAAGAAACAAAAAGACATAACTGGAATAACTGAACTGCTTCGGCAATTAAAGAGCACAGGTGAAAATCCTCATGTGTCAAGCATCCTGGGTGCTACAGATCAACCAAGGGGATGATACAAGGTTGCAGGGAAATGCCTAACACACGCTCCTAATGACACTGCCTTGACTGCCTGGCTGACCCCACCCACCACAGCGGCGAACCACAAAAAAAAAAAAATAATAATGATAAAACCCACACAGCGAACCAAGACAACAAACCCAATTTTCAAACACCAAGGAAGGACGCAAGATGGAAAGTGGGTGGAATGCAATGTCAGTTCGGTGTGCAATACATACTTTAACTTTAGTCAACCTACCAGTTTACTATCGTTCCTGCTTCTGCACTGAAAGCTGTGACAAGATCTAAGATCCAACAAATTCAGTCTGAGTTGATTACGGTCATATTACACTCGTAAATTTGAAAAAAGAAGGAAGCTGGTTGTATTCTCAGTTAAAAGAAAACGCTACATTGTCAGCATTTGTAAAATATAAACTGGGTTCCTTGTCTTATTTCCCCCCATACATATTCGATCCTGCAGCTGCAATGCAGAAGGAGGTTCCGGTTTGAGGAAGTGGGTACTTGAGAAGGACACAGCCTAGCTGGCTGCCCTTTTGAAAGGCATGGAAACATTATGTTGATTCGGTGTCGTGTCTCTGTACGACATTCAAGAGAGACAGGAATCACAAGTACTTTTTAAAACAGCGTGCATGGACTGAGGTATTAACAACAACAACAACAACAACAACAACAACAACAACAACAACAACATATTCTGATTGAAAAAAGAAGGAAAGAAACCTGCAAGCCAGTAAAATAGATGAAATGCCCGAACCTCAAAATAGAACACTTCATCAAATTGGGGATTGTTGGTTTTTCTTTTCACTTTCGTCTTCTTTGCCTCAGACCTACCATCAAGGGAAAAACAAAGTGTCAAAATAAAACCCAAGATTGCACAGTGACGTCAAGCCCAAGCACCAACCACGTCTGGGGAATTGGGTTAAAAGCTGCAAGTACTGTAGAAGTGTTAGAGGGGACCTGTCCATACACAAGAAAATTGACAAGAAAACTAAATTAGAGATTTATTTTTATTTATTTATTTATGTATTTATGTATTTATTTATTTATTTATTTATGTATGTAGGAATTTATAAAGTATGCATCCAAGACCTCTATATAATTTTCCATAATACATTCTGCATAGTCCTCCATGTAGCACAACCAGGTGTCATCTGAGCCAAGATATTTGTTCTGACCATACTGTAAAATGACTTAATAAGGATGACCAGAAAAACATGGAATGGCCCGCTTCCTTGAGGACAGAAGCTGTGCACCTTGTATGCCTATGGGGTAGCAAGTTTGAGTCCAATAGTGTTCTGGTATGGTAGCATCTTAATGCTGCCTTAGAGGGTATAGGACCCAAATCCTCGGTTTACCATGGCAGAAATCCAAAGCTGAGAGAAACTGAGATACTAGAAGTCAAAACGCTAGTTAATTCCAACAAAAACAAATCCTACTCAGTCGATACCAACTCTTACTGTGCAAACTGAACTTGAATGGTAATGAAACTGAACTTAAAACAGAACATAGCCCACTGTGAATTGAATTGTGAATTCTAGCAAGACTCTGCATTACCTGGAGGGCCCCAATAAGGTGACAGTGGCATAGGGATCACATTGTCCATTCACTATTGGCAAGCCTTGGCACTCTATCACTCTGGGGAAGAAATTTGAAAAACAATGCATTAAAAACACAAAAGTATGCCATTATTCTTTTTGTTAAATAAAAAAACAGAGTAGACTTGAGGACTGTATTATCTGAGAGCAAGCGACAGATAAATAACACCATTCCTTTCCTTTTTTTAAAAATGTTCTCCACAGTCTTGGTCAAGGAAGTATAAACACATTAAAAATGCCTCTGGGAGTTTCATTTCACATGTGTGTATGTGTGTACAGGACATCCTCCTTAATTCCTGTACTAATATCCTACCCAAAACGAATGTCTTTGATACAGAACGGAAATCACAACATGTAACATCTTGTCTATCAGCAGTTTTGGGCTTTTAAGAGACATACAGAATGACTCCACTTCATACCAGCTCCAGTATAGATCTCTAATATACTCTATAGATCTCGAATAGCAGAACTCCCCCAGGATTCTAAGGCAATGGCACTTTCTTCAGGCTAAAGCTTTTGTCTTTTTCTTTGTGGTATTTTCCCTCATCTTGAAAACCACACGCCCATCCGCTCAGCAGGCTGGCATCAAAGTGTCAGCTCTGTAACTGTTTTTGTTTTTTTACCCCCTCGCCTGTGGCCTCAGAGCGGGTATGTACTATCTGCACACGCTGTGTTTAGCAAACATCTCTGAACTGACACAACCTATTAAGCTATGGCTGGAAATGACCTTAGCTTTGCATAACAATGTGTAACGTTAATACGGAGACACTCTTGAGGACATATTCAGACCCTTTTACAAAAGACAGATTACTACACAAGACCGTTCCAACAACAGACAGTAAAATCATCTGTGTCTTTAAAACTGCTCCTTCTTGCTTTTGATAGTTAAAATTATTTTACCAATTGCACACTGTTCAATATAATTGTTTCATGTTTTAAGAACACCCCCCATCCCCCCGTCTCAATGTCACTGTACCACCTCACGCTTTCAATGAAAGAAGACCAAGGAGCTTTATGGTTCTTACTCAATTAAAGTAAGGAAACCATTGGAGGCAAATGAGCAGGGCTGCATCCTCCCCAGTGTATTCAGCGTTCTGTTTCTCACTAGCAATCAGTTTAGCATGGAAAGAAATGTAATATTTAAGACTCTCATTTAGATAGCCTTAGAGCTTTGCTATTCGTGGTATCAATGCTTAACACTCATCATCCCTCTGCATTCAATGTAAAGCTAATGGTCAGCAAGCTGTGGTTAATAATAAAGCCATGCCAGGAACAAATCCCCTTGGAGCTTCCTGTTGGTTTAGCCTATTTATATAACCAGCATTTCATTTACAAGTTGGCAGCATCCCTTTTCAAGTTCATTTAATATTCACTGTTATGTTTTTGTTTTAACATTGCATACATGAGCAAAGCATTATTGGTAGAATTTCTATTGGCTTTATTCAGTAGACAAAGACACAGGCTAGTCTATTCAGGGCCTCAAGAAAATGCCCACTGGAAAGGGGTTCTCTCTCCACCACTCAGACTCACTGTGTAATAATATTTGTGCATATTTGTCTAGTCATTGAATTCCTTTGGTTAAATCGCTATGAAAACACTGTGGTTACGCTACCTAACAATGACAGTAATTTAGAAACCACATGAGATGAACTAAGAAGCACTTGGAATCCCATTTAAATCGGAGATGATTCAACACTCAAGGGAGTGGCTTTTCACAGTGCACTGAGCTTAAGCACTTTATATGAACTCTCTCAATACACTCTATCACAGAAGTGCTAAAAAATAAATGAAACATCAAAACGACTCTAAAAACATTTCTACAGAAACAAAGAAGTCATATTGACATACAGAAGTCCCTTGCTAAACAGGACATGTTGGGAGAAATAACAAGGTGCCAGGGTTTTATATATATATATTATATATATATATATATATATATATATACAGTGCCTTGCGAAAGTATTCGGCCCCCTTGAACTTTGCGACCTTTTGCCACATTTCAGGCTTTAAACATAAAGATATGAAACTGTAATTTTTTGTGAAGAATCAACAACAAGTGGGACACAATCATGAAGTGGAACGAAATTTATTTGATATTTCAAACTTTTTTAACAAATAAAAAACTGAAAAATTGGGCGTGCAAAATTATTCAGCCCCTTTTCTTTCAGTGCAGCAAACTCTCTCCAGAAGTTCAGTGAGGATCTCTGAATGATCCAATGTTGACCTAAATGACTAATGATGATAAATAGAATCCACCTGTGTGTAATCAAGTCTCCGTATAAATGCACCTGCACTGTGATAGTCTCAGAGGTCCGTTTAAAGCGCAGAGAGCATCATGAAGAACAAGGAACACACCAGGCAGGTCCAAGATACTGTTGTGGAGAAGTTTAAAGCCGGATTTGGATACAAAAAGATTTCCCAAGCTTTAAACATCCCAAGGAGCACTGTGCAAGCGATAATATTGAA
Organism: Acipenser ruthenus; assembly: GCF_902713425.1. Lineage (NCBI taxonomy): Eukaryota > Metazoa > Chordata > Actinopteri > Acipenseriformes > Acipenseridae > Acipenser > Acipenser ruthenus. Next base: position 53,699,771 of record NC_081196.1, read on the forward strand.
ATGGAAGGAGTATCAGACCACTGCAAATCTACCAAGACCTGGCCGTCCCTCTAAACTTTCAGCTCATACAAGGAGAAGACTGATCAGAGATGCAGCCAAGAGGCCCATGATCACTCTGGATGAACTGCAGAGATCTACAGCTGAGGTGGGAGACTCTGTCCATAGGACAACAATCAGTCATATACTGCACAAATCTGGCCTTTATGGAAGAGTGGCAAGAAGAAAGCCATTTCTTAAAGATATCCATAAAAAGTGTCGTTTACAGTTTGCCACAAGCCACCTGGGAGACACACCAAACATGTGGAAGAAGGTGCTCTGGTCAGATGAAACCAAAATCGAACTTTTTGGCAACAATGCAAAACGTTATGTTTGGCGTAAAAGCAACACAGCTCATCACCCTGAACACACCATCCCCACTGTCAAACATGGTGGTGGCAGCATCATGGTTTGGGCCTGCTTTTCTTCAGCAGGGACAGGGAAGATGGTTAAAATTGATGGGAAGATGGATGGAGCCAAATACAGGACCATTCTGGAAGAAAACCTGATGGAGTCTGCAAAAGACCTGAGACTGGGACGGAGATTTGTCTTCCAACAAGACAATGATCCAAAACATAAAGCAAAATCTACAATGGAATGGTTCACAAATAAACATATCCAGGTGTTAGAATGGCCAAGTCAAAGTCCAGACCTGAATCCAATCGAGAATCTGTGGAAAGAACTGAAAACTGCTGTTCACAAATGCTCTCCATCCAACCTCACTGAGCTCGAGCTGTTTTGCAAGGAGGAATGGGCAAAAATTTCAGTCTCTCGATGTGCAAAACTGATAGAGACATACCCCAAGCGACTTACAGCTGTAATCGCAGCAAAAGGTGGCGCTACAAAGTATTAACTTAAGGGGGCTGAATAATTTTGCACGCCCAATTTTTCAGTTTTTTATTTGTTAAAAAAGTTTGAAATATCCAATAAATTTAGTTCCACTTCATGATTGTGTCCCACTTGTTGTTGATTCTTCACAAAAAATTACAGTTTCATATCTTTATGTTTGAAGCCTGAAATGTGGCAAAAGGTCGCAAAGTTCAAGGGGGCCGAATACTTTCGCAAGGCACTGTATATAGTGCTCAATTTATTTTAAATGTATAAATCCTTGTGCTGAAATAACACATTACATTATGTAAAAATATAAATCTGCATAGTAACACGGCTACCGGTAACACAAAATAAATCATGCTGCTGCAGTGTACACATTACTGTACAATGCAGAAATAAAATATTACTTTAAATTGTAATTTAATTACTGTAGCACATTTTCTTTTTTACCGTAGCCTACACAATTAACAGATAATAGATCATGGTGTCGCATGGACACGTTATGAAACTATACAATACCTTAAATATACTGCACATATTATACTTGTATAGAAAATGTTACTGTAAGCAGGACTTCAAGTAAAACACATAGCCTGCCTGCTACTTTTGTTTTCTGTTGATATGAGTCAGACTTTCTTTGCAAAAGCAATTAAAGACTTTAAATTCAGAACTTTAATTACTGTAGTCCACATCTTGTGTTTCGAACCACTGGTTCAGTATTTCTGAAAGCTTCTCGCCCTTTTCCAACAAATCGATCACAGTTAGTTTAAACTCTGTAGAGTGAGTTTATATGCCCTCTTTTAAAACTTCATTTTAGTGATTTAGTAGGCTATCTGTTTCTGCTCTTCCATTTATTTTCATTCTGTCTGTGGTGTCAGTATAACACACTTTTTTTTCAGTGTCTTTCTTTGGATCATGCAATTCACAGTGATCTAGCATTAATCTTAATTGGGTATTATTGGGGTGCATACGCTGTATCCGGCATATCCGAATGTATGGCACAGCGGTCTCTGTATTAGCGAGGGACTACTGTATCGCAAAAGTACAAACTCTTAGGGCAGTTTCTAAAATAGTTTACAGTATACAACCCTTATTGAGTTGACCTTGTAACAACATAACGAGCCTCAGAAAGCACCAAGACAGGAACAATGATCTCACGGGCGGAATGCTGTGGTGTGCACCCCCTGCTGAGTAAGACAGCTTGACAAGTCCCTTGACACAGCTGAGCTGTCGCCATAGTTGACTTTAATGTATGTGCTGTTTCATTACTGTCATGTTTGCTGTGCTTGAAGGACAAAACGAATTACTGGTTTACTCTAGGCCAAAAAAAAATGTAAAACTTTCTTCACAATTGTCAATTATATACTGCAAAAGCCTCAACTCACTGCCGTAGGTGCGGACTGAATTAGGCATTCGGAACGGGTACCTGTATGTGTTCTGCTATAATGAGCTTGGTCAAAAGACTGCCCTTCAACTAATTAACTGATTAACAGGGCTTGCTGTTGTTGGGGTCAGGCACCCGTCAGCAGCCACCTATTTATTTAGTCCACGTTTGGGAGAAGCCTCACAAACTCCTTGTCGTCTTTGACCTCAACACTCTTTTTTTTTTTTGCACAAGCATGTCTTTTTTTATTTCTCTTTCAGCCTGTCAAAAGGACAAAACCCTTAACCGAGCTGCATATTAATCCAATCCCCTTGTCTACGTACACAGGGCCCTGCTGATTCACCAGCACTCCAGGCATTAAGCTTATTACAACACCCGCTGTCTACCTCCAGTGACCTAGATGATCCAGCTAGTGGCCCTTGTCACTACCCCAGCCAGGCGTTGTAATCCAGTGTGTCAGTACCATGAAAAGCAAGGAAGCCGGAATAACCTCTGGCGGCATTCAACAGAATATGCCTCCTGACAGGATGCTTTCTTAGCTAGTTTAGAAAGTGATTTGGACTGGTTTACATAGGATAAATTACAGCCCTGCAGGAAGCTGGTAAAGCCTGGCAATCAAAGAATGACTCATCTTCTCCTCCCCATGCGCCCTCACTCTTTTTCTCTTTCTCTCTGTCTATCTCTTATCTTGCTCTAATTTTCATTTTTTCTTTTATTATTATTATTATGGAAAAGCTGAGGCTAAATTTATATAAATAATCCACCAGGATATTTTTGGGGGCCTGTTCAGTTCACCCATTTAAAAAAAGCGCAGCCCTTAGTGTAATTCCATTAGTTCCCCGTTGTGAATTTAGTGATTATGGAAGTTGGCGGACGAGTAGCACTGGTTACATCCAGCTGTGGTCCAAGCAATGAACTGGAGGCCTTAAAAGCTTGGTGGATAGTTTTTGGGTTGGGTCCACAGCAGTGACTCTGTACACCGTGAAACTCCCCTGCCCACCACCCTCCCCAAAATAAATAAATAAATAAATAAATAAATACATACATACATTATAATTAGCTATACTTAAAATGGTTGGCTTTGCTATTTACACAACATGCAGTACATGAAAATCAATACAGCTCACGTACAAGTACACACACTTGCAGCGCACACAGAAAGTGTATAAAACAGGCTTTCGAATATACAATACAGGTCATGATGTCGGCTAGGAAGGCACCAGAGCTCTCATTCCCATTCTTGTGGCTTGTGGGTGAGAGGAAATTGAATTGTACTGTAAATGAATCACTTATATTATATTCAGCCATGTTCTGCAGTTAATTCTATTTTAAAACCTCAAGTAGCCTCCTGGGAAACACCCACACTCACATTAAAACACACAATCTATTAACTATTCGATTTTTGTCAATCAGTTACATGACACTAATCGGGGAACCCGAGGGCTTTGGTTATGAATTAATGAGGCCCTTTTTGGTGTGCAAAAAACACAAACAAAGAACAGTGGAGAGAAACTGATTACTGCTGTAGGAAGATTCAACATTGCGGGGATAATGATAACATTGAGAAAGCAACACAACGCCTTAATAGTCAGTCATTTACATATAGCTTCATCAGACAACTCTTCTGTACAATTTACTGCAGTGTTCCTGTAACATTAGGAGGCTGAGGGGATAGCATATTTGATACTGCTCGAGGGGGATAGAATGTTTATTACAGGTGTGTAACGATTTGGGACGACCTTTACAGTATGCAAAATTAAGTTTGGGCGCCAGGTAAAAGGTAAATTAATATTACCAAAAGTTTTAAACGCTTGTATTGGAAAATATTCACTGATTTAGACAGTGTCCAGAAATTATTAATCCCACTGTGCATGGTGATTATAAAGGTAGTTTGACACTTTGCGTGGATTCTGTGGAGGGAGGGAGAGAAAAACACAAAACATTCTGATTTGAACAAAGCAATCCAAGGGGTGTTGTCTGTCCCCATGGAAATGTGGCCGTTTTAAATGTCACTTTTTGATGGATCCTTTCCTCAAGATGAATTTGTAGCATTAAACATAGATCATTGAGTGGTGGTAGTCATGGTGGTGGGCCTAGAATCTTGCCAGCACCTGCCATTTGTATTGCTATGCAGTGTTTTTTATTTCCAAAACAGCAGCTTAAAGTGGCCAACTGACTTTCAATCCTTATTTTTTAAGATATTGGTAATGAACACCAAATGAAGTAATTTTTGTATTATTATTATTTTTGCTTCAGCATGTTTCTGTTGGAGACAGAATGAACTTCGTGTGAACTTGGTAAAGCAAGCGTGAATGGATTTGTTTTGTATTACGTGACACTATGACTCACAGTGGTAATGCATTCAATAACAACACGGTCTAGGATGGTTTGTTTTTTCTGTTGGAAAGTAGCTTTCCTAAGTGGAGGTTTAACTGATGTGAAAAGCCAGGACAGGCAAAAAAATAAAACCCAACAATACACCATTGTTCCTGTCAGCGTGCAGAATGAGTAAGAGCAACACACTTCTATCTCGCATAACATGAAGAAAAAAAAGATTTTCAGGAAAGAGGTGTGAGATGAGATAGAAATGAACAGTATGATAACCCTGTTGTGGTTTACTTAATTAACAGATTGTAACTGTCTAAAGCAAACAGCATTTGAAGGGACTGTGGACTGCTTCTTCCCCTGTGGTTTCACACTAGGGGTGTAACAATACACTTATGTCATGATACAACACGTACTGCGATATTAAACCGAAGGCTATTTAAATGCTTTTCTAAACCATTTCTACACACAAAGACAATGGTGAATTAGCTCCATGCACAGGGACAGATAACAGGTAATAATTAATAGAGAACTACAAAAGACTAAGAGGTACATAGCCGTTATGGGCAGAACAAGCAAAAACTGACCAAACGATAAGTACATGCAGGTGAACTGAATGCATGATAATTGCTCCAGATATCCTACAAAATGTCCTTGACCGATAATGTAACTGGTCAGTTTAAAATAACAGAGCATATTGTGAACAGGTATAGATCTCCAATGGTGTGTAACTTCTAAATCCCTTTCTCTACGTGATGGGAGAGTTACATATCTGTCTGGTCACTGGTGTGGCTTTTCTTGCAGATAAGGTTGGACAGGTTGCATAATAAAGATCAACTGGTCATTTAACATTGGACTATGTTGTTAAAGACAAAAATTAAATGAGGCAGGGAGAGGATGTATTTATAGCAACTATGAAACACATATTCTTCATTCAAGAACCATTTGTTGAACTACAAATGACCTCTGTTGTGCTTTTGGACTTGTATCATGAAACAAATGATGCATACCTCTATTACGATACAACATATCATGCAGTTTCTCACTTCTGCAGATAAACTGTCACTCTGTTGCGCTGAAACCATTTTCTCATACATAATAATATACAAATATAAATGATTCTGAAACTAAGAAAGTGATATTAAAGTAGTTTCCGTTCAAGTTGGTTCCTCTTCCGATGACTAATGATGCACATCTATAGTTTCCTGAAAACCACCTCCTTTCTGAATTTGATATTGTAATATTGTTTTCGGTTTCCGAGAGTAAGAAATGTAAGGAAGATTAAACATTGTACTGCACTATAAATCAACATCTGTTTTACCTGGTTTCACAGAGTCAAATCAAAAGTACCGTAGTGACAATTTACTGTACGTGCAAAACTTTGATGGCACATTTCAGAAAGTGAAACTGCTTTAGCTAATGGTTGGAAAATGTATACAAGCTACAGCAGCACACGGGTATCACGGCTCAAGTGGGCGTTCTCGGTTTATTTCAGACAGCTCGAGGTATGCCCATGCACCTTTAAAAAATCCTGATTAAAAACTCACTTTATTGGTCAACTAAGTGTAGCACTGCACCCCTGTGAGACTGCAGCCTGGATATGCCCAGTTCTGGAACCGGCTCATTAATCTAGTCTTCAGGGCCTTCACTCACCTGGCTGCCAGCTTATGGCATACGACACCACTGTCTGTAATGACTTCACTGAGTCGAAGTTCCAGGTGGACCTTGCCCTGAAAAACAGATGACAAGTGTCTCATTTAAAGTATGAAATGTCACTGTAGTACACTGTTAATACACTACAACACAAATCACCAGTCTTTAGTGGTGCTGTTAAGGAATATGATATATGATATATGCAAACCTGAATGAAGCAAAAAGAAGGGCAGTGGGTGAACATCAGAAATACACTGCAGCAATAACTTCTTGACTGGACACTGTAAGCAATGTCTGGGTACCTTTTAACATGCACAGTGTTGCAACATCTGAAAGGCTTCAATCAGTACTGAGCACTGAATGCAATCTAGGTTTATACAGACTATACAATAGTATGCGTGTGCCATACCATAATAATTTTCATTCAGCTACAAGTGTCCTCGTTGCGATTATCTCTCTATTTCAGATTTCAAACCCAGATTTTTGTTTAGGCACATCCCCAAGACCCAAATACAGCAGAATGCTTCACTGCTTCCAGAGAGGATACATTACACTGGTGCAGATGACTTCCCGCTGCAGGGCTCCGTGAGCAGACCTAGAAGTCACTACATCAGTGCTGTGCAATTAGCAGGGCCCACCTGAATTAATTTACCCCAGAGCGCTACAATGAATGCGCCTCACTAGACAGCAATACTGTATAACCTTTGTTAGGCTTTGTTTTCCTACACATTTGTAATCGTACATTAACCCGATTTGTCTAACAGTGACCTGGTGTACTGTAGCCCAGCTATTTGACTACAAAATGGCTGCTCAGTTATGACATGAATAAATTAACCTGAGTTCAAGGCTGATTGAAATATACATGAACCATGTTTTATAGGCATACACTCAAGCCTGAACTCATTTGCAATCCTTCTCCAGAAACTGTGTACAGTAGATTTTAAATACACAGCATTTCTTTCATTTATCAGCTTCCTTCTCCATCCAGCATTCGTTGTTTTGTATTTTTGGTGTAGCAATGAAAAACGTGATTGAATGTTATTCAAGGTGGTAGATGGTTTGCTGCCCTATACTGACCTATGACAAGGTAATACAGTTACACACAATGTTAGCCAGCAAGTAGTGATCCAGCCCTCAACTCACTCACAAGCAGTTGGCGTTGGTGTTTGTTCACAAAAGCTTCCTAGTTTGTGACTGTCGTTTATCTTTGTATTTAATTAAGTGTGAGGCCTACCCTGTTACATGTCATTGTCTTTTTCACCACATTAAAGTAATCTGCTGTGTATAAACAACCACAGAGAGGTATTTACTGTAACATTCATAGGTAAAGGCTGCTGTCCCACCCAAAGCACTTCCTATGTGGTGAAGAGACCCAATATGAGCTTCCTCTGCACCTTCTATACAGTTAAACCGAAAGACTTGTAGAATGCTTTTCTAAACACATACAATTTCTACATACATAGAGACATTGGTGAATTAGCTCTATGCACAGGAACAGATTACACATTAAGACACCGATTCATGAACCTTGTTAAGGAGACCAAGTCTGACAGACAGGCAGACAGACAGACAGCTGTGAGAAATCGTTCCCTTTTTGGTTTCAGTTGAAAAATGCGGCTCATACTGTACTTCCTCAAAAGGGACTAGGTGGATTGATGTTAATTGTGCTTGGCTGCATGAACAGTTAGCAGCTGAACATCTGCTGGCTTTGTTAACAAAACCCCTGTGTGTCTCCTGCACAGGGCTCTTTGGTTTTTGTACATTCCCGGGTCCAGACATCATCCTGGCAAGTCTCGATCTGTAAGGGGGTTGTGCATGCCTGCTTCCACTGTAATAGCTCGCTCCCTTCCCAACAGAAACCTCCTGTTCCCGCTATCTCTGTCCACACTTCCTGCCTTAGGAGAAACCAGTCAGAACAGATTCAGCTGCCCCTTTTAAAGCTGCAATGTCTCACAATCATGTTCACTTTGACACTACGCTGCTACCAACAGGTTAACTGCTGTTCATTTAACACATGCTATCTTGTTTTAGTACATTATATCAATCACAAATCTCAGTCAAGTTTGAGTGCATCACCCTAATGCAGATTTAGCAGCAAGCTTTCCCCCCTGCCTAGGTAGTAGTTTACCACCATTAAGCCTACCAAACAATATGCAGTACAAAATAAACTGCGCATCACCAACCCAGGGATGGAAATAAGACTCCTATTGCATAACAGTTGCACCCATTCCAGGTTTTACTACAAGCCTGATTAAGCACACTGTATAGGTAACAACCTCAGGTGTGTCTTACTAAACTCATAATAAAAACAATCAGATCAAACTGCTGTGCAATAGAAGTCTTATTTCTATCCCTGCCAACCACCGAAATTCTACATTAGAACAGGACACCTCATGGCCACACGCTAGTAATGCAATTGCATAACTGAGTATTAAAAAAAAAACAAAAAACATTTATCATTGAACGTGTCAAGTCTATTAGTAGTTTTAAATGAATTAAATGAAGGTGTTCTTGAAACTTGTAGAGTGTTGGCAAAGAAGCTTTACAAATATTGAGTTAATGTTTTATGAACAGGGACCAATTCAGACTGCTCCAGAGACATGGAAAGAAATTTGCATTAATATGATTTGAGATTAAGGGAGGGGAATTCCCAGCAAAATTGATAGAAACTGGTCAAAGAAATGTTGCAGGATACTCCAATACAGTTACAATAAGAGGACAGTGGCTTTTTGAGAATGGGATCTAATTAAGTGTGTTCCCAGGTTTCATTTGACCAGTACTGAAAATGTACTTGACAATTCATTTAGTTTCATTTAGCTCTGAATTCCAAGTCTCAAATGCTATTTAAAGCACTCTAACTGTACCCTGTGATCACACTTAACCTGACAGACCCTACAGACTGCTTCCAGGTCATGCCTCGAGGTTTATACTAGTGACGCAAGTAGCAGGGCATGTTTCAGGATGAACACTGTGCCCTTTACACAGTACCACAAGCTCTGCTCATTCCTCAAGAGACAGAACTCCTATTAACACAGCCAGAAACCAAACAAGTTTCATCAAATACTGCATCGAGAAATAGGAATATGCTCCAGCAACAGCCTGCAGAAAATTCATTACACTCTGGCCCAATTCATTTTGACGGGGAATAGGAATATTAGGAAAAATATCCATAATTCAATAAACAAAACAAACAATGACAATGTTTTACTATGATCAGATTAACACATCATCAAAATAAAAATGCATCCATGTGCAACCTCTGTTTATTGCATACAGATCAAAGTTAATAGAAAAGAACGGTTTAAACACATTGCTTTACCTGCACTTCTGAATCAGCGTCCACGTGCTGGAACTGAAACCAGGTGTCCCGCCCATGGTACTTCTGCAGGTCTTCCTTCTTTACAGCCACCTTACCTGGAGAAGCAAAGGGGGTAGTTTAGCTTTTAATACTGGACTGAAGTGAAAGTGGTTTACCAGCTCAAGGCATCCTCTCCTCTTTCATCACAAGGTGAATAGCCAGGTTTACAATGATTTGTATATACCAGCTGTTGGCCTAGGAGGGTCCCCAGGTGATTGACAGTTACCAGGGTTATATATTCCACAGTCATCATTGGAGCCACCTTTACACGCCTTGCATGGATGAATATCTGTACTCCTGATTGCAAGAGGTCACTCCAGGGCAGGGTGGAAGGAAGCACATGGGCTGACTCTGGAGTTTCCCTGATGTTTCCCTTGTCTGTGGATAAAATACTTTATTCATCTATTCATCAAAAAAATGGATGGATTCCCCGATGCTGTGAAACCAAGACGGATTTGAACCCAGGGCTCCAGAGCTGGAATCTTCATTTCAAATACATTTATGAATTAGCAATAACTTTCTTATGTATTGAACAGCACTATTGTACACATGAAGCTTGGCTCACTTGGTGACACCAATTAAGAAAGATTTTCCAATTGCTGTTCCTGTCTCTACACGGAATGATGCTAATTGAATTAGTTATATGACGTCACAAATCAGCCCACTCCGTCCCATCACTAGCCGCTCTCTTGGGTTTCCTGAGGAGGTGTGGATGGTACACTGGTGGGTGGGGATTTGTTTGCAGTAAGCCTGCGGTGAAAAAGCTGGGAATCTGTTAAGAGAACATGAATGAATTCATTGAGGTTCCGGAGGGTTAATGAGGAAGAGCACTCAGGCCGTCAGCTTCACGAGCTTTAGTGAGGAAAACTGATTAGACAACAGCTGTGGCTGCTGTGAGCGAAAAGCTGAGCATTCCCACAGAGCAGGAAGTTCATTCACTTGAAATGGATCTGCCCGGAGAACCACTGCATTAATTCAGAGAAATAAAAAGCTATCCTCACCCCGACCCACCTTGAACTAGACTAGTTGGTATCAAAGGAATCAACTTCCGACACACCAACCTAACTTGTTGAAGGATTTTATTGGTACGAAAGCACTATAGTATAGAATCTCAGTTGGACTAGTAAACATAAATCAACCAGCACATTCAAACCAAGCAGATTCTGATACTCTCAATAACTTGTGCTAGCCAGGTTACATCACAATTGGGGGAGTGGTTATTAAGAAGTAAAACCGCTAGGTGTGGCATACATTATGTTCAGTAAGCCTATTATACTGCTGTAACTGGGGATATGCAACCCTTGCAGGTGATATTGATTTCTTACTGTACCTCAGTAGTACAGGGCTGATTGGGGTATATCCACACGTTGAGGCTTATCTAGCGTGGCAATCTAGAGTGCTGATCTTAATAAACCACAGCGTGTGTTGATATCCCCCAAGGTAAGCAACTTTATAGCAGCCCGGCACTTAAGTTATTAGTAGGCAGAAATCACCAAAATCACAAATTAGGTTAATTTCTGTAGATGAAAAAAACAACAACAAAAAACAACTTTAAAAAAAAATATATTTAAATGCTACGTAGAAATCAGGCCTGTTCTTTATTATTATTATTATTATTTATTTCTTAGCAGACGCCCTTATCCAGGGCGACTTACAATTGTTACAAGATATCACATTATACATTATTTCACATTATACAGATATCACATTATCTTACATACAATTACCCATTTATACAGTTGGGTTTTTACTGGAGCAATCTAGGTAAAGTACCTTGTTCAAGGGTACAGCAGCAGTGTCCTCCACCTGGGATTGAACCCACAACCCTCCGGTCAAGAGTCCAGAGCCCTAACCACTACTCCACACTGCTGTCCAGTGTGGAGTTTTAAAGCAAGGTTACTGTAAAACAAAGAACTATATAAAACCAATGGTTTATCAGCATCTTCATTCATTCATTCATTCATTAATTGAGTTGTTTATATCTAACCTTGGGTCTGGTATGGGGATTCAAACCCACAAACGCCAGACAGGGGTGGGGGGCATCAGATAGTGTACTGCATCTGAACTCAACTGAACAGGCAGGGTTCATACAAGGTATAAACCTCCCAAATTTAACAATACAAGTTCAGAGTAGTAATAAAAAACAAATGTAACATGCCAAGCTTCCTGTTTTTCTTGTGCTTTTTCCACATCTTGAGCCATCTGAACATATCTAAAATGATCCCAGGAAGAGGGCAACTCAAACAACACTCCTCTCCTGGGTTGAAGTCATCACAGTGGTGTTGATGTTTCGCTGGCTGACCTGCAGTAAAGTAGCAGCACCAGTTTGGCCTCGTTCATATTTGAACGAGCCGTACTTCCAGTTTCGTGTTTCGTATTTGTAGGCTGAGGCAGCATGCCAAGGTTACCTATTAAATACTTCTGTTATTGTCAGCGTTGTCGTTACATTATAACATTTAATTCACTTTTCCTTTACTGGATCTTACTACTGAATGATTGGAGTCATTAGGACCTCTGCTAATTAACCAAGAATAAAAAGTCAATCTAGCTGAATGAAGCTGACCAAATGGAATGCATTTAGGTGCCAGGGCTGGGACAAACAGTACAGCAAGTCCCTCTATGTGGTAAATGGATTTAGGAGGGAGAGGGTAAACATCACATTCAGTAACACGCACAAATGATCCTCAGACCCTGTTATCAATCCAAACAGACAAGCCCACGAAATCCTGTTGTGAGCTAGCAAAAATGTCACCGGCTCATATTACCACAGCAACTTATCAAAGAAGCTCAGCTAGCCAAGGTTTTCTTTATATCTGAATTCAGCTGGTTACCCTATTTATATGCAATGTAGCATTGACATTCTCAGACAATGTATACCTGAGGGGATGAAAAGTGGATTTTCAGTAAATGTACTCACGTAACTTTCCTTTTGTTTTTTTATTAGAAAAAAAAGCTGTTTCTACCATACAGACACAAGAAGCTTCTGTTTTAGATTTTAGAATCATGCAAAAAAAAAAAACACAGGACACAAAATCTAAAATGTTAAGAATCTACATTACACAGAACAAGACTCTTATCTGCACCAAAAAAAAAAAAAAAAGATTGCCAGTCCATCATTAGATTTCAGCAACGTGCTCAAGTGCAACATTTGCCAAGGTGGGGATCGCGACCCAAATTTGGGTCCCGGCAAAGTTTCTGACGGGTCGCCAAACAATCTAAAAAATATGACGTTAAGATTTATTTTCACTATACAACTTATTATGCATATATTCAAAATAAATACAATTTGCATACAAATCATTAGCAGTAATTATGTAAACAGTGTATTGTTTTATCACCAGTCTTCTGCTTTAAATATGAACCAAAAAAATGAAGTATAGGGTGACATTTTATGTGCGGTTACTTCGGGTTTTGAAAATAGTTGTTAAAATGGATGCAAAACGAAAAAATGTCTATCCTACTTGTAGCTCAAAAAAAACCTCGCAATTACCATCTTATATCAACTTCAGTTTTTCTTACATTGTTGACGAGGATGATCTGTGTCCTCATGTGCCATTTGTTGTGAAGTACTGGCTCACGAAAGCCTTAAGCCTTCGGCATCTTGAGAGACGCCATCCTGATTGCGTTGGGAAACTAGTTTTTCAATTAGCTAAACAGCAAGACGTTCTTAAAAAAAAAAAAAAAAACAGTCACTGTCTCAGAGAAGGAGATAAATGTATCCTACCTGGTTACAATGCATATTGCAAAAAAAAAAACAAAAAAAAACTGCACAACTGACTGTTGTCGGTATGTTTGCAATGCTTGATGTTGAATTGAAAATTAAAACTGGTATTCAGTATGTAGGCAACACAATTTTAAATTGATATTGTAACGTTGAGGTAAAGGAAGCAATCCAGGCAAGTATTCTGGTTTATTTTACAAGAATGAGCAATAAAATAAATGCAACAGTGGCAGCTGATCAGCCGAGGCAAGTGGGGCATGGCCGCACCAATAATTCCCAAAGGCTAAAAAAACATTTTGCATATTCATATTATTTAATTGAGAAATATAAATATATTTAAGCATATTAAATACATTCAAGTCCACAGAAGTGCTAGTGACATTATTTAAAAGTCTCAACTCACTTTCTCCAGTACCGAAACCGCAACGCAGAAAGCTGGAATATGTAGTACTGCCGCCTGACGCACAAACATTGAGTGCCTCACAAAGCTGCTTGTCACCATGGAAACTCACCACTGCTGGGGAGTCACTGAAAGCGTTGCTATGGTAACCACAATACACTTGATGAGGCACCTACTGGATTTGGAGCAGTTCGAATTTGTGCGATTTTTGTGTGTTCAATAATGGCTTTAGTTGAATCTGATATTATATGAGACCTGAGGAAAACAGGTTTTACAGTAAGATCCCAAGAAGGGAGACGTTCAATTGTTAAGGACGGCAGAATAACACTAGCACTGGAGAGTATGAAGAAAGACGGTAAACGAACGCGGCAAGGAGGCCATATTTGGAAGGCAGCGCTGTGAACAAAGTATTGTTGGCCATGTTTGCTTCTTTCAACTAAATAAGACAAAGTTACATCTCTTTTAATGGACTAAAACTGTCAATGTCTTGCCACGACATGACAAGGCGCCTTGTTTGTTTTGAATTAATGATTTTGTGATATTGTATTTGTGTCTTTATAGCGAATGATCCACGCTGGTGTCATACAATGACGTAGAACTAAATACTACGTGGTTTTAATGTTCTGTGATTTGCCAGTTGATTATAAAAAAATATATACGCAATTCTATAAATTGTGTGTTGTTTGCAGTGCTAATGTTTTTAATTTATGGGAGTATATTTTACACAGCGACTGCAGTCTATTATTTGAAGCATTAAAATGCTCTCAGCGGAGGCATATATGCAGTCAGTTGAACAAAGTAAGTGTACTTTTAGTACGTTAGCCATTGATTCGTGATTTGTGCCCCACCTGTCAAAAAAGTCACGAGACGCCACAGAATAACGAACACAGGATAAATAAAAGGGTTTAATAAACAGTCAGATAACACACACAAAGCTAACAGTCTCTGCGTGTCTGACTCGGTAATTAAAAAAAAAACAGCAGGTTCTCTCCCACAGCCCCAAAACTCACACGTCACCCAGCCCCTCCCTCTTCCATTTCGCTCCGTCGTGCGCGCTCCCCCAAACACAGGCACGCATTCCTGTCCCACCACCCCGTTATCTCAATGCACCCACATAGTCCATTAATCTCCATGGGGGCTCTCCTGCAACATCATGTTTGCGATCGGCTGCAGTCCCGTTGTCCGCGCGAAGGGGAATCTTAACTCCAAATCCTGAGCTGGCTGTCGTGTGAGAGAATGTTTCTAGAAGTGGCACCCTCCCCCCACCCCAGGTTCGTCTGCCTCGTCGTTACAATATGTTAGTTTAATACCTTTTTTTTTTTTTTTTTAATATAATAAGTAATTTGATAAAAGCAAACAGTGTAGTATAGTTTCAAATAAATTAAACGTCACTTTTTGATTGGTTAAGAAGTATTTCAGTTAAAATACCAAATAGTGAATCATTTTGGGTCGTGGGTTCATTATTCCTGTGTTCATTTGGGTCGCCAACCAAAAAGTTTGGGAAACACTGCTCTAGTACCATTGAAACGGTTTTGCAACTAAACCCATTCAGCTGTAATGATGCAATCGTTACACAGATCATTCATTGCTAATGTGCCGGCATCAAGAACAGCATCTTGTGCCAAAAACCCTTGGCAAAACATTCCCACTGCTCCGTTTTGATGTTGTCAAGCAGATTATCTCCGGTTCCCCACACTAAATGGAATTCTTGGGTCTGCAGCTGTGAATATTTTGCCGATGACACCTTCTCGCCTGTTTCGCTTGTGCAACATCACAGCAGGGACCTCTCTGCTCTTCAGACTTCTTCATGATTAAAAACCTTTCACGTGCAGAACGGCTCGAGAGCAGCCCTCAGAAATGGGAATTGGTGTTTGGGTTTGAGTAATGGGTTGTTGAAGGACTTTAAATCCCATGCCTTGTTTCAGTAAATCTCAATGATTTGGATATACTGTACAGTAGGAACCAACCACACTTCATTGGACAGTTAGCTTGTGGCTTGGATTCCTGGGTGCTTAGAATCATGGGGAAATGAAATGATCCACACAATCCTCAATATACAGTACTGCATTCCTTAGAATTTAAGACATACTTTTTAAACCAATTTTTACTTCTCAAAAAATGGCCTGTGTCTTAGATTCCAGTCTAGTGATTTGTGTATTTAAAAAAAAGCAACAAAAGAAGAAGCGACTGCATGAGTACACAAACAGGAACATGACTGACTGCCCGAGAAAACACGAACAAAAACGTAACTGCCATTTTCAAAGAGGGAGTCATTGTAATAAAGAGGACTCTTCCAACTCAGAGGATCATGACTAGGAGGGATTTGTCGTTGTAACAGGCATGTTATTTTACCAGTATACAACATGCTTTACCACTATGCCTAATAGATGTGTTTGTAGCATTTCATTGGTATAAATGGTTCTTGTGTGCGTAATATCATTGTAAATTCATCTTTATCTGATGTTTTATTTTTTCCTCAAATTGAGGGCGGGAAATGTGGGTGCCATTTAAAATTCGTAGGATACGGTATATCCTGAATGTAAAGCAGTTTTTATTATATTGTTTTATAGGATGTGTTCTACATTTCCATATGTGCAAGTTCACAACACTACACAGATGTTCACAAATGTCACAAGGCAAACTACGAATTTATCAAGCATGTCGGGAGACATTCATGCCCGCAGTGCTGTAAATATCCAAATTACAGCCCTCAGCAAGAAGAAACCATGTCCCATATCCACTGTATGCACATTAATGCAAGATTGACAAAGAAAGATGCACGCACTGTATGCCTTTATATATCCGCAGATATTACAGTTATAACAGCCTACTTTGATACTACTCCTTACAAAAACTCTAAAACCACACACAACAAATAAGTTGGACAGACAGACAAACAGTCTCCCTAGAACCTGAGATTATGATACATTATATAACTTGTGTTAAAATGGTGATGTCACTGGACTAGCTGGACTAGCGGTTCTCTAGTCTAGTTTAATGCAATACTCGTGTGTGAATTACAGAGATTTACTGAAGTAATAATCTACACAGACAGTTCACAGTTCCCCTGCATGTTTAAAGGGCAGCAGTGTGGAGTAGTGCTTAGGGCTTTGGACTCTTGACCAGAGGGTTGTGGGTTCAATCCCAGGTGGAGGACACTACTGCTGTACCCTTGAGCAAGGTACTTTACCTAGATTGCTCCAGTAAAAACCCAACTGTATAAATGGGTAATTGTATGTAAAAATAATGTGATATCTTGTAACAATTGTAAGTCGCCCTGGATAAGGGCGTCTGCTAAGAAATAAATAATAATAATAATAATAATAAAGGACCATCGTTTAAGCATCTACAATGCTACTGAAAAAAGAACTTTCCTGTTAGTATGATCATTGTAATGGAGCGGATTCTTTACTCTGTACCCAGTTAAAAAAAAAAAAAAAAAAAAAAGCAGCTCTCCGTTTCAGGTTTTTTGAGACTATGCTGCAGGTGCATAGGAAATGCATGTGGATTACAGCTAGCACACAAAACAGTTAGATACTTAAACCCCACCAAAAGCTGTCTGTACTTCATACAACAACGAGTGTTCAGAGTTCTAGTGTTGAATACCTGTTTTGTATTTTTACCGCAACTCATTTTGGAAGCTATCTGTCATTCATTGCAATCCAACGACAGAATGACTGGGCGAATTTGCACTATTGCTAAGCAGATTCAGAACTTGATCTAAGGAAAGTGATTTTTTGAATTCAGAAGTTTATTTATTTATGTTTAAACATATGTTCATTGCTATACTTTAAATCATGGAGAGCTGTGCTTATTTTACTCATGTAGTTGGTCATAAACAACCCTAGTGGTTCTTATTGGCTATTCAGCAATCCTCATTCATGGGATACAGTGCCCCCATTTGCCTGATAATGCCATTAGACTAGCACTAGTATTCTCATTATTAGGCGGAAAACAAATAGCACAGTCTTATAATCTACAACTCCCGACTGCAGCGTTAGAAAGGAGGAGCACTGTAACTATAGTACTCTATAAACGTTCATAGAGTGCCCTTTAAGGGTAAGACCCACTGACTCAACAAACCAGTGCGCTGGTAACTCCTTCTGTAATAAAAGACAAGAATACTCACCGATGATGGAGTCCCTTCTAAAGACATCCCTATCGAAGATGTAAAAGGACAGGTGGCGAAAACTCCTGGGGATTTCACAGTAAAAGTCTTCCCCATAAAACGGGCTGCAAGAAAAACAAAAGAAAGAAACATAAGCTGGTCATGTTTTACCTGATAACACTGTATCTGCATGCAGAGCTTTCAAACAGGGGACTGCCCACCATAACTGCATGCAGAGCTTTCAAACAGGGGACTGCCCACCATAACTGCATGCAGAGCTTTCAAACAGGGGACTGCCCACCATAACTGCATGCAGAGCTTTCAAACAGGACTGTTTGTGTTGTGTATCGTAACAGCGTCACTTCTGTCAACTCTCTCAGGGCAGATGCTTTGAACCGACATGAAATATTAACAACAATGATTTCCGTGTTTTGATACATCATGAATTTCTCAATAGTATAATGGCAGAAAAACATTTCGGTTTGAATTTCAGAACACAGCGAGTTGCAACATTGTTCACATGTTGCGTTAGTCAGTTCAGGCTTAGGGGTTCAGTTCTAAAAGCAGGCAATGAGAAATGAAGGGGAGCTCTTTTTTTTTGCATCACTTGCTCTTTTGTTTTTGGTAAAGGAGAACCTTCTTTTTCACGTGCATTGTTGTGGAAAACTTCAATGTGTGTCCCTATTGTTAACAAAGGCTTCCCTTACTTCCCCTCATCTCATTTAAAAATAAACTAAACAAACAGCCTTCTATTATAGTGCCAATATAGCAATGAATGGGAGCTTGGTATTATAGTGATACAGATCTGTGCCAAGCTGTGGTGTAGTGGAATGAAGCACTGCCAGTACACAGCTAATTGATTAAGAACAATACAAGTTCCACTCCAAAGAAAAGGTTTAGACTTCACCTGTTTCACATGTACATTAGGTGAAATAACCCTTATATTATTATTATTATTATTATTATTATTATGTGTTTATTTAGCAGACGCCTTTATCCAAGGCGACTTACAGAGACTAGGGTGTGTGAACTATGCATCGGCTGCAGAGTCACTTACAATTACATCTCACTCGAAAGACAGAGCACAAGGAGGTTAAGTGACTTGCTCAGGGTCAGACAATGAGTCAGTGGCAGAGGTGGGATTTGAACCGGGGACCTCCTGGTTACAAGCCCTTTTCTTTAACCACTGGACCACACAGCCTCCTATATCCTCCTTATACCGGCACTAGCCAATTACTAGAACAAAGGCAACCTTACATTTCCCTCTACATACTGTACACATGTGTCTGTTAGGTGGTCAAAGCGCCCCACCCCCACATTTTATTACAGTAGTGCCAAAACAAAAATCCATTCATACACACATACCTTTGTAAGGTTTATCATTACAGTTGTACATCAATATGTGTTGACAGTTACAAAAGCATGATTCATTTACCTGTATAATGAAATGAATTATGTTTTTTTGAACTTCAATAATAAATGAAATCAAATCAGCTGATCCAATTCAAAATTAATATTTTTTTCATGTGCAGTAAGATTGACAATCGGGTGACATCACCTCAAGTAAGCAGCCAGTACCCTGCATTCTCTGCAAAGATCAGTTAATGGCTTCGCTGCAGGTAGGTGAATAATGCAAGTTAAATACAGAACCCTGAAACTGTTTAGACACAAGCTTGTGACGTAGATGAAATAATTGGAGTCAGCAAATGCAAATCAGGAACTGCTACCTACTGTGAAGCGGCGTTTCCTTGTGGCATTTGTAGCAGTACACTGACCTTTTATTGTAGAAAAACATTTGTACAATCATTATGCAGACAGACAGATAGAGAGGGAGACATACGCACAACTTGCAGATTGGAGTACAGATAAATGCCTGGAAACAGTAATCTGTAATACTAGCACACTGAAAGGATACAAGGAGGAAAAACAAAACATGTGTAACCCAAACATAAACAATATGCAAAAAGGAAAATCTCCATTTCAAATACAATAACGAAGTTGGCTGCTACACTTTTCTGTCGGTAATCCTAAAATGTCTGTACTATTCTGTCTGCTGAACTTCCACACCTCTGTAATTTGCCTATATCCCCCCATCCATATACATATTATTATTATTATTATTATTATTATTATTATTATTATTTGTTTATTTAGCAGACGTCTTTATCCAAGGTGACTTACAGAGACTAGGGTGTGTGAACTATGCATCAGCTGCAGAGTCACTTACAATTACGTCTCACCCGAAAGACGGAGCACAAGGAGGTTAAGTGACTTGCTCAGGGTCACACAATGAGTCAGTGGCTGAGGAGGGATTTAAACCAGGGACCTCCTCGTTACAAGCCCTTTTCTTTAACCACTGGACCACACAGCCTCCTGGGCAGGTAAGTACAACTGGACTTGCTGCAGTGTGGCACTTTAGCTATAAACAGGAAACCCTTTAACAAGTTTCAATCTGTCCAATCTTTCAAAACAGGGTATGAAAATCAAATACCTAACATTGCATGCAAGTCTCAGTCAATACAGTAGATCAATAGAGGTGCTAACTGTGTCCTTTTCAGGTTACTGCAGGACGGCAAGTCAGTGTTTTTAATTGTGATGTTTATTTGCGGTCAGAAGCTGTCTGCTGCTGCATATGGCACTGCTCTCAGGATAACAAACACCATGTCACCGCTCACAACCAGCAGACACAACTACAGTCACGATGAAACGCATCAGCAATCAGAAAGCTGCGCATTGGGAATGGGTGCCAAAACGGGTAAAAGCTTAACGTGATAAATCATGAGTCACTCAAATTCCTGTGCTGTCTATACTCAGACTGGAAGGTTACAGAGCACAGCTGCACTGATTCAGAACTTTAACCCGCTGGGCAGAGGTCATTGGGTTCTAACTGCTGCCATTTAAAATTTCTCGTAGATATGTGTAGAAGGTAAACCCCCAATTGTTGGCAGATGAAGGGACTTACTGAGGTGGTATATAGAACACAAGGTTTAACATCCAACAAAAGGAGATTTCAAAAAAATATATAGTGTAAACTGACTTAACAGAGCACTGTACAAACTAATCATGTATATTCAAGGAGCCTCTCCTATTTACTTGTATTTGTCTGGGGTTTACTGGCCAACATTTACACCAAATACACTCATTTGTAACTGGATGGTCTCCAGTCGAAATCAAAAGAAAATAAATTCTAAAAATAGTGCAAACAGCAGACTTTGATGTCAGTGCTATGACAGTGATAATAAACACTGATTACTCTGAAATGACCAGCTTTAAAAAGCCTTGTGGGCATCGCTTTACTCAGTCATGTGAAGAACTCGCATCCTCAGCTGCTCTTTGTTGGAACAGAGGACTAAAACACTGCTGTGGCTAATGAGGCTTCATTTTCCTCTGATATGTAGAGCATACTTTTCTTACCTGAACGATCTTGTTACGGCTCTTGCATTTTCAGATGGTGTAAATTTATGCACTGTACAACTCCCTAATGAGACCTAAAAATGGCAGGGTTGTTTCTCCTTCCCAGAATCCTACTGGAAATTGACATTGTAGTTCGCACACCTTCCAAATATCTACATGGATAACAAAATACTGATCCCTGACTGGGACTGACCACTCAACGAATTTATGAGAGGGATGTTAAACTAGACGAAAGTTGGTTTTCTGACAACTGACAGGGCTGCATAGGTCCAGAGGAGGATTCAAAATCAGAGGCAGAGCCACAATAAATGTCATGTTTAAATTTAAAGAAAATTGTAAAATTGCTGAGATACTTGTGTTGGAATATTGTTTCAAAATTGTACAATGCAACAAAAATATATGAAAAGGGTTAATGCGTGGCCGAAGGCTTCTCACTGGTAATTTACCCTTTCTCAGTCAAAACGGCACGTTTCTCAGTATCTAAAAAGCTTAGAGGGAACGCTGGTCCCCTCATGCCACAATACTGACCTGAACACCACCTTGCTATTGAGTCAATGAATGGTTTGATAAAAAAAAAACATTATGCAAACATCTCTTAACAGCCCTTGTGAGCGTATTACATTTCAGTATTACATTAATGGTGGTAGTACTGTATATTGATCTGTCACCTTTTGGGTCAACTGATTTAAACCCACGTTTTCTGTATAATGAACAGAACTGTCACTTGGTTCTTGACAGACACGCCAAACAGACAGAGATTAAGGACTTCACAAACAATCATTACCATGACAGAGAAGTGAAAAGCCCCCTTGAAAGGACTATTTGGCATCTACCGTTTTCCTCCATAGTTATTAAGCCAAAAGGGGCTTTGCTAAAAACAAGCACCAACACTAGAACAAGTTGAGCTCAGTTTTCCAAACCCTTTACAAAAACGATACTATTTCCCCGGGCTATCTCCTGTATTCATCCCTTAATGTAACATGCAACTCCCGTAGCTATTCTTGAAAGCCAAGGACTTCCTGGATGAATAGGAAGGAAACCCACTAATGAAAACCCTTTTGTGTGCTACACTATTTAGCCAAGTCTGTTCACACTGGCAGAGCCTATTACCATGGTGGAGGGAGGCATCTTTTCATTGGTCCACTTCCAGAAAGGCACCCCTATGACTGCCACTTCTATGGCGTACACAACAAATCGCAGCCCCCTGCAATGTTTTTTTTATTTATTTATTTATTTATTTTTAAATGCCAGCATGGGAATGAGAACTGGGAGGCGAGGGGAGCGAGCAGAAGACACGGTTGTATTCAACAATGAAAACATCACCAAATTTTAAATGAATCTTTACACATGTGGAAAACTGACATTATGAGGAAATAATACGAGGTGGTTGACATAGGGAATAGGGGTCCAGAACACAGGGTGTGTTAAAGTAACAGAGGCGCTGAGAGAAAGAATTCCCTGAACGACATGTTCCGTTCCGCTCCTGCTGAGCAGCTACAGAGCAGATGTCATCAGTTATCCGAGTGAGTGGAAAAATTCTCACTCTGAGCCACTTAACGCACCCAATAATAATAATAATAATAATAATAATAATAATAATAATAATAATAATAACAACAATATACCATAATGACTTTTCTATTATTTTGGTCCTGAACACCTCTTCTTGGTCCAGGTTCACTGTGCAGTAGCAGTCCCTCATCTTGTTGGGCCCTGGGTATGGAGGTAGGTTCTTCGCTTCTCCTAAAAAGAATGGAGGAAAAAAGAAGGGAACTTGAATAACTCCTTCAACCAATTCAGAATCATTTTCAATATGTCAATACGTATTGCTGCAAAGTGAATAAAAAGGGAGGAGACGACATGACAACTAAAAAGCATCTGTGTCTTGTATGCTGGTAAACTAAAATACAGTTAAAACTCACAGGTTTGCACTACAGGCCATCGCTTGGAGCCCCAGGCCTTTTATATGTATATCCTGATTAAATATTTGTGAATAATAAATCTAAATCCGGTCTTTACATTGAACTGTACAGAACTGAAGTGCAGCACTGCACTGCACTGCACTGTACTACACTGCACTGCACTGTACTACAGTTCATCCCCAGTAATGGCTGCGAATGTGCCGGGGAACACAGCACTGATAAGAAACAATGACAGCCTATTTGAGGGTCTGAGAGAAGAGAGACAGAGAGAGATGAATGGGAGCTGGTGACAGGAACAAGTGCACCCTTTCATATCTGACATCCACGGTTCAGTGCAGGACAGGCTCGGCAGACAAATGCTTCATTCAAACATTGATTAGCCAGTGACTTTCGAACTGACAAAGTCACTTTGCCTCCAAAGGGAAAATAAACTTTCTCTATTTAATCCCAGTTGAAAAGAATCTGAATGGCCAATACTAAAGACATTCACTTTTTAGAACGAGGAGTCCATTATGAGGAAGCCGACTTGGACAGGATATAATGTTAAACGCCAGGGCTCTTCATGTCATACATCTTTAATATAAAAGAACACGGTCCCACGTTTTAAATGCACAGATGGTGAAATAATGTTGAACATGGCCTTCACAATAATTTGTCATGAACCAGTATGTCTTTAGGTTGTATTGTTTTAATAAGAATTCCATACAGGTAGGAAACTGTGTCTTAGTTCATACAAAATAGCTGAATTACAGTATAGATAGCCATACAGGCTGCATGACGCTAGTCAGTTCTACTGTACTGTACATAAAACTGCTTAGCATACCTAGTATAGCATACTAGCCACGGTTTATGCAGCAGAATTAAGATAACACCCTAGCTTTGAAGAAATATGTACAGTATGGCAGCATATAGTACGCAAAATACATACAGTGAACCAAAAGTTACACGCCCTAGGAGATAATATTATTATTATTATTATTTTGTTTATTTAGCAGATGCCTTTATCCAAGGCGACTTACAGAGACTAGGGTATAGGAGGCAGTGTGGTCCAGTGGTTAAAGAAACAGCCTTGTAACCAGGAGGTCTCCGGTTCAAATCCCACCTCAGCCACTGACTCATTGCGTGACCCTGAGCAAGTCACTTAACCTCCTCGTGCTCCGTCTTTCGGGTGAGACGTTGTTGTAAGTGACTCTGTAGCTGATGCATAGTTCACACACCCTAGTCTCTGTAAGTCGCCTTGGATAAAGGCGTCTGCTAAATAAACAAATAATAATAATAATAATAATAATAATAATATGAACTATGCATCAGCTGCAGAGTCACTTACAACTACTGTGGAGCACAAGGAGATTAAGTGACTTGCTCAGCGTCACACAATGAGTCAGTGGCTAAGGCGGGATTTGAACCGGGGACCTCCTGGTTACAAGCCCTTTGCTTTAACCACTGGACCACACAGCCTCCTAATATTCACTACTAGTCCACTTTCTTCAACATGAAATGCTCTAATGTAGTCAACATGGGCCACACACTGTATACAGGATGTCTTAATTGTAGTGTAGCCCTTATGCTAAAGCTTCCTTGGGCTCTGTACAAAAGGTGTAAGATCCCGTGGCAATTGAATGGGACCTATCCAATGGCCAGGATGTTTTTGTTATCCAAGTGCTCAATGATTCCTCTAGCAGTGCTTGACTCGATTCTTCTTGTGGTGCGCCACACACACACACACACACACACACACACACACACACACAGGTATATAATATACTGTTTGGATAACAGGCAGTTAAAGAAAGAAACACTACATATAAAAATAGCACCACACCAAAATAAAAGTATTGTCCTGGTAACAAAGACGACGAGGCAATGCTCTGCCACCTAATAACAAATGCAAGGCTTCACACTGCACAAGTGCAGAGCATCCTTTGGATTATAGTACTGGTAGCAATGCCTTCTTGAGGCACGATGTTCAACTCCTCAATGGACTTCAGTCTGTGCAGTAGCCTTTCAGAGGTCCATATCTACAGACTACTGTAGATGTTTTCCAATAGATTAATGTTGAGCGATTGGCTTGTCAACACGCTTATAAGAGTGTACCACAGTAAATCTGCACCGCAGTTTTCCCATGCCTTTCGCATTAATATACTATAGTAGTTTACCCTAGTTTGCTATGTTTCTGTAGACTAGTTGAAAGGGGGGTTATTCCCATTACTTATGGAGCATGTGTTCAGCCCATCACCATCTACAGTTCAACACAGCTCACCAGTGCTCAAAAAGGTTTAGGCCTGCATCAGTATTATAGCTGCTATACCATGTCTTGAGGCGCTTTACACATCTGGCTACAAGGCGCTGGAGCTGAAGTTAAATTAAAAGTCAAGCCCCTTTTAAAATAATGAAGCTGCCGCAGTACAATGACAGAGAGTGGCCTCTTGAGCAGTTTTATTAAAATGATACAACACTCAAGCATTGTAAATATGGTAAAGAGCGTAAAGGACTGAAGTGCGCAGTCAATATGACAATGGTGGGAACCACCAGCACTAAACAAAACCAACAGTGTATACTTCACTTTCAAAAAAAGAAATTGTAATTTCAGAATTAACATTTTAAAATCATGTTTAATATTCAGCCCTCTTTGCCTTGCAGTTTTAAGCGTCCAGCCTCTCTTGAAAACCACACGAGCCAAGTTTGATGCCAATTCTCGGCCTGTAGTGCTAGTAAAACCTGTCTTCTCTATTAAGTGTGCATCACCTGCGTTGTCTCAGCAGTCTTTGGATCTCAAGGTGAACAGGATTAGACAGGTGTTTCAAACAACAACATATACAAACACACACTTCTGTTTCTGTAAACAACAACCCTTTGTTTATGTAAATATTTCCTTTCAACAGAAGACAACAGAAACCTCTTGCTGTTTATGCCCCTTGCAACAGCTATCACGGACACAGCAGAAAACCACAGAAAACAAATACGGTAATGAAACACCAGTAAAAAAATTATCCTTTTGGCTCCGTGAAGCACAATATTTATAATTTCAAAATAAATATTTCAAATAAAAAATAAATAAGAAAAAGCTTACTGTAGTTTGCCAATTTAACCCTTTAAAATCATAACTGTGGTCATTTAGTACTACAAGTTATTGAATGAGCTTAGCCTTTGCTTGTATAAAAACTATTTAACTATTTACCTTTTTGACCTCCTTCACTGTTCAGCTTTTTGTTTCAATTTTGACTCCGGTGTAGCCATTTCTATGTTACAGGTAGGACCCCACATAGCTTTTCTATGTTTTCATTCTGTATTCCTGTTTTAATGTTTTTTGTTTTCTGTTATCTGTTTTTGCCCTGTTTCTTTTTTACTATTGATTTTCTAATGTTATTTCTTGCCGCCTTTACTTACCAGGATCCCCTTGTAAAACGAGATATATATCTCAAGGCTTCTATCCTGGTTAAATAAATACACTTGAAATCTTGCTAAATAATGCTTACAAAACACTTTTTCAGTATTGTGTGGGAAAATACAAACGCATACTAACATTTTTGTTCTCCTTGTTCATTATTGTTTTAGTTTGTGAAATTGTTTCGGAACAGCCTGACTCATTGATTCTCCTGTGTAGCAGAGGTGCCAACTATTCTCTGTCAGTTTTCCAGAGGAATTACAATAGAAAGAACACAGAGCTGGACACTGCGAGCCAGTGTGACTGCAGCCAGACAGCCATTGGGAATCACTGCACAAACCCAGGCCACTGAAACAGAGCGCCCATGTGAAATGTGCAATGCAGAGCAATGAAACTAGACTGACACATCTACAGGAGGCACTCAATCACTTAGAACAGTTTAAAAGCACAGCAAAGTGTAATAAAAGCCAAGTGAAAGCATGATACGGTAAGCATAGTAAAGGAAAGCGAGGTATGGTAAAGAATATTAATAAACCTGACAAAACAGGATAAACTATAGTAAATGCATAGCATAACTA
Organism: Acipenser ruthenus; assembly: GCF_902713425.1. NCBI lineage: Eukaryota > Metazoa > Chordata > Actinopteri > Acipenseriformes > Acipenseridae > Acipenser > Acipenser ruthenus. The sequence continues at coordinate 53,726,886 of NC_081196.1, forward strand.
TGGGAAATGCACAACACTGCAGTGCGAAATACAGTGGTAACTCCTATAAAGGATAAGACTAATTTGTTTACACTTGAATTATTGCAATGTCATTACCCACAATGGTGCCAATCCACAGAAAAAAACCCAATTGGATTACAGCAGTTAATAAACCATCCCTCAAGTTCCAGACATTTTACAAATAGCAGAACAAACTGGCTTCAGTATCACACCCATTCATCACAGGTACAGTACAACAATGGAACACATAGGGAAGAAGCCAACACTAGCCCACTGTTGAGAAATCGAAGCGGAACAAATGGCAGATACTGAGGATCTTCACACAAAGCAGTTCTTGGATATGTGTCATTTGTATTTAAGCAGTGTTTCATGCTTCCTCCAGTCTGAATTGAAGAAACAAACCAAGAGCCAAACCCTAGTTACTCAATCAACTCGAGCTGAAAGGAAACCATTTCTGTAAAAAAAGAAAAAAAGACAGCACAAACTAGAAAATGCTCTACCCTGAAACAGCACCGAATTCTGTTTTGTGGAATGCTTTTATTTCACATACCTTTCTATCAGCTATAAGCTGTTTCTGTCATCCAGGAAGATATTCACTTTACTTCAGGTCCCAAAGCAATCAAAAATGTCACACCATCCAACAAAAACATGTGGGTCATGAATATCGGTACATCATAGCTACTGCCAAGGCAAGACCCAAACTCAAAAGCTGTATTTTGTTTTTGTAGATTGACAGCCAACGCAAAGACAGACTGAAGTAAGAGATTTTGTGCAGTGATGCACTGTGAGCGAGCAGGCAGCAGGTCACAATCTAGAGAATTTGGGCAAGCTGGTTTGCCTATCATTTGAACCAGGAGAAAACCATTATTAAAAAAAGTACTTGTACACAGCATTCTTTGATATTTGGGATGGAAATAAAACTCCCATTGCATAGCAGTTTGATCCATTCCTGGTTTTACTATGAGCTTGTTACCTGTACACTGTGGCAAATCAAGCTCTTAGTAAAACCTGGAATGAGTGAAACTGCTATGCAACTGGAGTCTTATTTCCATCCCTGTGGTATGGTAGCACAAAGTAATTTTTTTCCAGCAACTGTGGCAGATTCAATGTAAGTGGATGGCGTAAGCCACATGTCAGATGCTTCGGTTGTGTTTAAAACTAGAACTAGCTGCCAATCCAAGTGCTTTACTGACCTACTTAAGTGTTTTAATAGGGTTCTTGATATTGTTACAGTATATTTTATTTTGTGGCAAGTTTTAGATTAGTTTGTCATTGCTGTGACATCATCGGTGGAAACAAACAAAGGCCGGACTTAAGCTAAAGAGGTGACTATATTGGTGAGTGATTGTATAAAATAAATAAATAAATAAATAAATAAATAAACAAATAAATTCTACAGTATGTTTGTCATGTTCCGTTGGTCATTTGTACTAAGCTAGGAATTGACTATGGTGTTAAACATAACCTTCACCAGGCATACAACATCTCATGACAGCTTCATTATATAAAAAAAATGTCTTGGGAATACATCTTACCCAAACCAGTTTAACATTGGCCTGTTCAAACTTTTGAAACACTTCACAGGAGGTAAAGATTTTGCAATACACACACACGCATGCACGCACACACACACACACAATCTACCAAGTGTTTATCATGACAACTAATTACACAGCTCTGTATCAACAAAGCAGTCGATAACAAAAGAATAAAACACACTCTACGTGGTTATAATAAACCGAGAAACAATAGACGAAAAAATATTTCCGTAGATATGTTGGCTACAGGGCCTTATGAAAACATTAGCATTGTATTTATTTTAGCATTGAATTTTAAGTGGGGGACTAATGGGAGTCTCTGACAGCTTAGAGAACATTGCCAAATACACCAAGAAACGCTTACAAGCAAGGAAAAGATGCTTCAGTGGCCAAAGTTACTTTTCTTCCTATGAATTTTCATTTGAATCTGTTTGGAGATGAATGTGTAATGCTCAGTCATACTGTACTTCTGTGTTATTCTTAAAGTATGCTGCACAGACAGAATTTGAACTGCCAACACGTTTTTCAGTGTGGAATACAGACTTGTTCTAAAAAACGTCACTTCATGTCAAATCAAACAGTTTTGCTAATCGATGCAAACTGTAAACTGTGCAGTACAGTCGTTTCCGTGTATAGGAACACCTCTAAAAAGAACACTTCGGCTTCGGGAACACCCTTGCGGTGAAACAGGATTTTCCCATTGGAAATGCACTGGCTAAAGGAACAGGAACTTTGCTAAAAAGAACACCTTTTTGGCACTGATAGCGATTTGTTTCTGTTTTGTAACCTGATATCTCATCACCATGAAACTCAGATTCAACTGGTTTATTGTAATCTTTTCAAAACTGACTTTAAAGCGAGAGTAATCTAAGCTGCTGCTCCATTTTTTAACGTGTGTAGGGGGGCTGTGTTAATAACCATTGCAATAAAATGAATTCTCATAATTACTGTTATAGCCACTGCTGCATTTTTACTGTATGTGGGGGTGCTTTGTTAATAAAGTACGTCTCAATCCTAAAATTCTAAGAGCTGCCATAGCTATATGTATGAAGCGTTCTTATAAAAAGTGATTAACAGTAACAAAACAGAATTGCAAGCGGGGTGGGGGGGGGGGGTATGAGGTCTAGGTTGGCCAGGGTGTCCTCGGCTCACCGCGCACCAGCGACCCCTGTAGTCTGGCCGGGCGCCTGCGGGCTTGCCTGTAAGATGCCCAGAGCTGCGTTGTCCTCCGACGCTGTAGCTCTGAGGCGGCTGCACGGTGAGTCTGCAGAGTATAAAGAAGCGGGCGGCTGACGGCACACGCGTCGGAGGACAGCGTGTGTTCATCTTCGCCCCTCCTGAGTCAGCGCAAAGGTGGTAGCGGTGAGCTGAGCCTAAAAAATAATTGGGCATTTCAAATTTTTAAAAATTAAAAAATAAAAAATAAAATATATATATATATATATAAATAATTTATTTGTGCCAGGGATCCTGATCATGTGGTGCAAGATGTAGCTATTCACTGTGGCTTCAAAGCCATTCAATGTGGCGACCATGGCAACCTAACCCTATAAGCAGACTTGTGACATGCAACTGATCCACAAACACTGTCAACATGAAAAACAAATATATATTTATCGTAAAATAGGTCCTTGTGCCTTCGACGTCGCCATTTCTGTTCTTTTGTAAAGATTTTGTATGAAAATGTTTGTTTACTGCATCTAGGTAGGTCTGTTATACAGTGCAGCAGTAATTGCAAAACACTGGCATTCACGGCCGTCTACTGACAGGGTCCAATGCTGGAAATACACGAATAGGACCTTGTTGGAAAGCCCCAAGTCTCCTGTTTCGAACTGTGCCCCGCAAGCAGGGCTGTCTCTTACAGTGGCTGTGTAAAAAGATTTAAAAGGGCCAAGTCACCAGCAGAATTTAACATGGGTCGGACCAAATATGCAGAAAACAGTAACCAATGATGTTAAAAGCAATTATCATGCGATAATAAACACATATTTTGCAAATTCAGGCATTGAGTACTGTGTGGTCCTCTATTTCAAGACACAACAGCATTGCACATACTGTGCATGTATGAGATGCTAAAGGAATCTCTTGAGTTATTTGTATAAAGCCCTTGAACCTATGCAGAAGCAGGTCACCATGACCTAGATTCTGATACCCAACCAAACTTGTTCTAAGGAATGCTCAGACCAAGTTTCAGTCTAATTGTATGCTGTTCTCTAGATTGAGTAAAAACGTACTGTGGGTGCAAAGGGCCATATTTTCAAACGGTTTCTCCATTCTTTAATTATCACCCATTTTTGGAAAAGGAGAAAAATCACCTACTGTAATGAGATACAAAATACCTTGAAAGTGCGTAAGAGAACTCAGATTATTTGACTTAGTTGTTTGCTTCTGGTTTTGTAAAATTAACAGGCATTTTTTTTTACCTCTTCAAAAAAATAGTAATCAATTAAAGACGGGAATACACTTTGCAACTATGGCCCAAGGTGTGTACTTCTATATCCTAGTGATCTGGGATAGGCATACTAGAGAGGATAATTAAACCCCACAGAGAAAAAAGTAGATCTTATTACTCTGTTTACCTGCAGCACTGGAGCCCAAATTTTCCATTCACAGCTTATTTGCATCAACCTACAGGCTATTCTTCAATCAAACAGCTTTTCTTGTTTTATTAGTCATATCTCTTCCCAGCGCATTATCACTTCAGTTATTGGTCACACTTCATGAATGGCTATCACTGTAATGCATCCGGCTTCTAAAAATAGAAGACATCAGACCCGCTCAACCTGAATTTCTATCAGTTTCGACACCAAAGAGAGTATTAATAAAAATCTTCTGTTCCGCCTTCTGAAGTGCAAAGGAAGAGTTCGGTCAAGGACACACACCCAAGCCATCACGAAATATCTAAAGCTAGACTGAAAGCAGTTCTTCTGTGCCAGGGAGTCAGGCAGCTGAGAATAGAAGCTGAGGCAGGGTAATCTACCCACACAGAGAAACTGCTTTATTTTTATACTTCTGTTTTGTTTTTTTGTAGTTGTTACACAAAATCATGATTTCTCATACATTCCTCCTTCTCTTTTTGCCACTGCCATTATATTACAAAACACCACACAATTCGGTGCAATTGTCAGTCTGCTTCAGCGAGACCCAGCGATGAACGGGACGTTATAGCTTCAGAGCTATAAGGGACAGTTCTTTTGGAACCTGTCAGCACTGTGCTTGACTGTAGCCAGTATCACTGTTCCTTGCTGTTCATGAGTGAGGCTGGGATTTGGTCACAATGGTCACAGGTGTCACAGATTCCGTGATGTGTGTTGGAGTCCGTGATTTTAATAAAGAGCATTTAACTTTACCAACTTGAAATTCAGCTTTTTTCATGGTTGTGCGATTTGTTAGCTTGGCTGCCTTACTTTGTAATATAGCTGTTGACACCTTGACTCAATACTTAGCCACATTGCAGGCATATTTAAAACAAAATAGCAAAACAGCAAAAATACGGTCTGCAAAATACCCTAAAAATGTACATGACAGCGGAGATTTATTGTTTTGTTCAACATGCAACGTGCAACATACCGGTAAATTTCAGTTGTAAAGCAAGCTGTGATAAACAAACAAACAAAGAAATAAACAAACAAACAAACAAGTAAACTGCAAAGTATACCACAGCAGGAACACACAAAGTCTTTTTGAACTTTATACTTTATTTTCTAAAGGTATGTAAAAGCTAAATTTGTGCTTGCTGCCTTTTAAGAAAATATTTCTTGAATACTCAGTTAATCGCCTATCCTCAGTTAATACTCGGTTAATATCTGGCCTGTCCATTGCATTTTGCACAAATAAACACTTGATTCCATTCAAGTTTCTGACACTGAAAAGCTCAAGAATAGCGTGTCTACAACAGTCAGCTCCTTCTCTGAAGTCTGCAGTCCGATTTGCTTGTAACTACTTGTAATGCAAAGCCTGTTCCTAAAACACTAAAAACAAAGACTCTTTCGCTGTACGGAAAAGACTGCTTCATCGAACAAGTATGTGCTCTGAGTCCGAAGCCTAGAACCACTAGCATTCCCTGTCAGGGGCAGTACATTAAACACTGCATGGCTACTCCACTAAACACAGCAAATGACTACAATTAGAAAGATTAACTCCCACATAAAGATAGAGTTAGTGTATGCACTGCCTGAAAGAGAACCGCTGGGAGTAATCCCATTACAATAATCCTGTGGTGTACAACTGTGGCCAAATGTTTTGCATCACCTAGAATTTTAGGATTGAGACAGAATAAAACATTTTTTAAAAACGACATGAACATAATTTAGATATTTTATTTAACATCATGTATTCAAAGAAACTACAATACAATATAGCAGAAGTCTACCGGAATCCATAGTAGAACAGTATTTTATGTTAGATTTCAAAATGTCAAATGTTTAACTTTTTGTCAGTTTCTCGTTAAGTGGATGCAAATCAATATGTTAACGTAACATTATTCAGCAGGTTTCATTCAACTTTATGAAGCAAAATTAGCTAATTCTATAGGGTGATGCAAAACTGTTGGCCACAGCTGTACAGTACTGAAATAAATTCAAAGGTACAACTGCACAGCCCTGCCACAGGATACACATTCATACATGTTTCAGGAATCATTTTATTGAGACATGATTCCTGAATGCAAGAGTTGTTGTGTTAGGGGAATAAAGTCATTCTTAAATGCTGTTGAGGAAGTAGAAATGCAGTTGTAGACACAATATGCCATCCAAGCGCTCATCTCTTTGAAAACCAAGCCCTGCAGTCCTGCTACCTCCTTTAGGGCATCTTAAGGGATGTTTTCTATCAGATACCATCAATGAGATTCAATCACAGCACCTAGTGTTTCTAGGACTCAAAGTTTCAAACCCAAAGTTCTGAAAATCAGAGCTTCGGCCTAGTATAGCAAAACAGGAAGTGTGACCTTTGATCGCAGACATCTGTTTCCATCCCACGCGAGTTTGATCTGAAAAGTAGTTGTGAGAAAGAGAGGGAGACAGCGAGAAGGGGGGGGTTCTGAGCCCTGAATGGAACTCTATGAACCCTTGTATTGTATAGGTTGTTGTTGCGTGGTTCGGACATGTCACATACAGCGGAGGACTAAAGGGTTATATATAAAATAAAATAAACATCCCAACTGAACTCATCATCCATCTGTCATGTTTTTCTCCCTTTTAATGCCCCTTTTTACTCTTTGTATGGTTTGTATAATCCCAGGGGCTGAGAAAACTTCACAATCAAAGCAGCTTTTATTTTTTAAATGTTAAAAAAACAACAACAAAAAAAAACACGTTATTAATGAAATGTGAGGGTGTTTTGGAGACCTGTGCTTGCCACTTTGGCATCACTTTGTCAATCACAATCAACACATATTGAAAACAGGTCTGTGAATGGCATGAATGAGAATCATTATTTAGGTAGCATGGATTGTATTATGGAAATATGGCATTCTATGTTTGTTTTTTTAAACCAAAGGTGTCACACCTGAGCTTGATTTATCATCCATAGCTATTAACCACTCAACAGTGCTAACTTGAGAAATACTAAAAGAAATGGAATAAACCTTTCAATGGGAAGTCCTTTCACAATGTCATCAATGAGGAAATGGGGTTAGATTCACATACTTCAGCACTGAAGACATTGAGAGAAAACTGGGTCCCAGATCACTCAAATCCACCTGAAAACAGCATCTGTCAATACAGGGTTCAAAAAGGCAAATTGTGCAAATAGGCACCTCTATCTTTCCAGGCTGACAGCGCACTAGGGCCCACTTCTCCTTGTTTCAGGCTGTGTTCTCCTGGCTTCGAAACAATAGTAACATTTATGTCAAACATGTTTACACTGGCACTCTGTCAGTTTTACAAAAAAAGGATTTTGGCTTGTTATTTTAAACATGCCATGGCCGCCAGCAACGATCTCCACGATGTCTAGAATTATCTTTCGTTTCTGCCATGTTTCAATTGCCATCAGAGACTCGGAAGCTCTCCCAGGGGCCAGCCGAGTCACTCACACCACCACTTAGATACTGTAGCACTGTGGTACAGTGGACAATACGCAAACACTATATTTCACATAGGATACAGACTGTCATATAGTTGTAAAAAGGACATATTTCATACATTTTGGTACCTTTTGAATTCATCCACACAGCATCCACACACCTGCTCCACCTCAATTAACAGCATCCACACACCTGCTCCACTGCTCTACCTCACTTAACAGCATCCACACACCTGCTCCACTGCTCTACCTCACTTAACAGCATCCACACACCTGCTCCACCTCAATTAACAGCATCCACACACCTGTTCCACTGCTCTACCTCAATTAACAGCATCCACACACCTGCTCCACTGCTCTACCTCAATTAACAGCATTCAGGCCGACAGCATGGGCCGCCGACAATCACTAACTGCCTGGGCACGTCCTCAAGGGACTTCATTTGCAAAGCATCCCATGCAATTAGCTTTTTACAAGCTTAGGCTAATCATGTCAAGTTTCCAGCAATGCAAAAGGTGTCCATCTGCAGCCCCTTTTATTACCAAGCAGGAAACCTGTTGGCAGGTAACCTACAGTAAACATGTGACCGTTCACTACGTTTGTCCAATATTTAGCACATGCAACCCAGTACAGGACACAAGTGAATGGCAATCGCATGGTCTGCTTCCCATTCAAGCATATGTGCAGCAGTAGATTACAATAAAACACAAAATTAAAAAGCAGTGTTATGTTTTTTTTTTTTTATCCTATACTGTTAAAGAATAAATAATAAAGTGCTCAACAAAGAAGATTAATAATACGAACGGAGGCTTGATGCCAAAACAAGACTGAGTCCCGGGGGTAGGCTTTTAAAAGATGCAGTCTCACAGTTCAAGAAGCTGTGCTGGCTGAAACGGGGACACACCCAGAGACAAACGCAATGATTCACTATACAAAGTTAAAATAGAACTAGCCTGCTGGAATCTGATTAACCTTTCATGTGGGATCGATCTAATTTCATTATGTAATTCAGCAGGAGGTCAGCAAAACATCCACTTGCGTCAACGCTCTCCAGGGACTTTAACAGGACAAGAGTGGGGACTTTGACAAAAGGGTGTCCGTGATCTCAATCAGCATCTACCTATGCCTGTTGTTTTGCTTAATGTGCTGCTTTACTACTTGTAACCATCAGTTAAGTTTGTTAAAGGTTTGTGTTGTGTATTACCTGTCATCTTACCAGCATACTGTATACAAAACACTAAAAAGGGGATCTGCCTTGCCTTGTAAATAATCAGTTTCATGCACAACCTATGACAACAGTAACTGTAATATCAAAAAGGTGTTTTATTATGAAAAGCATTTACTAGAAAACAGAGCATTGATACCGATTAAGACATCTAATCATTCTGCCAATAGCATGTCAAGTCACAGGTCAAAGTGAATAGCAGGAGTTTCCAAAACCTTGGAAGTATGAAATCTGTATCTCAAACAGTTTAGAAGCAGATTTGCCAAGCACCTAAATGTCACATCTTACCCCTGCTTACGCACAGCATTAGAAACCTCAGTTCCAATGGAGGGAACATCTGGTACTGTATTATAGGAACATGCTATCTAACCAAGAGGTTTGTCAACAGATGTAGAGAATACAACTTGTATTGTATTATCTAATTTTATCCTGACAAAAGTCAAGGATCCAAAGTGAGAAAAAAATGAATTAAAGAAACAAAAGAAAGCATTATTTTAAGGAGCCAGTCTTTTCCTTTTCTCCAACACACAGACACACTTCAGCGTGGCCAACAGCCAGGGTCTCCAAGGAACAGGTGCCTAAACCACAACAAAAGTGCTCCATTAACGAGCACAGCAACAGCCGCATGGGAATTATCCAGCAAGCGGGACTTTAAACAAGACCCCAATTAAAATCAATAACTGGTTTCCCAGAGCGTGGAAAAACAGCCTGCTTTAACAGAGATCCCGCATGAGAAACCTTGGCCCTGCTACACATACTGTAGGAACAGGAAACGAGGAACAGAAAAGGAATTTTAGTAGCATCCCAGACGTAACATATAAACCAGTTAGGTGTGGAGTAACAGAAGGACACAAGAAAGTGTAACAGAACCGCAATGCCAAGGGGTGGGTCTGCAGATGAAGGGAAATAGAAGCACTTGGATAGGTTTCTTTTCTTTGTAGCCACACTTTGCCGTTCGATCTATGTAATATTTCAAAGCAGGCTGAGTGCTGCATATAGCCTATAGTTTCAATTAGAAGATCACATGGCTATCTGCATAGCTCTGTTTTTAGGCAATAACAAACAAGAGGTTGGGAGTTTGCGGTCTAGTAAGCCACCACAAGGGTATGCTGGGGAAGGAGGTGAATCCAGGCGCCTGAAATCGACACTGGCAAGTGTTACCAGACCACAAATAAAGCATTCACTGCTATTACACAAGAACAATGTATATCTGCGGTCTCATTTTTTAACAATATTTGGTCTTGGCCAAAAAAACTTGGCCAAATTAAACTAAATAAAATGGGAAATACAGAAAAAAAGCTGTATTTTTAAAGAAATACCTAAAAGACAAAAGGACAAAAAGAGGTTGTAGTAAATGTAATACAAGCGTCTGAAGTTCCTCAGGTTTTGGATGTTGATCCAATTTTCTTTTCTTGTTGCAAGTTTAGCTAATGTCAGTATTGTAGAAAATGTTGTTATTTGGGCATTATTTCCAGTGCAGCTGGACTGCAAAAAAGTGCCTAGCTTTTACAACATACTGGTAAAAGGCATCTTAATTCAATTTTTAACTTAGGTTTCCCTGTCGCTTATGACATTAAAGTGTTTTTAACCTGTGCGTTACTACTATAGCTGTAGTAGAAACTTCAATGCTTTATATATTACAAGCACTAGCCACAGAGGGTAGTACTCGTGCCCGAGTGCTTTGGCTTTATGCTGTTTTTGGGTGCAAGCTTTTTCTTCCTCCCTGAGGAAACTAAAAATACTGCAAGTTCAACAATGGGAAACTGAAACCATATGGTGCAACGTGGAACATTGCTTCAGTTACAATTCATATGCAAGCTGATAAATATCAGTCCGTCTGTACTAGAAAGCCTTCACCATTTATGGAGCTTTTGACTTTTCTTTCAGTTTGGTTCCAGTTCTTCTTACCCATGCTCATCTCGAGTTAACAGAAACAACCGAAGTGGTTGCAGGGTCTGCATCTTAAGCAGGAGGCCCCCCAGTTGCAGCAACATACTGAACACAGGAAACTGCATTGAAACACCACATTCCCACAACACCTGCAAAGTGGCGACACCACTGCGCACAAGCCCACTGCCTATGAATACGTGCTTCAACAGGAAAGTGAAATCTTGTGTGCCTTGTGTGCTGCTGCTCATTAGGCCCACAGAACAGTGACATCATTTAACGGAATATTCCCTCTGTGAGCAGTGATCCTGGTTTAAATATGACTTTGTAATTTTAGTTTTAATCTTGTGAAAGCACATTCTCATATATCTCTGTGTGACTGCGTTCTTCCTTGTCCTGCCAAAAGGAAAACACATGCACACACACATACACACACTATCCTGCCAAATGCTGTATTACTTAAAGATTCAAATAAAAATACTACACAGAGCCCAGAAAACGAAGTAAATGCTCTAGACCCCTGAGGCATTTTAAATTCCTTACGGTGTATTCCCCACACACTTACAGTACCTGGAGCATTTCCCAGACGCATTAGCTCCAGATTAAGGATAACAATGATCTCTTGGCAGGTAGTGCGCTTCTGTCACTAACCCAGCCAACTTTGCATGCGTTCTTTCTTAGTTCTACAAGCTTACTTTACAAGTCCTCTGTATGTCTGTCTTCAGTACACAGAGCATTCATTCCTTAATAACTGTAGCCTCTGGGTAAATCCAGATCAAGCGGGCCAAGATCCACAGAATTGGGTGCTGGCATGTCATGTATTTTCATTAAAAAATGAATGAGAAGGGTATCCATTAGAAATGGAAAAACGTTAAGTTTCAGCTATTTGTGTTTGTTTGTAAGGTATTGTCCAGTTCATTAGATGCTAAACACTCACCCGCATTCATTTAATTTATATTAGTAACGTTTACATATCCATATTCAATCAACCTAAGAAAGAAACATGTAATTGGTGGCTATCCTTCTACCATTGTTTACTGAAAACATTCTTGAGGTCACATTTTGGTTTTGAATTTCAATCCAGGCATTTGATACTCCTTTTGAAATTCTGATAAAAGCAATTTGCTGGTCATATTTTACTATTCTTTCTTATAAGTTGGCAAAAGTTAACCTCGCGAACATCTCACGCAGCAGCAGCTTTGATGCTTTTTCCATGTGTATTTTTGGGTAGCAAATTAGAAACCAGGCCTGTATCAAATTCGTCCACAATTACAGTTTAACAGCACCACTCTAGATTGTAAACATGAACATTTTGTTCAAGAGATTCTACTTCTTTCATTACGTTGCTTATATTTTCCCAAGTCTGGCTGATCAAATTTCCTATTGCGTAACCTACTGTATATCTACAGCCCTCTGTTCCTCTTGTGCGGTTTGCCCCACTAGCCCCACACACCGGGTGTCACGCATGTTATGTGCTCTGCCCCACTAGCTCTACCGTCTTCTTAGGAATTCAGAAGGGCCTACAGAATGTGTGACGTCACTGTCCAGGCCTGGGTGGGTGGGGTCAAGGAACATGTGAGAAAGGGGATGTTGCTAAGCTGAAGCACAGGTTTATTCAGACACACACACACTATGACTTTACCTTCTCTGCCCAAATCAGCAAAGGGAAGTTGAAGGCTAAACGACTGAATGAGTAATTCACTTTTGAGAGGCACATCGATCAACACAAATTAAATAAATGTATTCACAGCACAAAGTGTGTTAGCTATATCTGTAATTAAAAAATAATAATTAAGCATACAATATTTTTGGGAGACATTTCTAGCTTCTGTTCAGATAATGATATCGACATACAAATCAGAACAGTGGTTCTTGCACACAATAATTCCACTCAATTCTTCATAAATACATTAACCAAATAAACCCATACAATAATTTACTTAGGGGTTGATTCAATCAACCTAAACCGGACTGGCAGAAGCCATTCAACAGCACCGGCGGGGGGAGGAATCATCCTGGAGTGCATTAACCACCTATCTGTGGTTATCCAGTGATTGAGTCAAGTGGTTGAGTCAATCCCACTGTAAAATGCTCCAAAAAAATCCAGGTGTGTCTGTCTGTCCCCATTGGCAAAAGACACTGTATGATTCACATTTACTGCATAGTAAATGTGAGGAACTGTCAGATAAGGCCTTATATAGAATGCATTTGTGGGTGTGCATGTGTGGATATAGTCGGTCTGTTTACATTTTAAAAAAAGAACACAAGGATTTGCAGACACTGCCAGCCAGCACACATTCTATTCATAGAATTGCATTACACAATGAAAGCAATTAAATAGACTGTGCTCTTCTTAATGGTCTGATGGTGCAGTGGAATAACAACAGCCAGCTCTGATGGGAGGGCTTTGTATTTCTGTTTGTTTTGTTCATCTTTACCACACTTGGACTCACGAGAAGTCAGCAGTCAAAGGTATAATAATTATTTAAAGTGGACTGCCAAACATTATGGTTATGCAGTAGAATAGCCAAAATATATTTTTCAGCCTAAAAATGATTGGAGCTAATCCAGGCGAGGTTCAATGCTCCCTCAAAATTGTCATAGCTCTGGCTCCTGAGTGGCGCAGCCAGTAAAAGCACTCGTGTAAAGTGCAGGATGCGCCCTATAGTCTGGACGTCGCCGGTTTGAGTCTAGGATATTCCTTTGCTGACCGAGGACGGGAGCTCCCAGGGGGCGGCGCACAATTGGCCAAGTGCCGCCCGGGGGAGGGAGGGTGTCCTCGGCTCACCACGCACCAGCGACCCCTGTGGTCTGGCTGGGCGCCTGCGGGCTTGCCTGTAAGCTACCCAGGGCTGCGTTGTCCTCCGACGCTGTAGCTCTGGGTGGCTGCATGGTGAGCCTGCAGTGTGTAAAAAAGCGGATAAATTGGGGAGAAAAAAAAAAAAAAATGAATTGGCGACTACTAAATAAAAAAAAAAAAAAAAAAAAAAAAAGCTCCAACTTTATTCACTGTTAAATGTGCAAAGCTCACACTGCCCCTGGCTCACCAGTATAAAAGAGCAAGCTGTGGTTCCTGTCCCCTTGGAGCATCGAACACATTAGCCTACAAAAAAAAAGAACTTAAATCAGGTAAACAATGCATGAGCGAGATTTTCTCTCCCATGTTTATTAATTCCAACCTGAACAAAACACAGTAGGCTCTCCCTGTTCAAGTTCAGTCTGCAGCAACCCCTTGAAACAGTATACTACCTATAGTTATGTTGCTATAATAGGCACAATCTGGTGTTGCCAGAAAATCATGTTTTGACTGGTTAGTGACGCTACAGGTTGAGACAGATAAGGCATACATTTAACAGCATAACCCACCTGGGTTCTATTGTGTATGTATCACCAACAACGGTGTGTGGTCTTCAAGAAGTTAAAAAAAAAAAAAAAAATCAGTTTAAGAGATATTGCTTTACACAGTGTTAAACACAACCACTACACAAAGACAACATGTTGTGGCGGTATATTAAGTTACAAAAACAAAACACATAGTTCACATCAGTCTCATATCCCTAGTGCTGCCGGCGAAACAGGTACCTAGCTAATGTTCCAACTTTGCGTACTGCGCATGCTCAGACTATTTTCATTTTGCACAGCGCATACCCAGATTATTTTTCCCTTGCAGAACGAGAACGTCCATCAAAAACAAATACCCGGCTTTGGATATGAAATACGTGTTTTGTAAACTAACATGTGATTCCATGTGTAATTGATTTGTTTTATATTGAATACTGACAGCTGCTGTTAACGAACGTAATTGTACTACAGAGGGAGTTATTTATTTTATTTTTTAAAAAAGCAAAATAAAAAATGCATCTATACGATGATTGCATTTGTTTTTTACATCGACCGTAGCGTTTTACTACTTAGCTGCTGGAAAAGCAGAAAGACGTTTTTTGAAAACGTTGTACCACATTTCTCACAGTAAATCTGATTCTATTGGTGCTGTTTTCTTACACCATCTTATTAGGCATTCTAAAAACCTGCATTTTACAGTTTAAGGGCAATCAGTGAATCCCTTTAAAAAAAAGTGCAGTATTTTTAAAAACTTATTGAATGCAGTACAATGCAGTATTATCGAGATTTTACATGCACGCAAGTAGTTTCTGAAATACCGTGTATTGTTTATAGAAGGCTCATCCACATAGACATTTATAGATACTTACACGGGCATTCAGTGACATTTTTCATCAGATTACAGATCTGTACAGACAGTCATGTCACTCAACCGAGCACGTTCACAGAAAGAGGCGGGGCTCAAAAACGTCTGCCACCACGAGTAAAAAAAAAAAAAAGAAAACTAACAATAAAAACGAGAACACGCCTACAGCTACAACACATTCAGGTCAAAAAATTGAACTGCATCGGGTTACTACAAACAGCAGTTCTAACTGTGAATAACATTTGAAACGTCCAGATACCAGGGATCAGAGAGAGAGAGAGAGAGAGAGAGAGAGAGAGAGAGAGAGAGAGAGAGAGAGAGAGAGAGAGAGAGAGAGAGAGAGAGAGAGAGAGAGAGAGAGAGAGAGTGCAGCCATTCAAAGGACGAGCCATGAGTTTTTAAAATGTTTGATTCGATACATATAGCCATAAGTATTACACATAAATATATTGTTAACATCTAGGAAAATGCAGAAAGCGTTCTCGTATGACAGCTGTTACCAACTGGAGTTTAATCCGACAGCATTCCCATCAGAGCACTGTCAGAGCAGTACTTGTTAATTTCATGAACAGCAGCAAGCCGACAAGCCTTATTGAAATTAGCACGCAATCTAAAGTGACCATCTCTAAAACCCCGTTGACTCTGCACTACATCGATATAGTTTCTGTTTTTGCTGCAAGCTAACCGCATTTATTAAAATTCTACAGATTGTCATCGCTATATGATGTCACCGATATGTGTGTTTCAAACACCGTGCTTAATAAGAGACCCTTTTAGCAAATCAATACTTTTCATATATATATATTTTTTTTTATTAAAAAAAAATAAAACAAACAACTTCTTCTAAATTTCCATGTGGACTACAGCAGTTCGTGTTAAACAGAGAGTTAAAAAAAATGTATCTGGAATCAACACAGCAACAGAGATGCTTATTGTTTTAGTTAAAACGGTTACAGCAGCCTGAGATTAAACGTCCGATTTCTTACCTATTTTGATTTTGACGCTTTGGAAAACCCGCAGCCCCTCTTCCTCCACTGCCATTCTGACGGCCCCGATGTTCCCTTTTTGGTGCCGAGCAGGAGGGTGCCTCTACAGTGTCAGTACAAGTGGTTTGCCAATGCAATGCAATTCTATCGGGGCGGATGGTTGTCTCATGCAGTCCGCACACACACAGCCAGGCTGAATGTTCAAACCCTCTGAACATTTCGACAGAGGGAGTGACCTGAACCGCCCTCCAGATATCCGATTGGATTAGCAACAGAAACCCTAGCACAGGGGCGTGAAAATAGATTCCTGGGCACGATGAGCTGTGTGCCTGTTAACTGAAACGTTGGGAAGTTGTCTGTTGAGCAAAAACTAAGTGAGTACTGTATATCTAACGTCAGATCCATTTTATGCTTCGAATATGTCTTTGCTTCCATTCCAATCCAGTGGTGTGCTGCTGAAATTCAGGACGGAGCTGCGCTTCGGTAGTTCATACAACACTGCCACCGATGTGTTTTATACAAGTTGATTTACAACTTGAGAAGGAGTTTAGTCAATAATGGCAGTTACCGAGCTCTCTTAGGAGGACGTTAAATAAACTACTCTCCCCTATCGACGCTCATGGTTAAGTGGGACATCCTCCTGCGGCGAATAAAAATCGGGATCAGGTCTCAAGTGAACAGAGTTTGATGGTCACGATTTAGCCCCTGGTGAACAGTGATGCACATACAAAACAACCCACCACACAATTTTACGTCATTGGCAGTCTGCTTAAAGAGCATCTTAAATGGGTTTCAAATATCATTTATCAAATACTAATGTTTTCTTCTTGTTTACATTAATGAGCAACAGTTTCTCTGCCAGTGCCAAAACCGGTTTAATTACCATCTAATGCAAGTCTGTGAGGTAATATATGCAAATCTTTCACAGCAGTCTTTCAGCAGCAGATTCTCTCAAGTTCAAACTGGGCAGCAGCAGTCGTGTATGCAAAGTACAGTCAGAGGCTGGTGGAAGTGCGTTCTAAAAATAAACCGCTCTGATTAGGAACTTTTATGGGTGGGAGCTGAATCATTTCTAGAGGAATTATGAGTAAAGGCTGAAGTTAAACTATTGACAACAAATTGTAACCTTGAGTGCAGCTTTCAGAGGATCAATATAAACATTTGAGTTATTCTGCTTAAAGCCAAGCTGCTGCTAAGATGTTAGTGTGTGAGCTTCTTACCACAGGGTTCTGACTCACACGTTAGTACTACGCCTAGGACTGGCATCTGAAAGGACCCGGCTACTTAAATAAAAAAAATATGTGAAAATGTGTGAAGTAAAACAACGTTATAAACAAATAGCGACCTGGCTGGCTCTCATTTTTATGTACCTGTGGTAAAAACACTATAGGTGGATGAAACGACACCAGTAAATGCAACATAATGAGACACAGGATGTTGTAACAAGCCACTTTTAAAGACGGGGAAACTAATAAGAACTGACTATGAAGGGCCGCACCATATCCATTATCTACAGATTCCTGTTTACTCCTTGCTTCCCACATGCTTTGTTATGTGTTTTATGGCCCCTTTTTATTAAGCACTTGGCAGCACTTGGGACAATAATAGGGGAAAAAAATCTTTTATTACTTAATGGCTATAGAGTTCTGTTATGAAACCGTCTTTGTAGTTTTTTTTCTTCTTATAGACCAATGATAAGCTGTGTGTGTTCATTTATTTTTGAGATATTGCATTAGGATTTTTCAGATCTGCAGTCGTATACAAATACTGTACGATTTACGCCATTGCTTTTTTGGAGAATCATTTATCAATTGTTTACGTTTGCTATTTTTTTATGTTTACCAAACCTTCAGAAAATGTTGGGCTGTATTAGTGGCTGTGCTCTCACCTGGTTCATAATCATACATTTTTTAGACTAGCTTTAAGATTAAATTAATAAAAAACAAGAAACCTTTGTCTACCCCTTCTATTGAGCTTCTATTGTCTGTCAAGTTATCCAGTCCAGGTTTTTATTTCAGCCAGGTCTTACTGGTAGTACAACAGCGTCACATACCAGCTGTGCCACTGTGTTTTTAATAGTGTTAATAAAATGTGTAACTTTATAAATTATCCCTAACCTTTCCCCAGGGAGCGATCACCCATTTAGACTCATAAGCATGATAGACAGCCTTGGCTCTTCCATACAATTTAATTGCAGGACTTTGTTCCCTCCAGATCTTTAATTATTTAATTGAAGATCAGTTCATATGGATATACTGGTAGAGCCAAGGCTGCCTCGAGCAGGGGTGCACAAATCTGGTCCTTAAGTTTTATAGGTATCATTAAATAATTAACCTGAAAGGAGGTTAAATTGGTTCAATTCAGTAAAATTATGGTACAGGCGGAAATAATACGAAGAGGCCTCCTGACCTTGAGGGTGGGTTTGTGCACCCCTGCTTGAGGGTGGGTTTGTGCACCCCTGCTTGAGGGTGGGTTTGTGCACCCCTGCTTGAGGGTGGGTGTGTGGGACAACCATGACATCTTCCATATTGGTAGGACTGCTACATCAGCATGCAAGCTACAAAAGAAATAGCGGGGGTCTATTTTAATGATCTAAACCTCAGCAGATCTTTACACCACCACCCTAAAACACTGCCATTTCAAAGCTACCTTTCCTTAGTAATCAACCAACTGACCCCAAAGACACTGTTGAACTGAAATGGCCAAGTAAGTGTAACAGATTTCCTGGAAGGCAAGGAAAGCAAACTGAAAACATTCTTTTACTTAGCGTAGTGCCAGAAAATACATATTTGCTGTAACATGTTTGAATGACAGGTTAAATTTATGGAACAAAAAAAAGATATCAATTATAGTAATCATTTTGGGACACTCAACATGATCTTTAAAAATATTTAAAAAAAGCAAAAATACAGATATTTTAAACCGTAGTAGATTGGGTTATATTAAGCAGATAAATAATCCCATATGTTTGGTGCATGTGTAAGGAGCAACATTCTAAATAAATAGAACTGTTAAAAATTTTAATAACTTGACCAGAAATGTACAGTTTGAAGTTGTTACAATATGTACCATTCTTTTTTACTTTCAGTAGCTGCCTGTGAAGGTGGAGGGTAAACCTGCTGATTATCAAACAGAGACTTGTAAAACCATGCAGGGAAACCACACGTGGAATAGCAAGAGCACAAAGCCTGGAGAGCAACCCTTCAACACTGACTGACACAACAGAAGCTAGTCTGTAGTCTAGTGCTGCCATCTAGTGTTAGCGTATAAAAATTCATGATGGGTGGGTTCGAAACCCTGGCTTCAATGGTGTTAGGCAGAATTCCAGAACTGCTTGTGTATTTGAAACCAATAGAAAACACAAGACAAAAAAGAGGCATTTTCACTCCATTTTATATCTTCAGATATTATTTTCTCCAGATTTTCACCAAGGGGTCCTTCCGTTTTTTATATTTTTGTCTTGGTAACTTGATCTGTTTAATGTAACTCACAACAGATCAACCTAAAGTAACCAGACCAACCTAAAGTAACCAGACCAATGGAAGGTGTACACAGTCTGGTTAACTGATTTTCTGGATAGTTGACTAATAGCAAGACAGGAAAATACTGCAAACGATTAACTTGCAGTTGTTCATGAAGCCAAATAAATGTCTAAAACATGTTTAAAAAATAGTAGTGGTCTGGTCATTTGACAAGTTGTGTGACAAATTATAGGATTTGCTCTTATATACAAAAATTCCTCACCTCTGTCTTTCATTTCCATTGCTCAGATCCTTCCTCTGATCTGCTGCTGTTTAGGTCAACAAAAAGGTGAGCACACACACACATAGCGAAACATGATAACTGGCTTGAATTTTCATAGATCTTCTCTACTTTTATCACAGCTACTTAATTACCTTTTGGATTACATTTGGGTATAATCAAATAATACTGTTATTATGGCCAACATTTGTAGGTTACTGCAGATTGACATCACAAGGACCCTCTCTGTGCATTTGCACTGCTATGATTTGTTAGTGTAACCTGCAATAATCTGCAATACAATTTGCAACACAAAGCAAACACTGTTTTATTCATGTATACCACATGTGCTTTATGGTAATTCTTGCCATTGCACTGTTTTGTAATGACATAACTGAGACATGCTCAACTACAGTAGCTACCAGTGGGGGACACTACTGTTGTACCCTTGAGCAAGGTACTTTACCTAGATTGCTCCGGTAAAAACCCAACTGTATAAATGGGTAATTGTATGTAAAAATAATGTGATATCTGTATAATGTGAAATAATGTATAATGTGATATCTTGTAACAATTGTAAGTCGCCCTGGATAAGGGCGTCTGCTAAGAAATAAATAATAAAATAAAGAAATAATGGGCCGGCAATGCCAAAAGGCCATGATTCACAGTTCATGGAAAGTATGCCATGCAGCCAGTAAATGTATAATGACATCATGCACTGCTATTTGCTGTTGCACATTGTCCCATTACTCAAGGTACTGGCAAAAAAGGGCAGTTTTCTCTTTCTTTGGTCTTTATGAAATGCTGGTGAAAAGGTAAACGATTTTGATTAAATCTGTTAGCAAATTAGCAAACAGCGCATCATCAAATATTCCTGGAGGTTTCTAGGAGAATTGGCTACCACCCAAATCCAATTTGAAAGTGATTCATTCACACGTTCTGTGTATTCAGGAGTGAGAAGTAATGCCTCAGTCTTTGTATGGCAGAAGGGGCTGGGTATGGGCAGTGTTTTCTCCACAATGTCCGTGTGCGTCATCAGTTCAGCACACCTGTTACTTACCCTCTGAAAGATCAGCTGACCTGCTGCTGTGGCTGAAACTGTAAACAGGGAGATGCACCTCTTATATAATACAAAGTACCTTGCGTTTTAAACACACACAAATCACTGACACCTATATACTATATATATTGTAGTCGTTCAGTATGTTGCCACGTATGTTGTATATAGTATTTATTAACTGTAACGTTTTCGGGTTGCGCCCTTATGGAATCAGACGGATGCAGTATTTGTAGAAACGGGGGTAACAGGCCGTGTTTATTTAGACTAATAAGAGGGGAAACAGCACAGGATAGGCAGAAGGATTGGGGGGGCTCTCTTCTTACTTTCCGTCGCTCACTCAGCCCAAAGTAGCTGTTCGTCTTTTCCCTTTCTTCCTCACTTCCCTCAGTAAGGTCCCAGGGCGAGAATCGCACCACGATGGTAAAGTGCCGGTGTCGCGGCTGGTAGTATTAATTATGTATGTTGATTAGTCCTAGCTCTGTATCAATCGTTCATTCGCCTGTCACCTCTTTCTCACCCTCGTATCCAGCCCGCAGCCCTATACTGCCCCACCCCCTCGCTCCTGAGAATCCGTTTGGAGGAGACTTCTCGGTAGCCTCTGCCTCCCGTCCAATGAGCGCTGTCATCTGTCCATCACACAGGTCCTCCAAGGATCTTAAAGGGGACCCCAGCTCTCTTAAGGTCGTTACACTATGATAAAATAGACTAGCTCCAATTTTTACTTTAATTTATATTTTTATTAATCATTTTATATAATTTTATATTCAAATGCACAGAGGAATTAAATAGAAAAAGACAGGACCAGTTACTCAAAATATTTGAAATCAATTATTATTAGTGCCATATTTTACTTCCTCTATCACAGATAACCATGAGCTCAATGATTCTTTATAAAAAAAAAAACTCATCATTTTTAAATCTCATTTACAACTTGGTATGACACAGAAGCCCAAACTGTAAACTGCACTGTTCCTGTTGAAAAGAATATGAAGAAACTTATTTCATTACATTTTTTTTAAAGTATAAAACCAGTATTTTATAAGATGTGTTATAAGTTTATCTTCTTAAAAACACACACACACACACACACACACACACACACACACACACACACACACATATATAATTCTTTTTTAGCCAGGACACCTGATCACTGAGATTGGGATTCCCTGATCCCAGTGATCTGGTTCCTGAGCTAAACAATATATTACATTTAGAAATGTTCTTAAACAACGAAAACAGTTAGTGTGCATTGTGCAATTAGCAGACATGTAACTTTACAGGAGTACAGATTACAGTACAGAGTTTATTATTAATGGAACCCTAGACAATGTGCTGTAGGGAAAATGTTCTGGGTGTGTAAGCCTTTAGACAGTTAAGAACAAGAGGGACGCTTCTTAACTAGTAGGTAAATAGAAGGGTGTTGTTTGCCGTTGTCCTTTTAACATTCTAACTGTTGAAACTCTTCCCCTTGGCCATAACACAGCATTGTGTTTGTTTAAATCCCCTTTTCACCAGTAATTTTATATGCAGAGTTCCCAATAGTGGGCCAGTTCAGAACGGTTTTGTTATTCGATACAGTGCAACATCATGTGGAAGCCATGCAAATAGATATGTTTTAAATATGACCACTTCACCTTGATTAAATTCTCATATCTGGCCATCCTAGGGGTATCCCTTTCTAGGACCATGTCTGTGACATTGATTCTCTGCCACGACTGTGCATACAAACTCAGAGATCCCTCACATGTACAAGCACATCACCATGACCTGCATCCACGGTATGCACATGTACAAATGCAACTTTGCCTCCCATGAATCTCTCAGATTCTTGTAAGTATACCTGCCTTCACTGTGTACCCAGTGGGGGACAATATGAGAGTTGAGTGCAAATATTTTCTATTTGATATAAAATATAACTAGGAGCAAGGTGGTGCAGTGGACTAATTAACCATTCATAACTTGTGATTGAATTTAGTGGTGGTAGTCTAGTGGACATTGGTCCACGCAACACAATTTGGCACAACTGCCAGTCTCTGCTTGAATGGCAGTTACAACTCAGGTTTGCTCACAGAACTATGAGGGGAAGTTTGCATGGTAGTTGACTGGCTGCACTGTATTCACGTGAAAATAATGCAAGATGGAAAAATCTATGTGTGATTTTACAAAATTCTAAAATAAGGTCAGTACGCAGCAATACCATCAGATACATGTTTTTAAGAGCACAAGTCTTTCTCTAGGAAATGCTAGAGGCTCTGAGTCTGCAGCTATACCCTCTCCAAACTCATGCACACATTACTAAATGTGTATTGCAGATAATTATGTTTGCAACTAAAAGACACACTATTTAGTAGGCTTATATAAATACAATACTGTACCATTAAAAGTAAAGAAAAATGGGGGGTTGTTGTGTAGTAGTTTAATTATTATAGCTAAGTATCTCGTTATATCCCCATACATTCAGTTATCACATAATTGTACATTAAAGGGACAAGGGCCGTTCAAAAGCGTCATCCGGGACATCCACTATAGGTAAGATGAACTGATACTGCGTTAAAGCATGCTTAATATGTCTATAATATAAACGGTTTGGCATTGGATATATGAACTATGATGTTTGTTGTTTCATAATTTAAATGAAATTGTTTGGATGTCATGTTTTTTGTACCTCGGAGGTGGCTGGCAAACCTAAACCGAGTCGAGGTGAGACCAGACCCACAATTGTGGGTAGATACTTTACTGAGCATTGCATTGCAAACTGTGCACTGTCTCTTTAAATGTGTGAGTCAGTGCACTGTTCAGTGTGTGCTTTTCCGCAGCCTCTCATCATTTCTGCTGCTTGGTTTTTTTTATTGTTTCTCATCGTCATTCTGTCAGATCATGGCCGCTCATCCAGCTGACGAATCCTTCCCTTTCCATGGGCTGCTTCCTAAAAAAGAGACCGGGGCCGCGTCTTTCCTCATCCGTAACCCAGAGTATGATGGCAGAGGAGTCCTCATCGCCATCCTCGATACCGGCGTGGACCCAGGAGCCCCGGGGATGCAGGTAACTCCAACAGGGGTATTACGGAGAGCACAGGCCTCATTCAGACAGCCTCGAGGGTAACGTACGATCGTAACCCGGCGGTACATGGCCATGGGGAGGGTGTTAAAGATTTGAGACAGGAGCGACTCTGAAGAGGCCTTAGTTAATTTAGTCACCAACTAAAAACACTCGATGTTTTTTTTTTTTTAAAGATCCTGCTTTCCTTCGATATCGTGTTTTTGTTACAAGAAAATAAGTAACATTTAAACAGCTATGGTATTGTCGGTATCGCAGTACTACTGCTAGTGGTTGACAAAAGCATTTATGTAAACTGTGAATACTATTTGTTTCCTCCCATTTCTGTAATTTCATTTATTCGCAAGGTATGTACCGGATGACAAGGTGTCAGACTGTGTGTTTGTTGCATATATTATTTGTTGGGTTTATTCTGGATTTAGATAACAAAGAGTGGTTAAAAAGATTGCAATATAATACATACAAAAACAGAGGTACATAAATCATTTAATGTTAATCCCATTTATTTTGCTTTGTTACAGAAACAACCGTTGTTGTTGCAAACTTAAGACTGATAGAAACAAAAACATTTATAGAACATTAGATCATAAGCCAAACAGCCTCGGTTTTTATAGATTTTTTTATTATTTCAAGAAAGAGATTTTTAACCAAGTCAAAATAAACATGTTTAATTTCATGCCATGTACAGTAAGCGAGACTGAAGAACCGCATAATCTGCCATTGTAGTTGCCAAATAATTATTTGATTCTTAAGGGAATGTCGATCTTAATAGGAGCGAAATGTCATTCATATGAGCAATATAATATCATAGTATTGTATATTAATAATTCGAATGTTTTGAACTAGAATCTTTATGGTCATTTCTGTATTTTTCTTTTTAGTGTTTCCTTAATACGAATGTGGTTTTAATTTACTCATTGTTACACATTCACTTATGATGCACAAGTTTGTCAGTTTTCTTGCTCATGTCCAGCTCTGCTACTAGTTTGTTAACCCTGAGGGGACATTCTCCCTCTCACAGCGCTTGAAGACAGACTGGAGCAGCCACATGCTTAACCATTTCTGTAATAAATAAGATGCATGTTTAGTAACAATTTTTAGCTGCTCTTTTACTAGCTGATATAATGTCACCATTCATGTTTATGCGTAAACATGAAAAGCATGATTAATCATGAAAATGTGTTCAAAAGAAATACTGAAAATTGCATTTTTCATTTTTCTAGATAACAAGTGATGGAAAACCCAAGATTGTAGACATTATTGACAGTACAGGCAGTGGCGATGTGGACACATCTACAGTAGTGGAGCCAAAGGATGGAACCATTCCTGGACTATCTGGGAGAACACTTAAGGTCATATTTTTGAATTATGAATCTTATTACAGACACTAACTCACCTGCTGGACCAGCTAAAGCACAGTTGTTTAATGCCAGCAATACAAAAGCAAACCGCATCCAAAGTAGCTGATTAGTAGATGACACCGATTAAACAGATTAGACACAGATCTGTCTATCGTGTTTATGGCAGACAACTAGAATAAAAAATTCAATGTATTATATGGACAAAATGAGATGAGACAAAGTAACTTGAACATGGTAGTTTTTAATCTTAATTGAACAAACTTAAATCTGTCATGAAGGATATGTTACTTTTATTTAAAAGACATGTGTAATAGTTCTTGAAAATAATGGCAAACTAACAAGTGCTATAGCTTTAGATATGCATAATTAAAGCTAGTTTGTGAGCAATGATGCGTCAGAACAGTGAGACTCACTCGTAGCACTTTCAGTCCATTCTTAACCAGGTCCTTCTGTACACCTATGTTCAATTGAACAGTTAAAGATGTTTTTTGGAGTAAGGTCCTGGTCTTTAATGGATTAAAAGCTCCACATGTGTGAACCCCTGAATTATCTTCCACCCACCAATTCTAATTTTAATTTGAGTGGGAGCGCAGCACCGAGGAGTTAAGTGCAGCACTCCACCCTGCATTGCTTAAGACGTCTCAATTGTCATCAAAATTGTTGTTTTACCTAAATCTGTTTTTGGGGCAAATTCAGTTTACTTTTTCCAAGGGAAATATTAAATCAGATAATAGCAAGCAAATACTGTTAAAAATCCAGGGTCCTTCTGAGTACAGTTGTTATATTTGTAAATACACAAGTATGTATGCTTTAAAACCGTGGTTACCACCTCGATGCTAAATGCATTGTAAAATATCTGCATGTTTTTGTTTTATTCATGTACACTGTGAGTTAAACAGCAATTACTCATGTCTTTGCAGATTCCTGTGACTTGGAAAAATCCTTCCGGAAAATATCACATTGGTGTCAAGAACGGCTTTGAATTTTTCCCAAAGGCTCTGAAAGAACGACTACAGGTAATGTCTGTGTGTTATGTATGTGTATTGAGACCGTGTCAAAGCAATATGTAATAAAGCTGAACAACTGAATGAGTTACTGTACCTGATTATGTTGTGCATATCCGTGCAGGTACAATTATCGCATGTTAGAGTTTTACTTCCTGGATAGTCACTTTAATTGTAATGAGTCTTATCCAATTGTAGTTGAGCCAGTCTTTTCTACAAGTTATTGAGAGTGTAAATCAGGGAGCGAATAGGGGAACCTGTCTCTGATCGGACAGTCATTCTTTAGGTTGCTTTACCTGCACATGTGCGTCCATTTCAATAGTGTCGTTGGCAAAATATAAAATAACTTCTTTTCACTTTGGCAGAACAGTGAAATCTAATGTTGGTATGTTTACAGAAGTCAAAATATATATGAAGCAGGTCCCTTCTGCTAGCCAACAACTTTTATGAATCCTTCATTTTCAAATTGAAACAAAAACCAGGTGTCCCTCCTGGTTTTTGTTCCAACTGTACCCTTATTGCCTTAATTAGCACAATAATTGGTAATAATTAGTCCAATTAAGTAATTTAGGACACAGTTGGGACAATAACCAGGAGGGCCACCGGCCCTCCAGGACCAGGATTGGACACCCCTGTACTACACTGTCATGGACAAACACATGCTATGAAATGACCCAAGTATACTTTCCTTGCCAATAATCTTTGCAAATTGGCAGGAGGTGGTGCAGCATTGCGTACACAATTTATATGCTACAAATAAGTGAATATTCAAAATGAAAGTGGGTGGAGGAATACAGGGACGAGAAAAGAGACAGAAGGACAATGTATATTGCCAGTATATATTTGGCAGTTTTGTCTGTGCTTTTCCATAATTAAATGTGGAGACTGCTATAGCAGATTAGTAGCTGACTAAATATAAAAGTAGGATTTTATTTATAGGGAGCCCTGTAAACCAAGATCTGTGACCTTTTCAAGTGCCAGTTATACAAAAGGTCATGGCATAATGTCAGCATGGGATTTGTTTTCTAAACCAATCGAGTATTAGATGACCGAGAATGCTTATTGAAAACCTTTTGTTGTTGTTAGTCTTTTATAGTGACATTTTGCTTGTGTCCTCAATAGAGGACACAAGCAAATGTCACCAAAAGCTCTTGATTCATTTGTCTGGACACGTCTGCCATATTGCTGGGTTCATTTCCCAGTTCCACCCTTGAAGTCGCAGCTGTGATATCCGTACATCCTAGAACTGCACTTCACGTAACCATTTCAGCATCTTTTAGTGCTTTATTAAAAATGTACAGTATAGAGCATATTTTACATATGTAGGAAACCTTACCTTTGTCCTTCTGCTTCCCTACAAATGTTTTTGTACTCTGCAGAAAGAGCGACGAGAGAAGCTATGGGACCCAGCCCATAGAGCTGCACTGGCTGAAGCCTGCCGAAAACAAGAGGAATTTGACAGCACCCACACTAATCTCTCCCAGGTAAACTTGACTGGCACACTACTGGTTCGTAATAATTAAATAGTGCACATACTTGATTTTCAGAGACAGAGAGTGGTTATTTTACATGATTGATGGAATGCAATACACCATCTGCATTGTAATTCTATGGGATGTGACCAGGACAGCTGTTCAGATATTTAACCCTTTGCGGTCCATTTATTAATCGCGCGTCAGGCATGCCAGGTCTAATTAATTTTCACACGCGCAGTTAATTTTATACGCGCTGTTTAAAAGTATTTTTTTTCACAGTCAAACAGGTTTAAATGGCCCTGCATATCAACAAAGCACACACTAGGCATCTCCAGCCCCGCCCCACCCTTTCGTTTGCTATAGCGTTCAGCTATGTAAGAAATAAATAATAATAATAATAATAGTCGTACATACCGATCGATCATCTCCGGATCACTCGTTTTATCACCAAACTCCTCAATAATGCGATCCAAGTCATTATTTTATTACTATAACATCTGAAAAAAGCTCTGCAAATGTCCATGATAGTCTCAGTGCGCTGACGCACTCAGCCAGCTTGTTTACTATGAACGCCCCATTATCTGATACCTGATACCATGTATGACTATTCATGAAATACGTCTTTTTTTTTTTTTTTTTTTTTTTCCCCGACTTGTCTTGGCTCCTGTCGCTCCCACTCGGCAATTGAATGGTTTTCTCGGCTTTTTCCGGAGACAAAAACGACTAAACACCCGTTTATTGCGTTGCTATAATGATGTCGGACCCAGTCCGACAAAGGACCTATGAGGAATAATTGCAATGTCGGACCCAGTCCGACAATGGACCGCAAAGGGTTAATGTTTTTTTATAAGAATTGTTAGTAGGTTCTGTATAAATGTACAAAAATAATGGAACCAGAAATATTGAACGTCTGTGTAACCAGGGAATGATCTTAAGTGGGCTTCACTGTTTTGTTTTCACTTGAAGGCAGAGAAGCTGCTAAAAGAAGAACTGCAGTGTCACACAGAGCTGCTTAATTCTCTAGAGAAGAAGTACAGTGACCCTGGGCCAGTTTATGACTGCCTGGTCTGGCATGACGGAGAGACCTGGAGGTAAATATTTCTAAAATACTTTTATAGTGATGAAATGGTACCAACAAGAGTCTGGCTGTGAGATTTGAGCTCACGACACAAGCAGCTGAACCATTACGGGAAATAACGTGGATGTGTGATTTGAGTGCTTTTTCTTGTGTAAACGGGTTTTAAGCAGTGGGTCATCTGAAAATTGCTAATTTCCCTGTGCGTGGTGTGTGTGTTTTCAGTAAGGGATAAACAACGATAAGTGTTGAATCTGTAAAAAAAGAATTAACTGTTTGAATGCCGTTTGGCACAAGTTGTTTATGCCACCTAAAACATTTGATACTTGATCGATTGCTTGTTAATTTGGTAATTTGATTTTTCTTTTTTTTTTCTACGTTTCAAGCAGTTCAAATGTTTGTCTCTCGCTTTGTGGCAATATTGTTATGAGTTCCTCTGAGTTTGAAATCCCACTTGCACAGACAAAATTGTCTAGATGTAGAAAATGAAAGTGGCATTAGAAAAATGTAAATACAAAAAAAAAAGGAATGTGAAGTTATTCATCATTTTAGCAAACCTTAAACAGACTCAGGCAAAATGTAAGTGTGGTGTATGCTTATCTGAACAGTGGTTAGGCCTAAGCGAAGTAAATGAAAAAGCTGAGTTTACATCTAACGTCTGTGTAATTGATGGAGATTTACTAAGTGATGGTGAAATTGCTGCAGTTCCTGAACCTATCCAGAAGAAATGTGAAATGCAAATTAGAAGGGGGATGTTTATGTGGAAGTGAATTTGTAATTATGAAAACTTTTTTTACATTGTTGATGTGTAATTGTATTACTTTTCTTTAACAATATGACATGCTAAACTGAAATGGCAAACCCTTTTCTAGGTGTTATGTTTGGTAAATAATTGTTGAAATGATTGTTGCGTAATAAAATGTGATTTGCTTTCCTGTTCACTTGTTCTGACTGTGATTTTGTTGGAAGAATCAATGGTTTTCTGTGGATTTGCAGCACAAGCTGTCGATTTGTTAATCAACACTGTATCTGCCCTGCACTCCCCTACTCTTGAAAGCCACACAGCCATTCGTAGAATGAATCACTTAAAAGTTCAAAGTGTGACGTCACAGCAATCTTTTCATTTCTTTTAGAGCCTGTTTAGATACATCAGAGTGCGGGGACCTTGGCTGCTGTACTGTGCTCCGAAATTACAAGGAAGCCCAAGAGCATGCATCTCTGGGTAATTCAGAAATGCTGAATTACTCTGTTAATATTTACGAAGAAGGCAGCATTCTTTGCATCGTGACCAGTGGAGGTGAGACCATTAACATTGTTTTTTTACAAGGTATTTTAAGAACTTTGAAACGGGTAAAAGACTAGAGATGAGCAAACTTTCAGACAAGTTGACATAATCAAGCAAATTTGAATGTGCAAAATTTTGAAGCAGGTATGGTTCATACTGTAGTTGAAATCATTTTGTGAATTTTAGAAATATCCTCTCCATTGGAACATTTTCCCCAAAAAATTCAAGCCTGTGCAAACTACTGCAAGTCAGAAAACGATTATTGTCTGAAAACCCAAAACTATTAACAACATGTTCTTCTAAGACACGCCCCCCCACCTTTCTCTCTCTCTCCTCCCCGTCATTTAACATTCTAGAATTACCTATTTTTGTATGATTTTATATTTTTGAAAGATAAAAACAAACACAAGTATAAAGTTTGTTTCAGTGAAATCTCCTGTGCTTCATCTTTCCATTAAGGCGCACATGGAACCCACGTAGCCAGTATTGCCGCAGGTTACTTCCCAGAGGAGCCTGAACGAAATGGGGTTGCACCTGGGGCTCAGATCCTTGCAATCAAGATAGGAGATACAAGACTAAGCACCATGGAGACTGGGACAGGCCTGATCAGAGCTGTGAGTATTGCATTGCCCCATTCCCAGCTTCGTGACAGCTTAAATCAGAACTAGTGTTTTGTGTGCTATACAGTCACAGATTAGTATTTAAGGACTTGGTTGGAGGTTATGATATTTAATCACATAGCTGGAACAAAGACGAGGTGGGCCAAAAGTCCCAAGGTTGTCTATCGCTCCCTGTACATTTTCAAATAAGGTCCTGGAACCTGTGATCGAGATATGGACCAAGTTCCAACAGAGCAATGTTGTAATATGTGTTGTTTGTTTTTTTCTTGGCAGATGATAGAAGTTATAAAGTATAAATGTGATCTTGTTAACTATAGCTATGGAGAGGCAACACATTGGCCAAACTCTGGGTAGGTGAACAATTATTTTCATGTTTTATCCTAGGTACTTGTCTTCCAAAGGGAATTTATTTTACAGAATCAGTGAGCAAATTACACCATGGCAGTTAATGTGTTTTCCATATCATCTCCCACTTATAAAATTGCAGTTATTAAAAAAGCGAAAACACAACTTCTCTTTCAGATTTTGTAACAAACATTTATTAAAGGTTAAACGTCTTATCTGTTGTGCAAGTCTTTTAAAGAATGCGGTAAATTAATCTATTTGATCACTCATGTTTTTGTTTTGTTTTTTTAGAAGAATATGTGAAGTGATCAATGAAGCTGTGTGGAAGCACAATGTGATCTATGTTTCAAGTGCCGGCAATAATGGTCCGTGCCTTTCCACTGTGGGATGTCCAGGAGGGACTACATCCAGTGTAATAGGTACACAAAAGAAATAAAAAGGATAACTTTGGATTGCCTCAGCTTTTGCTTTACTATTCAGTTAGTTGTGTTACATCTACAGTTATGGCCAAACATTTTGCATCACCTAGAATTTTAAGATTGAGGCATAATAATAATAATAATAATAATAAAAAATGTTTAAAACTATATGAACATAAGGGCACCTGAGTGGCGCATCCAGTAAAAAACGCTCAGCGTGATGTGCAGGATGTGTCCTATAGCCTGGACGTCGCCAGTTCGAGTCCAGGCTATTCCCCTGCCGACCGTGGAGGGGAGCTCCCAGGATGTGGCGCACAATTGGCCGAGCGTTGCTCGGGGGGGGGGGGGGGTGGGGGGTTAGGTCGGCCAGAGTGTCCTCGGCTCACCGCGCACCAGCGACCCCCGTAGTCTGGCCGGGCGCCTGCGGGCTTGCCTGTAAGCTGCCCAGGAGCTGCATTGTCCTCAGACGCTGCAGCTCTTGGATGGCTGCATGGTGAGTCCGCAGTATGAAAAAAAAGTGGTTGGCTGACAACACGCTTCGGAGGACAGCATGTGTTTGTCTTCGCCCTAACGAGTCCGCGCAGGGGTGGTAGCTGTGAGCTCAGCCGAAAATAATTGGACATATCAAATTGGGAGAAAATAATACAAATAATTGGCAACGACTAAATTTATATAAAAAAAAAAAAAAATGATATGAACATAGTTTTTATCTTTTATTTAACATCATGTAATCAAAGAAACAACAAAATGATATTGCAAAAGTCTACCGAAACCATAATAGCCATAAAATTTCATGTTAGATTTCTAAATGTCACATTTTTCAATTTGTCAGTTTTTCGTTAAGTACTGGAAAACTGACAAAGTGGTATGTCATTTATTATGTTAACGTAGCATTATTCAGCAGGTTTCATTCAACTTTTTGAAGCAAAAATTGTTAATTCTATAGGTTGATGCTAAAGCTTTGACCATAGCTGTGCTGACTTTTACATTTAATTTTAGATTATATTGGATATATGAATATGGTCAAATCTTTGTGGCTCTATATCTACAACAATAACACTATTTAAATTTATAATTTTCCTTACGTGCTAGAACTACATTACTGTAACATTGAAAACTTTTTGAAGAGTAGCGTTTTTAAGTATTTGTCATATTGTAAGTCTTTTAACTTCACAGACAACAGTGTGCTAATATGTTATCTTAATTTCAAAATGTGAAAGCAAGCCTAAAGAATAAATAACCTATTTTCCCTGTAAATTGGTCTCTTGTGTTATTGTAGGAGTTGGTGCCTATGTTACTCCTGACATGATGACTGCTGAATATTCCCTTCGAGAGAAGCTTCCAGCTAACCAGTACACTTGGTCATCCAGGGGACCTACGTAAGAGTTTGCTTACATTCACTAATGCGGGGTAAAATTACTCTGGGAAGTGGATTAGTTAGTCCAGTAGTGAAGTGCCAGTGTGAAAACAGTATTGGAATATAATAAAAGTGTGGAGATTATGCTACAAGACAGACAAGAATTCAGTTTGTTTTGTATCTTGTTGGGGGTAGGGGAACAGATGCCTACCTTTTTTGAGAAATATTACAAGTAAATGGTCGGTTATATACAGTTGTAGTCAAAAGTTTACATACCCCAATGGTAATTTTATAATTTCTAGAAATTTTTCAAACAAAGAATTTTAGGGAAAAACTTCTGTAGGAAAAGTTTTTTGCTTTTGTGGATGAGGAAAAAAAAAGTTACAAGAAATAGATGTATGCATTTATTTCAGCAATTTTTTTGAAAAACTCCAAAAATGCTAATTCAAAAGTATTCGTACCCTTTGCTGCTATGATAGTATTGTCTACAAGGTGCTAGAAATTTCAGTATGATAATGCTGCAGAACCTGATTCTAGAAAAGTGTAGAAAATGCTGGACTGTAGGTGAACATTCTTAGAGAGTATAAAAGGGTTAGGCATTGGATAATTGCTGGCATTACCAATAAGTCAATATGGGGGGGAAAAAGTAGAGAAGACCTTAGGCAGAACATGATTTATTGCCATAAGCTGGAGAAGTATACAAGAAGATTTCCAAGCATTTGAGTATCCCAATTTCAACTATTGTTTCTATATCAAGAAGTACAAGACTCATGGTACTGTCACAACGCTCCCTCGGTCTGGAAGAAAGAAGGTTCTTCACCAAGAACAAGTAGAAGCATTGTGAGGAAGGTTAATCACAATCCGACATTGACTGCCAAAGATAATTCCAGTGGAGCCAAAGTGAATTGGCTGCAAATGGGACTGGGGTTTCCATTTCAACCATAGGTTGAGTATTGCATGGTGAAGGTATCAATGGTCGCAGGCCAAGGAATCGCTTAAAGTTTGCAAAAACGGCATTTGAATGATGGATATGAGTTCTGGTCAAAGGTTTTATGGAGCAATGAAACGTCACAGCAATCTTTTCAAAGATATTCGTTACGTTTGGAGAAAATCTGGTGAGGCCTACAGTCAAGTATACCTCTTCTGTGGGGCTGTTTTTCCTCTAATGGCACAGGAAATTTAAAGAT
This sequence comes from Acipenser ruthenus, assembly GCF_902713425.1. NCBI lineage: Eukaryota > Metazoa > Chordata > Actinopteri > Acipenseriformes > Acipenseridae > Acipenser > Acipenser ruthenus. The sequence continues at coordinate 53,760,739 of NC_081196.1, forward strand.
GGATTCCATAGCATACCAAAAGATATTGGTCGGTCATCTGAAACCATCCGCTACAAAACTTGGTTTAAAGCGCATCACAACAACGATCCAAATTACACATCAAAATCTACTTCAGAATGGTTAAAGAAGAATAAAATCAAGGTTCTGGAATGGCCTAGTCAAAGATCTAAATCCAATTGAGAATCTTTGGTATGAGTTGAAGAAGGTTGTGCACAAGAGAAGTCCTTGGAATTTGAATGAACTGGAACAATTTTGCGTTGAAGAATGGTCAAAAATCACTAAAGAATCATGCCAAAAGCTCATTGACAAATGTCCTAATCATTTAAAAGAGGTTATTATTGTTAAAGGTGCCTCAACTAGATATTAATTTTATTTTCCATGTAATTTTGAATTGGTGTTTAAAAAAAAAAAAAAAAAAGTTGAAATAAATAATTGTAGACAACAGTTTCTTGAAACTTTTTTTCCCTCATCCACAAAAGCTAAACTTTTGCTACAGAAGAGTTTTCCTGTAATTTGTTTTCAAGAAATGTCTAAAAATTATAAATTTCAATTGAGGTATGTAAACTTTTGACTACAGCTGGATGTCGTTTTGGGATGCTTAGTGGCCTTTTTTAAATATTAGGCTGTAAAACTTTAAGAAAAATGAATGCCACAGCATAAACTTGAACATATTGAAATAAAGTTGTATTATGATATGGGGATTTAAGCAAAAAAACTGTTTTGTGTGGTTTATATTCTTAAACATAATTGAATTGTGAAAGGGCATTCTTTTATCATTAAGGCTTCATACATTTACACTCTTACGATTGTATGTACGTTTATTGTGATAATACATGTTAATGTAGTTCCAAAAAGAAACCTGCATCTTTGAAATCCTGATTCAGCCATACTTGATAGGGGTTTATTAGTTTCTGAGTGTATTTTATAATACAGAGTGGTACCATAGTAACCCCTTATGCTTGTGACTGCAGCACTGATGGAGCCCTTGGCGTCAGTATCAGTGCTCCTGGGGGTGCGATCGCTTCTGTTCCAAACTGGACGCTCCGTGGCACACAGCTAATGAACGGGACATCGATGTCCTCCCCAAATGCCTGTGGTGGCATTGCTCTGGTGCTCTCAGGTAAATGGTGCATAATGTAAAGGTATTTGTACATATTTCGTGTATATCTTACAAATAATTTGGTTATCTAAATGGGGGGAAAAAAACCTGACTAAACAATGTACAAATTTGTTTTTTTAGGGTTGAAATCTAATGGAATCCAACCCACTGCTTTTGCTGTAAGAAGGGCATTAGAAAATACAGCTGTGAAGATGGATGACATTGAAGTATTTGCACAAGGTCATGGGACTATTCAGGTATTAATACTTTCTTTTGTTTGACTACACTGCAGTGCTGCTGAGAATGCAGACCTGACAGCCAAGAAAGCAAAATAGTTAGATCCCCTTAGTTGTGGAAGAAAAACCAAACAAGTTCAAAGGTGTCCTAGCTGTTTCAGCATTATTGTGTGTGGTTAAATTGCAACAATCGTGGTTTTGCAGTGTTCTGTAATATAAACATCCAGAAATATCCCGATGAAAACCCAAACCTTACCATTATGTCCATCCCATACTGCCCCAAAATGATCACTTACAGTACAGTAAATGCAGTTTTCACATTGTTTGTTCTATCTTGTCTGCCAGGTTGATAAGGCGTATGACTACCTCACTCAGCATGCATCATTGCCAACCAGTAATCTGGGTTTTACAGTTACTGTTGGTAACCATCGTGGCGTCTACCTCAGGAACCCTGTCGAAATTTCTTCACCTTCAGACCATGCAGTCGGGATTGAACCAGTTTTCCCGGAAAACACCGGTACTTTTTGACTTGCCTTATTGTGACTGTGTCGTGAATTGATTCATATTTTCTCATTTTATTTCAGGCATTGGTGTTCTGTTATATAAGGATTTTTTTTTTATCATGAGGGTGTCAATACATATGAGCACCACTGTATGTCATTCCATTGATTACCTGCAAGTGAAGGGAAATAAATATTTTTTAGTTGCAGTCCATTTATTAGGTGCGTGTCAGGCGCGTCAGGTCCAATTTATTTTCACACGTGCAGTTAATTTTAGACTCGCTGTTTAAAAGTTTTTTTTTTTTTCCCCACAGTCAAACGGGTTTAAAAGGCCCTGCATATCAACAAAACACTCACTAGGCATCTTTAAGTGTCACCCCACCCTTTCGTTTGCTATAGCTTTTACATATGCTAAGAAATAAATAATAATAATAGTCGTACATACCGATCAGTCATCTCCTGATCACTTGTTTTATCACCAAACGCCTCAATCATGCGATCCAAGTCATTATTTTATTACTATAACATCTGAAAAAAGCTCTGCAAACGTCTGTGATATTCTCTGAGCCTTGATGCAGTATCAGCCACCTTGTTTCCTTATGGCCGCCGTTATCTGATGCCAGGGGCAAGTATGACTAGTCATGAGATACGCCCCTTTTGTTTTTGTGGGTTTTTTTTGGCTTGTCTCGGTTCCTGTCGCTCCCACTCGGCCATTGAATGGTTTTCTCGGCTTTTTCCGGAGAAAAAACGACTAGAAACCCGTTTTGCGTTTTATTTGGTGATGTCGGACAGGGTCAGACATTGGACCGGATAGGAATAATTGCAATGTCGGACCAGGGCCGACATAGGGCCGCAAAGGGTTAATGATGGTAACAAATGTCCTTTTACCAGTTCAGTTAGGTTTGTGAATATAAACCACATTAAATAGGCTTTTTGCTTAAACATTTATCTTTTAATGTCTAATACACTTGCCATCAAATGATATTCCAGTAGATCCTCTCATTTCTTTAATCCCCCTTGGTTTGCATTGCAGATAATTCTGAAAGGATATCCCTCCAACTCCATCTAGCGCTAACATGCAGTGCATCATGGGTTCAGTGTCCCTCACACTTGGAGCTCATGAATCAGTGTCGGCATGTGAATATGCGGGTGGATCCCCAGGGGCTCAGAGAAGGACTGCATTATACAGAGGTACAGTGTGACTCCATTGCTTGGTTAATAAATAATGAAGTTATTAGAATTCTGTGTCGGTGCAGTATTGGAACCCAGCTTTGAAGCACGTCATGCTTTTATTAAAGAAAGTATAAAACCAAAAGTTTGGGTAATTGTTTATGATTCCTATGTCTAATTGGGGGACATTCACCATTCTTTGTGGATCTGGCACATTTCTCATGGGTGAACTTGTATTCTGCTTAAAAAAATGGAGCTATCGTCTTTTCCTGCAGGTGTGCGGCTATGATGTTTCAACCCCAAATGTTGGTCCTTTGTTCAGAGTACCAATAACTGTTATTATACCAACAAAGTAAGTCAGTATGATATTTCATGTGTGGGTTAACAAAGTAATTCAAGTGTGATTGTCTAATTTGTTTACATATTTGCCATTGGACAGAGCTAAAAAATACCTGCAGAACTAATGAATATTATTATTATTATTATTATTATTATTATTATTATTTTTTTTTTTTTTTTTTAACGTAGTCTCTGATCATGTCTGTAAAGAGGACAAAACATTAATACATGATCTCTGCTAAATACATAATAATAATAAATAATAATAATAATTACAAGAAGGGATGCAGTGAAGTTTGTCCTAAAGCTAGAGTTTAAAAATTCATTCATTCATTTCCCCAAGTACGTAACAGATCTTACAGAAATCTTTTGGCTTTGTTTTGCCATTAAGCTCTCTGACATTACTTTATTTCTGAATTTACTTCAAACGCTGTAGCATTATAACTACCATCTCCTTAGTTATTTTATACATATACTGGTTATTTTATACATTGACCCGCCGAGCTGGTAAATCTACACATTTACCGGTTAATCTATAGATTTACCAATTTTACACATGAACCGTAACATACATGTAATTGCCTACAAAATAGTGAACAAAAATGTCAATATATTTACGTTTAATGTATTCTCTTTAGATACAATACAAGATGGGGAAATCTTGATTTTATGTATGCAGTTGTTTAAAAGTTTTAATGTGTTTATAGTTTCCGTATCCTATTGTGTTTACAGGGTAAATGAATCCACTGCATATGAGGTACATTTCAACAATGTGTATTTCAAACCTGGGCAGATCAGGCGACACTTTCTTCAAGTTCCTCAGGGAGCCAGGTGGGCAGGTAAGACATTTGAACAAAGAGACTCTTGGGTTGGTTCTACATTACCCCAAGAATAAATGGATCTAATGTATAGCCTGTTCATGTACAACACATTTGGTTCCTGATTTAAAGACTTGCCTATATTGCCTTTGCTGCAAGCATGTTTTTACCATAATTTGTAAAATATTGATGTGACTCTTAGGTACTAAGTTTAAATCTCAGCCTGGTTTACAGTAATTGGATAAAAGTAATCATTATGGTTGGAACAAAGACCTGAACCACTGGTCTAGTCTAGTTTGAAGGCGTGTGTAATACAGATTTAAGTGTCTCCTGAAAATAGGAAATCAGCAAATGGCGTGTTTCACCTCAGTTGGTTCACGCTTGATTGACGCGTACAAATTTTAGTATGGTGTGTTTGATTAAAATGAAGAACGTATTCTGCTTAATAACATGTCTCCTCTTCTAGTGGCAGACTAGTTTTTAACTGTAAAGCGGACACTGTCTTTTCAGAGCTTACCATAACTTCACACTCGCATGACGTGTCTTCAAAGTTTGTGCTCCATGCAATTCATCTTGTAAAGCAGAAAGCATATCGTGCCAATGAGTTTTACAAATTTTCATCCCTTCTGGAGAAGGGGTCACTGACTGAGGCTTTTCCTGTGTTGGTAAGTGGAGCCGAATTCAAGAACACATTTCATGAAATGCTGTCTCGCAGGTATTTTCACCAACTCTACTTTATTACAGCTACAGTACTTTCCTGTTCCTCACCAAAACATAACATGTTAATTATAATCTTTCAAGCCAAAGAGAACTCTGTCGTCTTCAGTGTTTAGAAATCTAACATACACCAGTAGAAACAAAATATAACCTTCAATATTTAATAAACCCATAGTGCTTGTGTGTTGAATGCAATTTAAAATCCCTCCTGTGGGTTTATTTATTAATCTCCATTAACTAGCTCTGTTGGTGTTTTTTTATGTATCTAAATGCATTACATATATGCCTCGTCTGCTGGCACAGTAATAGTCTTGCATGTTTGTGCACTGAAGACAATATGTCAAGGCTATGCGAAGACTCTTAATTTACTGGAAATCTAGGTGTCCAGAAACCTGCACTAGTATTGCTTAATAAATACCAAAAACATTATAAAATACATAGATTTGTTTTGAGGGGTTTGTTCTTAATTGTTCTTGCATTTTGTGTTTTATTCAGCTTAAACCCATGTATTCATCTGGAACATTATCAGTATCTAATTGTGGGCTTCATTTTAATTTTACAGGAAGGGAGGACAGTTGAATTTTGCATCGCTCGATGGTGGGCAAGCTTGGGTGATGTTACTATTGATTATTCCATTTCTTTCCATGGTGTGACCTGTTCTACATCACAGTTGCATATCGTAAGTGTTTCATTCTTTGTACCAAAAAGTCTTCTTGGAATGACTTTTTAAACTTTTGTTATTTCTAACTAATCATGATAGCTTCTAATTAAAATAATAAGATGGGACTTCAGTAGAGAATATTTTATTGTTAAATCTGTAATTTATTTATTTTTTAATTTTTTTATTTATTTAGTTGTTGCCAATGGTTTTTAACCCAGGTTTTCTCCCCAATTTGAAATACCCAATTATTATTTGTATCCCGGTTCTCCACTGCAACCCCCGGCGACTTGGGAAACGGAGGCTGGAACATGTGTCCCCCGAAACATGTTCCTGCCAATCCGTCATTTTTCGCACTGCTGATCCACAGCGAGACCACCAGACCTATAGTGCCGGAGGACAACACAGATCTGATGGCTCCCCTGCAGAACCGCAGGCGCCCTATCGACCACAGGGGTCGGTGGTGCGCAGTGAACCATGGATTCCCCTGCTGACCTAAGCCCTCCCTACCCAGGTGGTGCTCGGCCAGTTGTGCGCTGCCCCCTAGGAACCCCCGGTCATAGTCGGCAGTGACATAGCCTGGATTCGAGCCTGCGATCTCCAGGCTGTAGGGCACATCCTGCAGTCCACGCGGAACACCTTTATTGGATGCGCCACTAGGGAGCCCCTAAATCTGTAATTTATTCTATTAAAATCTCTTTTCATTGTTGGTTGCATAAAACTGTTTTCCTTTTGTTTGCAGCATGCTTCAGAAGGTATCTCTAGTTTCGAAGTGTTATCTGCGTTAAAATATGAAGAAATCTCACCTAGCATAAACCTTAAAAACTGGGTGCAACCCTTAAGGTAAATCTTGTTTTGATTATTTTATCTTTCTACCCCTCATCCTGAATTTACCTTTCCCATATTGCAAGTCAGTCATTGCATCATTCTGGTTGTGTTGCCTTGTATTCATCAGGTTTTCAATGGATTTGTGTATCTGTTTCTATACTTGATGCCCAGTTCAGTTTGTGTCCAGTCTTTGAGGATGCAACAGAAACAAGTTGTTGGAATGTATGCTTACCTGTAACCCCTTTACTGATTTGCAGACCTGTGAGTGCAAAGACAAGGTCTCTTGCATCAAGGGATATTCTGCCAAATAATCGCCAACTGTATGAGATAGTTCTGACCTACAACTTTACCCAAGTAAGTATGGCCTATGGGAACATTTGATTCAAAATGCTTTTTGGGGAAGAGCATGGGAGTTGACCTATTTCTCAATGCACAGCTTTACTTCGTAAATACCAAGGTTTAAGGGGGGCAGTAGGGAATGAATCTTTGTGCTACATGTCAACACACAAATCGGGCTCCCACGTCAGCATTTTGCCAGTTGCATCGGAGATCTGCTCATTAGGTATGAAAGTCCCCTTGGCTTGCGGTTCAGTGATTGGCACTTGGAGGTGATGGACACCCAGCATTCCGCACTTTGTTTCAATAATGACTACTTGCCTGGATCATGAGTTTAAGTTTAGCCAACATAAGGTTTAACTGGCACATTCTCCTCTAACCAAGGTTTCAGCTTTATATATTTTAGATATATTTCTCAAGCCTTAACTGTTCATGGTATTTACTCTCTCATTGCAGACTAAAAGTGGAGAGGTGACACCCAGTTGCCCCTTGCTTTGTGAATTATTGTATGAATCTGAATTTGACAGCCAACTATGGATGTTGTTTGACCAGAATAAAAGACTCATTGGGTCAGGAGATGCGTACCCACATCAGGTAGGGTTGAAATACTTCATACTTATTTTAGACTAACACTGCACTGTGCTTTGATAGCTTGTTTTAAATGAGGTAGCAAAATCCACATTATTACTAGCAGTTGCTTTCTTACCACAATTGACCTAAATACATGTATAATATTTGTCTGAAATTGTGACTTTCGATGATCTTTTGCAGTATTCTTTGAAGCTGGAAAAAGGAGACTACACTATACGGCTTCAAGTCCGTCATGAACAGATTTGTGAATTGGAACGTCTAAAGGACCTTCCTTTTATTGTTTCGCATAGACTGTCTAACACACTGAGCCTTGACATCTATGAAACTCACAAAAATGCACTTCTAAGCAAGAAGAAGGCAAACACGATAACTTTGCCACCCAACTGTTCGCAGTCTTTCTTTGTTACATCTTTACCAGATGACAAGTAAGACTTGTATTATTTATTTTATTAAATCACTTATTTAGTACAACTGCTTGCTCCAGTTTAACCTTGTAATTGATATCCTGATGTTGTAAGTAAGTGGTTATTTCATTGCTGGGAATTCCCAACTGCGTTTGAGCACACATTGCTGGCTGAGAGCAAGAACACAAACAACAGAAAACAAAGAACCATCAGATAGCTGATTTGTATGTTTTATAAACCATTAAATGCTCTTGGCTCAGAACTGTATTTTGTTGGTTCCAAAGTTCTTGCTCCCAGCCAGCAACATTCGAATCCTTGCAATAAGTAAATGTAAAGAAAAGAACAGGTTAAAATAGCTGTTAATTGCACTGGCTTGTTTAATATGACGGTTACCCACTACTGGAGATAAATATCCCTGTTGTGATGCAACTTGGAATGGATGAACCTTTCTTAGTATTGGAGAAGTTGACCACCTTCTACATGGCAGCTTGATAAAACTTAGTTCTTAGAAGATATTCCAAGTGTATGTGTTCCATGCATTTTGCCCAGTTAACATGGCCATGAAACAAAATATTTTCTTCTAGCAAGTGCTGTCTACTGTCTCTTCCGTGCTGCTGTTTGCTTTTATTTTATTCTTTGTGTCTAGGATTCCTAAAGGAGCAGGGCCTGGCTGTTACCTGACCGGATTGCTGACAGTGCCAAAGAGTGAATATGGGAAGAAAGCAGTGAGTATTTCTTTAGGAGCGCATGTCTGTGCACATTCTCTTGGCCTGTTTCTCCATTCTAAAATGTTTATTTTAAATTCTGGGTTTCATTTATTCTGTGGATCATAGCTTTGCTTTTCCCTCACCAAATTGGTGCTTTGCTTTCTTCTAATGTTTATGCATGCAGCTAAGCTTGCTGAAGCAGAATCCAAATTATAGTTGGCACACAAATAGAGAAAATGTCTGGCTTTTGTAGTATATTTAGGCATTTCCATTTTTTTTTTTTTTTTTTTTTTTTAATATGTAGTCACATGGGGTAAATAACAGGTTTATTTTAATGCACAGCTCAGAATGGTAGCATTTTAAATTACAGTAAATCTTATTTTGGGGTATAGCAGATTAAATGTACTGGGCAATATATTACTTTATTAATTAAATCCAGGTATTACACATTTTCATCTAGACATGAACCTATTTTTAACGCAGTTTCCAGTTTCTCCTTCAAGAGTATAATTTGCATCAGTACCTATTAGGTCTTGCTATATGTGCTTTAAAAAGATAGCTGGAGGGTCAGTTCTTGTATGGATAAACTTCCAAGAAGCTCACCTGGTACTGTTGTATGAGTTGGTGACAGATTGAAACATAGCACACTTCCTTAATGGTCAGATGAGACATTAAACTACTTGCTTCGTGGACATCAACGCTCCTGTTTCACTGTTTAACGAGGATCACTGGCTTTAACCCTGAATTATTAGCAGACCAAGCCACAGAATATTTACCTGGCTACGTTTGGGTTCTTTTTTAATTTACTCCAAAAAAAAAAAAAATGCATTGCTTGGGCTTAATTGATTTATAGTATATATAACTTACTGTAACAGTTCTGATAAATAGTACTTTATTGTAAAACTTATATATATATATAATTTTTTTTTTTGTAGGTTAGATTGCTGCTTGATAAAAGCTGTCATTCTGATTTGTGCCTGTCAGTAGATATTATTAAGGGGTGAATGATTGATTATGTAAGGGTGGGTGATATCCACATTTGTGCAGTGTTTGCATGTTTTCTTACAGTATGTTATTCTGACTCCCAGGGGCAGGCTGCATCAAAACGTCAGAGAAAATTTAAAAAGGTACTGAATCTGTCCGTAAAAGATCTAAAAATATATAAAATGCAGTGTATCCAGAACGTCATGCTAGAAAACTTAAGAAGTGGACACTGCACCAAGTACTCGCTGTTGTAAAAAAGTATATTTAGGGGTCATGTCCCCGAATGGCTCACCTGGTAGAAGCGCAGTCGCGTGGTGTGAAGGGTGAGTCGTACAGCGCAGGTTCACGTCCTGGCTGAAGTAGGCTGGTCTTCGCTGGAGATGCCACAGGGAGTGTCGCATTGGCTCTGGCGCGCCCATGGGTTAGGGTGGCAAAACCAGCACAAACTGTTTCTTCTCATCGCATTACAGCGAACCCTGCTGGCCAGGCGCCCAGTGAGCTCAAAGAGGTTGGTAGCTTGCTGACGTCTGCTTTCGAGTTCCTGGGTGAAAAAGGAAGCTGGCTTGGTTGTGGGATAGGAAGATGCCCACTGAGTCTTTGGGTGTCCTGAGCCTTGTGAGGAATTGCTGTGGAGGGGAAAATCGATTGGGCATTCCAAATTGGGAGAAAATGGGGGGAGTTAAGTAATAAATGAGCACACTAATAAATGTGAAGTTGTTGTTTTGTCACATTAGTTTTCAGCTGTAAACACTGCTTTTGTCAATTCCAATTCCATCACTACTGATCAATTTCTTCACACATCTCTCTCTCTTTCGGCCTAAGGTCTATGTGTTGTTTCATATTGCATTGTTCTGCACAGTTTATTAATGGGAAACTTCACTAATTGAATAAGGCAACCCATTTCCCATCTGTTTGCCTTTCTCTGCTGCAAAACTCCTACTAGCCAGTGTAGAGGAGGAGGGAGTGGCGATGAAGGCACCACCTCTCTAGCCAGTGTAGAGGAGGAGGGAGTGGCTTACAGCACCACCTCTCTAGCCAGTGTAGAGGAGGAGGGAGTGGCTGACAGCACCACCTCTCTAGCCAGTGTAGAGGAGGAGGGAGTGGTGATGAAGGTACCACCTCTCTAGCCAGTGTAGAGGAGGAGGGAGTGGCTTACAGCACCACCTCTCTAGCCAGTGTAGAGGAGGAGGGAGTGGCTGACAGCACCACCTCTCTAGCCAGTGTAGAGGAGGAGGGAGTGGTGATGAAGGTACCACCTCTCTAGCCAGTGTAGAGGTGGGAGTGGCGATGAAGGCACCACCTCTCTAGCCAGTGTAGAGGAGGTGGGAGTGGTGATGAGGGTACCACCTCTCTAGCCAGTGTAGAGGAGGTGGGAGTGGTGATGAAGGCACCACCTCTCTAGCCAGTGTAGAGGAGGTGGGAGTGGTGATGAAGGTACCACCTCTCTAGCCAGTGTAGAGGAGGAGGGAGTGGTGATGAAGGTACCACCTCTCTAGCCAGTGTAGAGGAGGTGGGAGTGGCGATGAAGGCACCACCTCTCTAGCCAGTGTAGAGGAGGAGGGAGTGGTGATGAAGGTACCAGCTCTCTAGCCAGTGTAGAGGAGGTGGGAGTGGTGATGAAGGTACCACCTCTCTAGCCAGTGTAGAGGAGGAGGGAGTGGCTTACAGCACCACCTCTCTAGCCAGTGTAGAGGAGGAGGGAGTGGCTGACAGCACCACCTCTCTAGCCAGTGTAGAGGAGGAGGGAGTGGCTGACAGCACCACCTCTCTAGCCAGTGTAGAGGAGGTGGGAGTGGCGATGAAGGCACCACCTCTCTAGCCAGTGTAGAGGAGGTGGGAGTGGTGATGAAGGCACCACCTCTCTAGCCAGTGTAGAGGAGGTGGGAGTGGTGATGAAGGCACCACCTCTCTAGCCAGTGTAGAGGAGGTGGGAGTGGTGATGAAGGTACCACCTCTCTAGCCAGTGTAGAGGAGGAGGGAGTGGCTTACAGCACCACCTCTCTAGCCAGTGTAGAGGAGGAGGGAGTGGCTGACAGCACCACCTCTCTAGCCAGTGTAGAGGAGGAGGGAGTGGTGATGAAGGTACCAGCTCTCTAGCCAGTGTAGAGGAGGTGGGAGTGGCGATGAAGGCACCACCTCTCTAGCCAGTGTAGAGGAGGAGGAGGAGGGAGTGGCTGACAGCACCACCTCTCTAGCCAGTGTAGATGAGGAGGGAGTGATGATGAATGCACCACCTCTCTAGCCAGTGTAGAGGAGGAGGGAGTGGTTGACCACTAAGAAGCCATTCCTTATTGATAAGAAGGGATGGGTGGGGGGGATTTCATTAAGTACCTTTCACTATGTCTGTCATCTGTCTTTTTTTTATTTTAAAGCAATACTATAACATTTATTGTGTATATAACAATACTGGCAACATGTTTAATGACTGAAAACATTTTTGTATTTTTAATGTTGTGTATGAAAACAGCAGTGTGTTCACCCTGTGTTATTGGGAAGCAGTCTATTATGCAGCTAGCTCTTTTACCGGGAGGGACAGCTGCCAGCTGTGTCAAGTCAATATGTTCCTGAACTTGTCCTTAGTCTGCAGTTGTATTAAAATAATAACATTGACTTTATTCTTAAATTCAAAACAAAGGCCTACAATGACTCTAATGACTAACTGATGGTAATCAGAAACTTTATTGTAATGATCTGTTTCCAGGATGTGTTACCTGTCTATTACCATCTAATACCACCCCCAAATAAAACCAAGAATGGAGGCAAAGAGAAGGAAAAGGACACAGATAAAGAGAAAGATGTGAAGGAGGAGTTTGCAGAAGCAATGAGGGACCTGAAGATACAATGGATGACTAAGTATGACTTTATTTTATTTCATGCTGCTTGAACAGAGGCTTAGTAAAGCGTGAAAACAGACATACACCACTTACAGTATTCTGTTTAGAAGGCCTGGTTTAATTTAGGTGGACTAAGCACTGTTGTGCTTTTGCAACAGTTGTGTCTGCCGCCTTCAGCTTTTTGTTGTCTTTCTGCTCCCAACACTTCTGCTTTTATTTCTCCTGCAGGCTGGATACAAGTGGTCTGTATGATGAATTAAAAGAAACCTTTTCTAACCACCTGCCTTTGCATGTCACAAGACTACAGCAGCTGGACTCTGAAAAGGTGATCATGTTTTCAGTAAATAAACTTTTATGTATGTTTGTGTTTGTTTTATTTTATTTAGAAAGTACAGTGTTAAATGCATTGCTTGCTTTATTTAACTCTAAGTGGGTGTACTAGCTGCGTGTCAGTTGGCATGATATTAAATGTCTGCATCCATGCTACCTTAGGTTCTCCTCTTGTCAGCAGTCCAAATCTAAGCAGTTTTATGTCAAGTCTGTACAGGGATAGAATGGTGGTGTTGATGTGTCAGTAGGGGGAACTAGCTGACTTGTAGAGCCAAAACATGTGCACTGTCATACAGTTTATTTCTGTATAAGAAACTGTGATTGTAGAATTGACAGCTTTGATCAATGTTCTTGTGTTGTGGTTATCTGAACCACAGTATTTCAAATTTTTTAAGCTGAAGGAACACAAAACCACTTTTTCAGGAGCAGTGGCTTGAAACCTGGTTCCAGTAGACCAGAAGACCTAGTGTGGGGCAACTTTGCTGTATCAAAACCCAAGTCTCCCCTGGTGTGCCATGCAGTGGCTTGAAACCTAGTCTCTAAAACCCAGTTCCAAGCCACAAAGTGTTCCCTCAGCTTTATTTACTTAAAAGCCATGGCCAAGTATGCAGTGGGTTGTCTTGTGTTGTTTAAAAGTGAGATCTGGTATTGTGATTTATTTATTTGTGTCTTTGGTGATATTAATATAATCTATCTCTTGTCCTGTCCAGGAGCGGATGAAACGACTGAATGAGATCGTTGTGGCTGCAGACGTTGTCTTGTCCAGTATTGATCAGACGGCCCTGGCAGTTCATCTCACTATGAAGACTGACCCCAGGCCCGATGCTGCTACTATCAAAAGGTACATCTTACCAGAACGCTATAGACTATCTGCCTCCATCACATGTTTTCTTTTACCTAATTAGGAGAGTGCAGGCATAGTTTTATTTTTTGGGCTGCAGTATTTTTGTCATAATATACAGTCACATCTAATTTGAGTACATTTTAAGGTAGTTTGTAATGTGTGTTTAGCAGAATTCATTGTAGATAAATTAACTTGACCAGCTGAGATGTCTATTCCAGAAGCACCATCACATTGTTCTACCAGGTTAAATTTAGGTCTTCCAATTGTAACACATCTAATTAATTAATTTTTTTATTAATTTTTTTATTAAATGGGAATTAATATTGCATTTCCCTTATATTCATCATACAATTAAACTGTTAGAAAATGATTAAGGGGACTGAAAATCTTATTAAAATATTTAACAGAATTGAATGAGATGCATTGAAATATAATATATTCAATTTATTATCATAAGACACATGCATTTCATTGTCTTGTGACCGAGGGTTATTTCTAATTATTAGTTAAATTCGTATTAGACATTTAACAGTTTTAACCATCAAACTCGAAGTGAAAAAAAAGTTATTTTCCTTACATCATACTTTTATTTAATTTTTTTTTTAGCTTAAAAAATCGAGTTGAGTTGTATCCATTTTCTGCAGGCTTTAGTTCTGTGTGACTCCAGCTAAATGCTTTGTTGTATTCCTGTCTTAGTGACATGGAGAAACAGAAGTCCTCCCTGATTGACACGCTGTGCAGAAAGGGCTGTGCCCTGGCAGACAAACTCCTTCGGCTGCACTCGCAGGACGGGGCGGCTTCTGAGGAGGTGAGCAGCACAGAGGAAGACCCCGAGGGCTGCTTGAAGGATCTCACAGACACCTTCTGGGAGATCCAGAAATGGGTAGACCTCACTGACTCAAAGGTGGGTAACAAGCGGGTCTTTAACTTCCACTAAGTGTCATCTCTAATGATACTGGGGAAGTAGATCCACAGAGAAGATGTATAACTAGGCCATTCAGTGGAAAATTGTATTTTTTGTTGCTGATAGTCATCGATGTGAGACTAATTGAGAGTCCAAGATTTTTGTAATCCTGGGAATCCATAATATACAAGTATGGTTATCAAAATGTCAGGCTTGCCAGCAGTCTGATGTTGATGACATCAGACTGCTCCAATTAAGAAAATAATTGGTTCAATTAATTGAGAACTCGGGTGGAATGAAGACCCTGCGGCTCTCCAGGACCAGGATTGGCCACCCCTGACATATACAATGTAACCTTTTTATTTTCATGGAATGGCCCTATTGGCTAACATACATTTCTAGAAGGATTAGCTGCATACATAAATGTTAAATGCCTTTAATGGCTTCCATGAGGACACACACAAAAACATTTTGCCCCATGCAAGTCCAGATTACACTGCTGCTATATAAATTACAGCCTTATGGCTATCAAGATACACTTGCAGGATTTGGACATGTTAGACAAATCATAAATGCTGCAGATGCTGCACCTGCTGCCATGACCTGAGCTTTACTGTGGATAACCAGTGACATGAGGCATGTCTCATGGTGTATGGTTGGCTTCATAGATTAACCCTTTGCGGTCCATTGTCGGACTGGGTCCGACATTGCAATTATTCCTCACAGGTCCTTTGTCGGACTGGGTCCGACATCATTATAGCAACGCAATAAACGGGTGTTTAGTCGTTTTTTCTCCGGAAAAAGCCGAGAAAACCATTCAATTGCCGAGTGGGAGCGACAGGAGCCGAGACAAGTCGAAAAAAAAAAAAGGCGTATCTCATGAATAGTCATACATGGTATCAGGTATCAGATAACGGGGCGTTCATAGTAAACAAGCTGCGTCAGCGCACAGAGACTATCATGGACATTTGCAGAGCTTTTTTCAGATGTTATAGTAATAAAATAATGACTTGGATCGCATTATTGAGGAGTTTGGTGATAAAACGAGTGATCCGGAGATGATCGATCGGTATGTACGACTATTATTATTATTATTATTATTATTATTATTTATTTCTTACATAGGTGAACGCTATAGCAAACGAAAGGGTGGGGCGGGGCTGGAGATGCCTAGTGAGTGCTTTGTTGATATGCAGGGCCATTTAAACCCGTTTGACTGTGAAAAAAAATACTTTTAAACAGCGCGTATAAAATTAACTGCGCGTGTGAAAATTAATTAGACCTGGCGTGCCTGACGCGCAGTTAATAAATGGACTGCAAAGGGTTAAAGCATCTGAGTGAGTACATGATTTACAAGCATGTTTATTTGAAGCAACATGCCTTGTTTATCAGATTGCCTGCTATTTGGCAATAGCTTTGACTGTATGTAAACAGCTTCAGACTACTTTTTCTTTGACCTTTGGTGGATGCCCTGTTAATACATCTACTATAATAAGGAGTCTAGGAGTAGTTTTGAATGCTGGTCTTAGTTTTAAAGCTCATGTTTCTTCCGTGGTTAAATCCGCTTATTACCACCTGTGAAACCATTGCTAGAGTTTGTACATGCCTTTCTTTACATGATGCTGGGGTTCTGGTAGATGTATTTGTCTCCACACATTGATTATTGTGGTGCTCTATTAGCTAGGTTACCTGTTTGACTAGTGTATAGTGCAGCTTCAGGAATTCTGACTGGTACTAAAAGGAGTGAACATATAGCACCGATTTTTAGGACATCTGCATTGGCTTCCTATTAGTTTCCGTATCGCTGTTAAACAGTTCTGTTGTTGACCTTTAAAGCACTTGGGTGTCTTGGACCTACATATCTATCAGAACTGCTCCAGCCACATCACCCTGGCAGCCAGTTGCGATCGACAAACTCAGGGCTGTTTTGCCAGTGTCTAGGTATGTCACGCTCGGAGGTGGTCACAGTTGTTCCCACCACGATGTTCCATCTGTCTGGAAAGCTTTGCCAAACCCAGAATGATTACTTTGCTTTTTTTTCTTTTCTTTTCAAGGTTTTAACATTTGCATATAAACATGCCTTGGTGAATAAAATGTATGGAAGAGCCCTAAAATATGCAACAAAGATAGTAGAAGAGAAGCCCAGTAAAGAGAACTGTACAAATTGTATCCAGGTAAGATGCAAAACATTTGTCCAATTGCTACTTTTTATTGAACATCTGAATTTTCTTACAAGTAATTCGTTAGATTCACTACAAAATGTATTAAACTCCCATTCTCTTTTGATAAACTTCTGTAGAACTCTGCAAACCCACTATTAGACTGATAATGATTGAGCCAGTGTCATCAGAATAAAACTGCACCTGTTAATTGATCCTTAAAAAAAAAAAAATAGTAACTGATATTGCAGAAACGATTTTCAAAATGTTTGCAGTGATCAAATTAATGATTGTAAAACAAATGTTTACCCCAGATCTCTGTCAGTATGTATGGATTCTAAGCAAAATGTCTTTTTAATATTTTTCTTAGCTAATGAAGTCACTTGGATGGACCCACTCTGCAGCTTTTGCTGACAACTGGCTTCCCGTAATGTATCCCACAGACTATACCCCCTTCTAATTTTTTTTATTTTTTATACATACATTAGTCCTGTATACCGTATTTAGGGCAATGTTTTAATGATTTGAACTTCCTTTTTGTAAAGCATGGTTTCATTGCTCAGCACAATGCCTTTTCTTAAATAATATATGAAACTAACACAAATTGTGCAGTAAACTCAAAGTATACAACCTACTGTAGGTTATTTTGCATGACCTCTATTTCACAATTTCAAATGGATGGGTTTTTTTTCCCTATACAAACTGTTTTTAACTAAGTTGACATTTCAGGGTTTTACAGTATATATTCTAGAAAATATATTTTTTTTTGATGGCCTTAATATATATTTAAATGTGTAAACACCAGACCACAATTACATCTGTTTAAGGCCTAAATCTCAAAACGTTTTAGATCATGTATTTATGGACTCATTTTATTTAAGTCACAGTACATTGAATCAATACTTTTTAGACGCTGCTTTTAACTTACCCTTCAGCAGGTATTATTTTATAAACATTCTGTATCTCATTTTTTGTTATATCAATGTAAAGTAAATGTATGAAAATATGTCGTATTATATGTTAAATGACATGAATCCTGAATAAAATAACCAATTGGAAGTCATAATGTGTGTGTTTTGTTTGTGTTGTCTTTCAATATAACAGACCATCGGAATATAGTTTTATTGAGTCCTCTTGAGTTAAAACAGGACCCAGGAATGAAAGGTGATTTTTACTGCATAAGTTATTTTAGACAAGTGTTGAATTGACAACAGAACTGGCAGAAGGCACAGGTGGTGTTGTCCATCCATCAACAGTCCAAAGCACCTTTGACCATTGTTCCATAGTCCAATTTATGTGTTCTTGTGCATATTTTAGCCTTTTAGTCTTGGTCCTTTAACAGAGGTATTCTTTCTGCAACACATCCTTAAAGTCCTGATTTCAATTGACCTTCATACTGTTGATTTGATGGACAACGACACCTGTGCCTTCTGCCAGTTCTTTTGTCAATTCAATGCTTGACTTTTTTTCTATTCCTTAAGGATATTATCTTCAAGTATTGCTCATCCTTGTTAGACAGCTTTTTGGGTCTTCCAGTCCTGGGTTTGTCAATTACAAATGATGTTTCTCTGTACTTGTTGATTATGCTTCGGAAACCACACCTTGAAAATGCGAGCTATTTCACTCAATGTTTTTTCATTTTTATGCAAGTCAAGGTTGTTATAATAGTAGAAAACACTAGTGGAGGCTTTGAGTAAATTGTTGATGCTCATAATGTATCAGAGTAGAAAAATGCCACATGTCTAAGACTTTTGCACAGCAGTGTATATATGTATGTCTACTGGCACCAGAATTGAATGTTGCTGGTGCTATATGAGGTACCGTGGCTCAAGAATCTAGTGCCATAGTGCCAAATTTGCACCCAAGTAAATGTTGATATTGGACTTGTCTCCAAGCAGGCCATTACGGGAACTAAAGCTATGCTAACAACTCAAGCATCAACACCAGTGTCCAGTCGATCACAGCGCTTAGAGTTTCAATTTCTTTTTTGGATGTGAACCATTGAGAGTCCAAAGCTTGAGTTATAGTGGAGGGACAATGAGTGAACAGTTTATTTTCATTAGAGTAGTTTGAATGAGGGTACTTTTCAATAAAATAAAGTTCTCTCAATACTGATAAATGCTTTTGCATGTCTGTTATTATCCTTCCACAGTCACAGTATACAAGTCTAGTGTTCATTTATTTTTATTTTTTTTAAAGATGAGAGAATCTGATTGGGGGGCTGTGTACAAGTAACAGTGCCCAACAGAGAGGAGACAGCAAAACTTGGACACCAATTTAATAACCAATATTTAAAAAAACAAAACTTTAATGTACATAAACAAATGGCTGGCAACAGCCTTCAATCTGTGGACTATCCTTACACAAACAATTGTTTCTGTTTCTCCACACTCCTACAATATAAAAAAGTTTGTTCTTATTTATTTTAGGTTATTGGAGTGGCAATGTTACGGAAAGAATGTAATGCAAAGGCGCTGAACAGCATGAGGTACTGCATGTCTGACTGCAGTATGCACAGTTAGCTGTTTGTTGGGTAGTAGCAAAACATTTTGATAGGGGAAGAAAAAGTGGATGCTAGATAAGTCAGAGCAACTGGAAAATCACCTCCGATAGTTACTAATCATTGCGCACTCCGGAGCAACTGGTGACTGATTGGGAAACTGATCCCTGAAAGGCATCAGTCAATATGCACAATAACCCAAATGCTGATTGCTGTGATTAAGCAAGCAGTATCGAGGGCACAGACAATACACGCTCTTGTAATTGACTTTATCTTGTCTACACTCGTATTAAACTGTATACTGTATTATCACGTAACAGCTGTACAAGTTCAACTCAGCCTCTTTTGTGGCGCTTGCTCTATACTTGTATGACAAGTTGTCCAGGAACCTGGCAAAGACTGATTAGATTTTTTTATTTCACTAACCCATACCAAAAAAAAGTTGGTTTCCAACTCCTACCATGTGCACCAAAGCTTCTGTTACAATTACCAGAAGTCCATGGAGCCAGCTATAAACAGTAACAACATTTACAAGCCATAGAAGCTTTATTTTTTAATCTAAATGTAACAGGCAAGCCAGATATAGGTATAAGAACCCCCAGCTGTCAAGGCAACTAACTGTTAAACTGCCATTGGTATTTTTAGTTTTTATTGCTTGTCTTTTATCGTCGCCATATAGATCTTCACCTCTGTATCTGGGAACTCTGCAAGAAGAGTGGTGTGAAAAGTGTTATGAAACATCTCAGCAAATTTGTGGTCTGTCGTAAACCGGTATTTGTTTGACCACAGAAGCACTGTGCCTGGCTGGCAGAAATGCTCCATTGTGATGAGCAGCTCATCCAGGCAGTTGTGATGGTATACAACATCGGCTGCAAGAACAACTTCGTATCGGTAAACAGATTTGGGGTAGGCTTCTTCCAGATTACTCCCCCATTCTAACTCAGCCACTTGGGGAAGATATCTACACTTTCCTCTGGTGTTCCTATTCAAATTCATTCTTAGATTTCCAAGTACACCAGGCAGATCAGTAGCTGTGACCCAGGCACCTGAGGATAGACAATAACATCAACATCAGCAAACACAGATAGATCAAAAAATCATACATAGGAGTATGTCATTTCAATCCTGCTGCTATTGATGATATTAATCTTATTTGTGTTTCCCCCGAGGGGTGATTTATATCACAAAATATACAATACAAACAAATAAATACCTTTTTAACAGATCTGTACTGGAGCAAGTTTACACATTTAGGGGGCAGCAGTGTGGAGTAGTGGTTAGGGCTCTGGACTCTTGACCAGAGGGTCGTGGGTTCAATCCCCAGTGGGGGACACTGCTGCTGTACCCTTGAGCAAGGTACTTTACCTAGATTGCTCCAGTAAAAACCCAACTGTATAAATGGGTAATTGTATGTAAAAATAATGTGATATCTTGTAACAATTGTAAGTCGCCCTGGATAAGGGCGTCTGCTAAGAAATAAATAATAATAATAATAATAATTTAAAGGAGGTGGTATTAGGGAGCTCCACAGTCCAGATCTTAGACAACCAAATGTTACTTTATGTGAGACAGTCCAAGATTAGTGATAATCTGGGTCCTGCACTCCAGCTGGAAGTCCTAAGGGTTCAGAAATGTACAAAATACTGATTTACCAAGCAAGCAAGCCACTATGGAGAGCAATCCTGTTCCAGCTCCTATTTCCAGGACCGCTTTGTCTCGGAGATTAAACTGGTGCTGGTTGTTTTCCAGAAACTGACACAAAGCCAGTGCCTGAAAAAATAAACAGCGGTAAATGAATAGATCACGCTCTCTAATACACATTGGTTCGCATGATACAAATACTGTACTCGAAACAATGTGCCATTTTTCCTAAAAGGTTTTACTTTCCCCCAGCAAAGGGCATACAATGGAAGTATTCAATTTACAGTATGATTTGAATGTAACAGTTCTAACTAATATCAATTAGAATTTAAAAATTGCACACAGGAAACGGCATAACCCCTTCACCTTTCTGTGTTAAGATATATTTTTCTAAATGTATATACTGTACATGTATTATATACAGGTACTCGTATACTTGAAGCACCCTACAAATATTGATCTCTTACATAAACACACTTTAATATATAGCCTGAAAACTGATTTATCATAGTAACATATTAATTGCATATATACTGGTATTATAGTTTTCTAGTTATTTATTTATTTATTTATTTATTTATTTGTCAGACACCTTTACCCAAGGTGACTTGCAGGTGTTATAAGGGCAGTGCGGGGTTACAATACAGAATCAATATTTAAATACAGTATAGTTTACAATAAGTGTAATTTATATACTACTAAAATACAATACAAACTGTGGTTACTAGCTCATCGTCACAAATTAGTTCATTGTAATATACTTCTTTTAAGGAACTGCTTTGCCCCAGTGGAAGAACACAAAATCTAAGTTGGATCAAAAATAAAAAATGTGCATACAAAAACGAAAGTGTTTTATAAATATAAATACATGTATAGCAACTAGTTATAGCAGTACCTACCCCAGGCCACACAACGCCACCGTAGGAGTCAGGTGTCTCTATGATTGTGATCTCATGACTGGCAAACACGTGCAATTCTTTACTGTAAATGGAGTAAAGACTTGTTTCCCATGGTTGTTTGGGGGCTGGTGCTGTCTCTGGTTCATGTGGTAGTTCTAACAAGAGCAAAGAAAAGCTAAAAGCATGAGCTGAAATACAGTAATTCATTATTATTATTTATTTCTTAGCAGACGCCCTTATCCAGGGCGACTTACAATTGTTACAAGATATCACATTATTTTTACATACACTTACCCATTTATACAGTTGGGTTTTTATTGGAAAAATCTAGGTAAAGTACCTTGCTCAAGGGTACAGCAGCAATGTCCCCCACCTGGGATTGAACCCATAACCCTCTGGTCAAGAGTCCAGAGCCCTAACCACTACTCCACACTGCTGCCCTGATTTAAATACTCTTTAAATGATACTGAGGGTTTTCTGGATGTTCTCATTTAATTTATTAATGAGAGCACATGTGAATTAGACATATTCAATGTGTAATTGCAAATGGCAGCAGGTGGTTCAATGTTAACAATGACCAATGTGAATTCAGATTGCTAGATGAAGAGTCACTGCAGCAGAATGCTTTTGGCAAGCTCAGATTTTGCACATTCATGTGCTGTTATTGTGTTCGGGGTTATTTCTGGAACCAACTGATATTTCTTCAATAACAATATACAGAATTTTACAACCCTAGCATGCCTGATTCATTGTAAAAGTGAGCCATCTGCTGGGCAGTTAGTGTGCTGAACAGGACATTAAATAAAGCTTCATCATCCTTTAGTGGCTGACTTCCCAAGAGGATTATGTTGTGTACTGACAAATTAGCACCGAAATAGAATCACTTAGAATCACTTACATTAGTAGTAGTAGCAGCAGAAATCACCTAAGCACTGCTAAAATGAGACAAAAACCGATGAGACGATATTTGATCTGGAAAATTCCAAGAAACATTAGTATAAAAACTAGAAACATAGACCTGCCTTTATTGTTTTCACAGGCCTCTGAATCTTCTTCATTCTCAGGGTCGCGCTCCATGTCGTTTTCCCCCTCGTGCTGGATTTCTGAAGAGAGCGTATCCATGGTACCAATGCTTGGGGTGTAAACAACATCATTTGGAATTACTTTGCAGTTCAGTCACAATACAATGTACAATTCTTCTGAAGCTGAACAGCTTTTCATTTAGAAGTCATCACATAAAACAATGCTCATGCAGTATTGTGGGAAAGGAAGTTAACACATGTAGCCATACAAGATGTTTAATCTCAGAGCGCCTAACAAGCTTACAAGAAAACTGGCACGTTCCCAAGATTATCTTGTAAGGGAATTCCATAGTTAAGTTGCTCAGAGGATTTGAAAGACAATCCTTAAAGAAATTGGAAGCCAGAGGTGTTTGAGTAAAATAGCAGCTGAGGGAAGACCGCTCATGTTCATGAGTGGACACGAATTTGTGGGAAAATAAATATCAAATACGTTCTGTACAAAATGTAATTCTGAAATCAGTATGGGGCCCACAACAGCTAATTAATTTGTATGTTTCCAGTGAGCAGGAAAATAATAACATAAAATATACACTTGAACATACACCTTAAAGATACAAGCATTATAATTATTCATTGCAAATTGAAACTGAGTGTTTAAAATAAAAACCTGGACTGGGATGTTGGTGGTAGATGTAGCCACCCCTGGTATTATCAGCAGTGTTAACCAGAATCACCAGTGTCATGTATATTCTCGCTGTGACTTTAAATATGGTCCATTTCTGCAATACCCACTTGTTTTTTTCCCCCTGCTGCTAGGTGCAAGACAATAACGACCGCACAGCAATTCATTTCCTGTGAACACATCATCATTTTCATAAGCTATGACATTATTATGTGTGGTTCTATCCCTTCTGCTATACTGGTTCAAACACATATGTAGAAATGCTCCTGATTCCATAACCATTAAAATGAGCCATATAAAGGTACTGACAAACGCCATACATGGAAAACAGCACCTCCCAGCAGCCAGCTCAATGTCATTGTCAGTGCGGTAACAGTCATCCTGCTGAAGCAATGGATAATTTGTTACAAAAGCTTAAAAGCAGCAGCAAAACAAAAGAAAGAAAGAAAGAAAGAAAGAAAGAAAGAAAATGTGTTAGTTTAAATCTACTATTTAAAGCTGTTCCTTATAAATCTTGCAGGAGTAAGATGGAATAACCAAAAGACTGTCATTCTCTATACATCTAAGATAAATGGCCTTCAATTTGCAATTATGAATCATCTGTTTAGACACACAATGATGTGAAAAGGTCTGCTACATAATCCATCATTTTGGCAATAACTGTCTACCAGCAGATTACTGTTCACTAAAATTGACAATATACTGTAAGGGTGGAAATAAGACTCCTATTGTATAGTGTTTTCATCCATTCCTGTTTTTATTACGAGCTTGATTAGCCCCAGTGTATACCTGTAGGTAACAAACACAGGTGTGCTTTATTAAACAGATAGTACAGCTATGCATAACATTGATAACACTTCTGCCTATTTTTAACTGCAAGCAATTACTAGAAAGTATTTCAAGGAAAATGCTTTCCGTATTTATTTATTTTTGCTTCCCAAAAAGATATCAGAAATACTTTTGACATATTTCACTGCGCTGTAGTAGTTTTGGCAGCGGTTGCATTGAAGACGGTTCTTAAAAATACCCTTCTGCTCTCAGCACCTGCATTACTACGTACATTGTAATTCAAGAGTAAGGGGCTGCTGGCAGGTCGGAAACGCAGTTATAAAACACCTCAATGCATAGATCTAAAATTATGATCATCTACACTATAGACCATGCATCACCCAAACATTTGTGTGAAATTAAACTGAAGTCAATTAAATTAAAAAAGTGTCATGCACGTACATTTTTTTCCTCTGGTTAACACCAGCCAATTATCTGAAAGCAGATTTAAATGAAAGAAGCCTTTAGCACCCTGAATATAAAATATGACAAGCGTCAGTCAGTGATAATGTGCTGCTCTCATATACATAGGATCTTATTCCAGTCATCAGCAGGCAAGATCTCAGTGTATTTAAGATGCAAACAGCAAAGCCTACTTTTCAACTACAAAACGATCAAGACAGCAAACTACCTGTAAAAACAACTAGATTTCATAGTGCAAAGCAAAATCGTACAGTTCAAGTACATTTACCTTTTTCTTTTTTTTCTTCAAAGTGCGGATCCAAAAATAGTGAAGGAAATTGCAAGAGATTTCTGCTGTCGAGTTTATAGAAAAAGAGCAGCATGAAAGACCCTCCCTCTCGGTCAGTGACACCCAATAAAGAAACATTACAAAATCAAAGAGGAACTTCTCCAAGCAGCCTCTTAAAACCTTTCTAGAGAGAACTAATGAAGCCAGACAGAGTGGACACACAGTGGCACAGGATGGCTACACAGTGATGTCATACAATATAAGCAGTGTGGAGAGAAAAACATTTACAAACAGGGTCCCTCGCCAGGGTCGTGGGTGCTATTATTTTCAACAGCATTACCCTGAAATATAATAACTTGCCATCTGTTTATGATATGACTTCAGAGTTCAACCTGAGGTAGTTTCAACATAGGATCTTGGTGCAAGCCTTAAAAGCTTATCCTGGTTATTTTTGCACCATGCATTTACCATGGTTATATTATTATTGTTATTTAGTCATTTAGCAGACGCTTTTATCCAGAGCGACTTACAGAGACTAGGGGGTGAACTATGAATCACAACTGCTGCTGCAGTTACTTACAATAGGACCTGAGTTTTATGTTTCATCCGAAGGACGGAGCACAAGGAGGTTAACTGACTTGCTCAGGGTCACACAATGAGGTGGGATTGGACCGGGAACCTCCTGGTAACAAGCCCCTTTCTTTAACTGCTGGATCACCAAGCCTCCCTACTGTGCATATGCCAAAGTTTGCCCTGGTTTGCCGTGTGTATTAATATGTTTTACCATACCTCTACTATGGTAAACTTTTATAAGGGATGTTTGCCAATGTTAGCCCAATAGACATGCTCTTGAAGCTATTGGAGGTTATAACATTTTAGCTCTGAAACCAGCTATGCACTATTGTTATTGTTGTTAGGCTGATAACATGTACACATTTGACAGTAATATTTAGTTTACAAATGTAAAATAAATAAACTTATGGGACACTATACCCTAAATGTATGGTCAACCTTGCTTATAATGACTGGTCAGTGGTTGAGGCAGGGGTTCTCAAATATTTTAATCTGAGGCTTCTTAGGAAGAAATGACATGTTAAAAACGTTTTTTAAACCTGTAACACTGTAAAGAAACCTAATCTAAATTGGTATTTTCTCATTTGAATATTATTTTTTCTTCATTAGTATTTTATTGTTGCTTTTCATTACTATCAAGGAGATTAGAAAGTAAATTTGCTACATCAATGATATGGTGCGTTGATGTGGTAAACGTACTTTCTAATCACCCAGTATATAAAAAAATAAAAAAAAATACATAGAATGACATTGTTCCAGCAGCCCACACAGTTTGGGAATCCCTGGGTCAAGGGACCATTTAAGGTTGAAGCTAGGGTTATGGTTAGGGTGAGGATTAGGGTTGCAGCTAGGGTTAATGTTATGGTTACGGTTGGAGCTAGGGTTAAGGTTGTAGATATGGTTACAATTGGAGCTAGGGGTAGGGTTGCAGTTAGGGTTAGGGTTATGACAAGGGTCACAGTTGGAGCTATATGGTTAGGGTGAGGATTAGGGTTGGGGATAGGGTTAGGGTGATGGTTGGAGCTAGGGTTAGCTTTAGGGATGGAGTTAGGTTAGGGTTGGAGGTACAGTCAGTGTTAGGGCTAGGGTAAGGGTTGGAGGTCAGTGGTGGAGGAATAGTCGGTGCAGCTGAGGCAACAGCACAGGGGCCCACCTACTCAGAGGGCCCTGGAGGGGTCCGAAAGTGTGGAGAAAAAAAAAACTTAACAGTGATAATATCCTTCACATTTATATTTGCAGGTATTACCTTCATATTCATGTCATTGTAGCTACCAGTGCCAGTAATTCAGTATGTATTCTCCCTGGTTTCATCAGGTACTGCTATTCTCTTAATTATGTTTAAGAAAAATGGTTGAATTGAAATTAGCTTCCTAACTTTTTTTTTCTTCCCTCGTAACTGTCTTTGCATGGAGGCTGGTATGAGGCACTGTTATGTTTCGTTGGCGTCTCTCTCTTGAACTCAGCAACCACTTGTTCTTTAGCCTAGTGGTCTCTCAATATTGCAAAACAGTTTCATACTGTCTTCATGGAAGATTTGGGGGTATTGTTCAGCAGTATTTTGCAGTTATATTCTGTGTGCACAATTCATCCTGTAGTTTAGGCGGTAGCTGTTAAGGGTGCTGCTGGGTAAACTTGTTAGCTTGTGATTAACAAGAGTGTAGTATTGGAAGTAAAGATGCACGTAACATGCAATAAGATGGTGATCTGCTTTAGAGTGGAAACCTGCTTTAGAGTGGTGCATTCTACACAAAAAAACACATTGACTATACAAAGAATATCAGCTAACATAGTCTTGTTTTGGTATTTCAGCTTTAAGAAGACGTTTCGGGCATTATATGGCACAGTTCCAAAAGTGCTTCTAAGTTACTGTTGATTCATTGTGAGTAGTTGTGAGATACTATAACCAATATGAATTTCACCGAAGCAAGCATGATCCTCTAAATAACTAATGCTGCCATAAGCCTAACTGGAAATGTATTTCACAGCTGCCCAGTAAAATATAATGTATATTTTTACAGTATAAAAATATACTCAGATGTATTTGAAGGAGAACACACTTCATAATGCTCACAGGGAATTAGAAACCTGCTTTAGAAATGCATTCTACACAAAAAAAAAACACTGAGATGTAATCAGACTGGGTCATAATCCCCCACAAAGAATATCAGCTAACATAGTCTTGTTTTGGTCTTTCAGCCATTTTGGAAGTCATTCAAGGGCATTCTTTGGCTCAGTTCAAACATGCTTCTATGTTACTGCAGTAAATCAGTGATACTATAACCAATATGGATTTCACTGAAGCAAGCATGATCTAAATAACCAATGCTGCCATAAGCCTAATTGGAAACGTATGTCACAGGTACCCAGAAAACAATACACTGTAGACAGCTACAGCCAAAAGTTTAGCATCACCTAGAATTTTAGGACTGAGAAAAAAACAAACAAAAAAAAACTGTATTTAGATATTTAGATACATCATGTAATCAAAGAAACTTCAAAATGATATAGAAAGTGTCTACCGGAAGCCATAACAGTAGTTCAATCTTAGATTTCGAAATGGCATTTTTTCTTTTTTTCCTTTGTTTTATATATAGATAGATAGATAGATATGGAAAACTACAAAGAGCATGTATTTCAATATGTTAACGTAACATTATTCAGCAGGTTTCATTCAACTTTATGAAACAAAACTAGTTAATTCTACAGTGTGATGCAAAACATTTGTCCATAGCTGTATATAGCATTTGTTCACCATGCTTTGCCACAATGATAATTATGATTTCCATTACACGAGAGTAGATGTTAAAACTTCATGCTGACTTGAACTCGGCTCTCGCCAAGATAAGCACCAACAAAGACGTAGCTTTACAGTAAACTAATGTGATCCATATGTGTCTCCATCCATTTGTGTTTCCTTCCATATGATGATGTAGATATCCTTCTGTCTGGTGTTGATGGCTGAAGTGTAATGCTGGCTCCAGGGATCAGCTTATTGCCTCCCTGGCGCATCAGCACACACAACGGCTGCGATGCTGGCTCCGGGGATCAGTGTGGTCTCCCCAGCGCATCAGCATGGCAACCGTCTGGATTGAGCTAAGTAGGGTACATAAATTATAATAAATAAAAATACATAGGACCCATTGAAAGATAAGTGAATGGGATCCATGGTTATAGGTAACAGATAACAAAGTACTTGAATTAGCATCGGCCAGTCAAGTGCAATCAGTACAAGAGCCTGTTTGAGAAACAGAGAAAGAAAGTCAGTCCGAAAGTGCATTTCAACAACACAACGCCGGCTATCTGTGTAACTCTCACCTCTAGTAATATGTGAATGAAGGACTGTGTTGTCACCTGTCACAGGTTCATTTTTCATTTTTAATAGATGCAAGGAAAGTTATTTTGAACCAGTCTCGCTGCAGGCTTCTCAGTCCATACCCAATGATCTTCTGTGGCAGTAGTGAGAACAGAGACAGGGAGTGTCACTCTGCATTTCCCCTGCACCAATATGACAGCCTTTCTGGCTTGCGCTTCCTCCCTCCAGAGAGAGTTCTAGTCTCTAGGCTTTAAAATGGATTAGAGGCAATGGCTGGCCCCGCTTGGGTTTAGATGGCAAGTGTTGTAATAGCATTCCAATGTAAATGTTCTCGTGGTTTCAATCACTTGATCTTTTGGTTACTGGACATTCAACAGCAGTGTTTTGCATACCAACAAAGAAACTTGGCAGAAGATGGCAAAGAGATGACTTCCCAAGTGCATTATATATTACATGTAAAGAAAGCTGATTAAACACTGGGCAGTCAACTGTATTCTTCCAGTAGAGTGAAAGAAAGTGCCGAAAAAAAGTAGCTGATAATAAAAAAACACCAGACCGTGAAAACTGCTAAAGTGACTCTTCTTAATTGAACTGATAACACATGACATGACAAACATGATTATATGCCCCCATAAAAAATTACAAGTAACAAGTAGACAAAAAAGTAGTAAACAACATAAAATGGGATACTTCATACCATTCATTTTCAAATATTGAATGTATTATAAGTTTTGTATCATATTAAATTGTATTTTCTATTGCTGTTTCTGCTCGGGCTTACAAAATAAGGTGAGATGGTTTTAGAAATGACCACATCAACTGCAATTTCAGTCCCCTCTGCAACTGTAAATTAGTAAATGGAAAATCTCGATACAAAGTCAGTGACAGAAGGGACAGAAATTACACCCTGACAGGGGTCACTTTTCAAACCCCTTGTGGCTGGGCATATGCCCTGCATGTATAAATGTGTAAATATTGTCTGTGGTTTTGGCAGGGATGGCCAGTGTACATTTTTGTGTACTTCCCAGCCAGTTGGGAGAACATGGCCAAACATGTGAGAATGTGTGTGTGTGTTTGAATAGGAGGCCTGACCTAATCAAAGGAGAATGAGAAACATGTGAGAATGTGGTCAAGCAGCGGGTGCTCATGCTCTTAGGTGTGTCCAGCGTGATAGCCATCGCTTGGGTGAATATCGTTTGTTTGTTTTTAGAAGTCGCTTGCCTGTGTTTGATTGCAACGCCACCCTCCCATACCATCCCTTCACTTGTAAACATTGCCAGTGGTAAATCCTGTGATTAGTTTATTTCAGATGCAGAAAGGAGAGAGGCATTGTTTCCCCTGGTCTTTCTTGGGCCAACAAAAATGTTTGTTCATTTGTTCCACTGAAAGCTCAAAGGATTACCATGGGCTTGAAGTTCCTTCAGGATTCCATGAGGACTGAAGTAAAAAATTTAACAGGGAAAATGAAAAGGAGAGCATGCTGGAAGCCCATAGAGCAGGGGTATCCAACCCTGGTCCTGTAGAGCCCCTATCCAGCAGGTTTATAGGTGTCTTACATCATCAGTGGCTAAAGATCTGGAACACCTGTTAATCTTGACTAATTAAGCCAATAATTGGTTCAATTCAGTAACAGAGATTGGTTGTAACGAAAACCAGCAGCCACAGTAGCTCTCCAGGACCAGGGTTGGAGACCCCTGCCCTAGAGTCAACAATATTGAAACCCTTGTGAAAAACCAACGTAGCAACCATAGCAACCTGTCAAGATTCAAACATAAATCATTTACACACTTCTGTGACATGGCAGGAGCCCTACCCTTGTAAATAATGTGTTAGTATAAATAAAGATGATATAGTTTGAATTTAAGATTGGCAGGGATGGGGTTAAAATCTCGTCCCTGCCAAATCAATGTGCAGAATCTAGCCGGGTCTTAATTGATTCATTGAGGATCAATTAAGCCCAGCCACATACTTTCAAAGAAGCAGCAGCTCCCCTGGTTCAGGGGAGGTCAGTTGTGCGTAAAGACTGGGAGCAGCTGGTTATACTCCCTGTCTATGCGGCTTTGCTTGGGAGCTGGTTTTGATTTGTTGGCAACATTTTGCATCACCCTAGAATTTAAGAGATGAGACTTAATTAAAAAAACAAACCATATGAACATACTTTAGATACTACAAAATTATATTGCAAAAGTCTACCAGAAGCCATAATAGTAGTGCCGTATTTCATGACAGATTTCGAAACCCTAGCTCCAACCTTAACGTAACCCTAGCCACAGCACTTACCATACCTCCAACCCTAAACGTAACTCCATCCCTAAGACTTACACTAGCTCCAACCATAACCCTCGCTTGAAACCTAGCCCTAACTCCAACCCTAAACACAGACCTAACCCTGAAGAAGACTAAACCGATTTTCCCACATGAATGTAAGCATACTGCATTTAAAACAGCAATATTTCGGTTGGCTAGGCAGTGATACAGATGTTTAGCATGTTGTGGAATGATTGCAAGTGCATGCAGAAAAAAAAAAAAAAAAAATACAGAAACACAGCACTGCCAACCACACCTCTGCAGAAATCATGAGACAAACTCTTAGAAATCAAGAGGTTTGGCGTTCAATAAGCAAGATTTTATTTTTCAAAACATAAACCAGCAATATTTCAATGCTAAGAGACAACCAATATTTTATACTTTTTAAACCTCGTTAAAAACAGCTTACAATGAGTCTATAACACTTCAAATCTCTTACAAACCTCTATTAGTGCTTCTCAAAATGCATAACAAAATCACACAATCCAGAGCACCATTCAACATTGCAAACAACGTTATCTATTATCGTACCTGCTACTGCTGGGCGGACAGCTAAGTGTTGCATGTTTGGCAATATGAAGGAGCTGGGAAGCAACTGCTCCAGTCTGTGTTGAATTTGCATCTACAGTACTGGCGCTTCTTTGAGTTTTCCGCCATGACTAAGGTATATCTTTCGAACAGCAAAACATTTTAACTTAGAAATCGCGTGTCTCCCGATGAATTCACGAGAGTTGGCAATACTGGAAATGGAGATAATATTTTCGCTTGGTGACATACTACCTCAGTACTTGCTCCTTGTTTTCATATTTGAGTGTTTTGTTTGTTAAAGTCTCTGGACACTTACCAATGGAAAAAATGAGTAACCACAATTAGTGCCCTTTAAGTAAGCTAATTATCAATAAAGATTACAAATAGCGAATCTTGGCAAATGATGCCGTCATGTTCTATTTTCACTGTGCAAGTCTGAAAAGCAGTGCCCTCTAGTGGTTAAAATAAGACGGTATGTAAGCATTGGCAGAATAATCAATGGTCCCTCCTTTCTTGTGTTGACTATCTGTATATTTCAAATCAAAGCAGTCCCAATAATTAAACAATTTGTAAAGCTTTCTTTGTAATTTACTTATATACAGGTGAGGGGTTGTAGATGCGACCCCCTTTTATTAAAAAGCATTCTTTTTTTTATCTCATGTCTATTTCATGCTAAGTGATAATTGCGCAATATTCTAGTTCGTTCATATCTTACAAAAAAAGGAACTGTGTGCTTACTGGCACTAATGCAAGCAAAATGAGCCAGCGGACAGCTAAATAAGAACAGTAACCCAGTAGCAGACTTCCTAGAAGGTAAGCCTTGCAAATAGAAGTGTCTTCAATAACCGATAGCTTCTCTTTACGAAGTGCATTGATCTGGGGTTGAGAATCATACATCTGTCAAGAAGTCTGTATTAATATATGTAAATGCACCTGTGGAACATGGAATGCTTGTGAGTGCCAGCAACAGTGAAGCCCAATCACTGGTGCCATATCAGGAACGCAGTGCTTACCGAGGACTGACCGATAAAATGAAGAGTTTATTCCGGTCTCAGGGTGAATTGCCCTACGCATACTATCTATATAATGCAAGATCAACCAGGTTGAAAAAACAGAACTGCCCATTCAAATTCCATTTTATTCTGCGCAATGCTGTTGCTGATCATGAAACCTCTCGATTTCTACAGATCACCTGTTCACACCACCTATATAATGCCGATCATCATGTTCTGAAAAGGTGAATTAAATTAAACCACATGGTTTTCACACACGGTGACAGAGCATTGTTTAGGAAGTATGAAGAGGGTATACATGTATTACTAACAAGTATATCAATTGGTGCAACCAATAAACGAGTAATACTTTAGTTAGACTGTCCTGTCTTGTTAATTGAGATTATTAAGGCAGGAGGTCAAGCCAATAAATCTATTTTTGGTCTCATTTTGTTCATTTATGTCTAGATTCAATTGCTCCCTGTTGCCATGCCAAACAGACACTTACCCAGCTTGGCAACAGCATATTCTGAAACTACCCCTTTTCCACATTTGTTACTGAAAACAGGTGTTTTTTGAAAATTATTTATATGTGATGCTGAAAATTTCACCAAACTTCAACATGTCAACTTCCAAGACATCCGTTTATTGACTGGTATTTAACATTGTAGATAACCATGATATGTATACGGATTTCAAGCTGTTTTGTACTGTATTGAAAGAATAGAATTCTGACCTTACTCCTACCCTAATCCTAATTTTCACAATTCATCATGATAGGAAAGAACACAAATGTGCCAAACATATATTGAATCTCAAACCAGTCTATATTTGTATCTACAATCATCCCTACTCCTTTGGGACGAGCATCTATACCGAGCATCAAAAGAAACTTCACTATTATAACACATTTATTTTCGATATATAAATGATGGACATTGACAAAATGTTTTTGGTTTCTTTTTAATCACTTGACCATTCATCTTTGACCATGACACGCTTGAGTGACTATGACTAGTGAGACCAATAAAAAAAAAACCAATATGCCACGTCTGTCAAGAGAGCAGCGCCTTCATGCAATCAGCATGTTGGAGGCTGGACTAGGGCAGCGTACTGTGGCTCGCCGTCTTGGGTGCTCACGGCCAGCAATTTCAAACCTGGTGAGACGGTATAACCAGACACACTCTGTCAATGACAGGCCACAAACTGGGAGACCAAGAGTCACAACACCTGCCCAAGATTGACAGATCATTTTGCAGCATCTTCGTGATGTCAAATGTTAAATCAGCACAATAGAAAGTCACTGCACCTGCTCTAAAACAGAGTTTGTCATTTCTCGATCAAATCTAGTGAATTTTATCCAAATATAAGTGATACGTTTCTTTTGATGCTCAGTATATTCTGCGTCTTTGGAGGCAGTAACTTTTTTTTTTTTTTTTTTTTACAATAGACTTGTTTACACACATTTCCCCTGGGATAGGCATTTCAAAATGCTACCCCATGTCTTTTTTTCCCTATTACATGAACAGGAAAGTAAGTGTAAGTGTAATGTAATGGGTAATGCGGTTGCCAAGGTCCTCTGGAAAGCACTTGCATGAATTCTTAAATAAAATGTTGTGATAGAAATCCCTTTTACCATCATCCACATTGGGTGTCTCTTGTACTTCTGTACTGATCACACCGAGAAATAAAAGGAATAAAAAGTACCCTACTTCAGTATGTCTACAGAGTTCCTGGAGACTCACAGAGAGAGGACACATCTAGAACCAGCTACTATACACAGAACAGGACAAGTATTGCACCACCGGTGAAAACGCTAGCCCATCCTGAAGCTCTGAGTTATTCAGAAGTCTTGCACAGTAATGAACCACACTGCAAATAAAAGCCATTATCTACAGCTATGGCCAAAAGTTTTGCATCACCTAGAATTTTAGGGTTGAGACATCATTTAACAAAGAAAACTACATGAACATAATTTAGATTTTTATTTAACATCATGTAATCAAAGAACCTACCAAATATAGCACAAAAATCTACCGGAAGCCATAATAGTACTACAGTATTTAATGTTAGATTTCAAAATGTTTAAATTTGTCAATTTTTCATTAAGTGACTGAGCTTCACGAACCAGATCCCTACTTGACAAAAGTCCACTAGCACTGAACAATAAGACAACGGACCAATAGGCTGGTAAAACGTGATTTTTATTGCTCTTTTTTTCTCCCTGTAGATTACTCTACTACCTTACAGGAGATTGCGATTCCCATCTATAGTAAATGTTTAATGTACAGTAGCAGGTGATTACAACCCGTTTGACTGTTAAAAGACGTGTCTTTACCTCAATAGATATGTATGCTTATTTATGTATTGTATTGATTTATTTAAATAGGCACATGCTTTTTAAACGTGTAGAACTTGGCTTGTTGGGCACCAGTGGTGTATTTATGGGGGGCAGTGGCTTTGTACACTTACCATGCTTTTGTGCAATGTCATTTACTGACTTTAAATGCAGGATATGAACTGCTTTAAAAAAAAAAAAAGGAATGCATTTGGGAACTTCCCTCTGAATAATAAGCTTCACATGGGTATTCTTTACAGTTGGTAAAAGCAGCAAATGCTAGTAGAGATTATTGTAATGTAGATTGACCCCTAGCATGTCAAATATAAATCCATATATATATATATATATATATATATATATATATATATATATATATATATATATATATATATATATATATATATATATATATATATTCACTATTTTGGGAATGGTGAGTATGACCAAAAAAAACAAAACACACGCCACACATTTAAAAATTCAGGTGCCTATTTCTTTAGATTCTTTTTTTCCTAATAACACATTTTAAAATGTGTATCACTGACGCAAGATTGTATTAAAATCAGTCATGTTCTTGTTCAGAAAAGGCTGACAGATCATTCGTTGGCGGTGCTGTGTATAAAAAGTTTGGCACTCAATGTGAAACCTGAAAATCTTTGTCAGCCTTTTTTTATATATATATTTACAAACAAAGCTATGTAGAGTACAAAAGAAACTGGTAGTGTTATGCGACATGGCTTCTTCACTAAATTAAAATCTAATTGCAATGTAGTCTTTGTTTTCTTCAAATATGAACCTTTCAATAGGTCAGTATATTTCCAAGCACAAACAGCAACACAACCATACTGTCATCAAATATTTCACACACATCTGAGAATTTGTAGAAATTGGTTCAAAACCCTAGCATTGTCAGTTTGCAAGCTTTGGTTCATTTTTTTTTTTAAAGCTCACAGGTACCCTTGTAGTATAATGTAAAGTATAAAGATTGTGCTGTTACACTCTGTGTGTGTGTATAAACAGTGCTCTTCGAAATACAATAGGAATAATAAAACCGAGTGAAATCATTTTGCCTTGCTTTCTGGTAGCTCTTTCTAAGAGCTTGCACTTCAGCAATAGATTAAGAGATGTGAGCGACTGTAACTGAAACTGAAGAAGAGAGGAGCCAGATGGTATTGCAGCTTTCTAGACCTCTGGATTTGCAGTCCTGTGAGGAATATCCACAGATCAGTACGGATGAGAATCTTTGTGGCTTAAAATCCGGGTGCGACAGGCCGAACTTGTGGCACTTCGGATAACTTCCATCCACCTAGAAAACACAACAGGCACGCTCGGTTATTGAACTGTTGTTAGTCTCGAGACACACACACCCACCCCCACTCTCATACCCACCCACACACATCTGGAAGCTGGCCTACTTGTTTTAAAGGGGTTCTGTTCTGTTACCAGTATAGAAGAGTGAAAACTGCTCTGAAGACTGTTATCAATAATAATTGAAGTGAAATTGTCTATATTAAATTTGTAATATTAAAAAAAGTTAAAACACTCAAATAGATTGTACAAGACATTTTAAGGTTTATGAATTATTTTCATTAAGAGAGCTGTCTGACCCAAATACCTAGTGTCAGCTGAATTTCACTTTCAAAAGTTCACTGACTCTACTTGCTGCACAATACCTTCTGCTTCGATTCTAGTTCATGTTGGAAGTAATCTGTGAGCTTCCTGAATAACCAGGAGGCTTAAGCCTTTAAAGCTTTTTTCTTGCATTTGTTCCAGTGAATTAAAACATAGGATGAATTAAAACGTGAAACAAAAGTGGATATTGCAAATACAAAATAAATACATGGGATTTAGAGAAAAAAAAAAAGCAGCAACAAGATTAAGACCATTCGGAGCTTCTTTTGTTTTTCTTAAGGTATACTTCATGGTTTCCAGTTTTATACAGAATGACACGCTTCCTAGTCTCAGCTAGTTGCGTGTTAATATTTGCATAGATGTACGACTGCTTTCATGAACACACATACCTTTCGAAAGTGTATTCACTCTCTGATCTGAAGTAGTACACATGGGACTTGAAATGCAGTTTGAAGACATAATCTTTGTGAATGTTTTCTGACTCGGAAGGAATGGTAACAGAGTATCCCAGCAATGGCAGGCTGGCCAGGGGAAAATCATCCTGGAAGGAGAGAAAGATCTACATTACTGAAGTGTGCTAGTTATTCATATTAACTTGACTGGTAAAACCCACGTGGGACCATTTACAATTGTGTCCTTATAAAGTTAGACAATGCTTTCATAAAGTGGATGACATCTGTTTAGGGCACCTATGGTGCCACTCTACCAAACATACAGTATGTGATCTGATCCCTTTCACAAAGCTATGTGACCTCTGCTGTTTTGAAGTCAAGTTGTTCTGAGCAGGCTTGAATGGAGAGCTTCAATAAGGGTGGAGACCCAGTGAAGAGACAGCAAGTAAAAAGTCTTGTCTGTTGCTAGGAAACAAGCCTAAACCTCCGATTATGGGGAAAAAAAATACGAATCCTTTGGTAACCATCTGAGCAGCGTATTGTGTAACTGACATGTTATTTATAATGAAGAATCTAGCATAATACAAAAGTATGTATTTACAGTTTGATGGTATTAAAATACATGTAGGTTGTGTTAGGCCAACTGTTACAGCTTACCTGATGTGATTTGTAGAAAAACAGGCTGAAGTTTGTGAAGACCACCCACAGCTTTTGCCAGCCATTGCTGTTTTTGAACTTTCTCAGCAAGTTACCTGACAGCTGATTCTAAAATCGGAAACAAGAAACAGAAGCAGTTTGACGAGGGAAAAAAGAAGTCACCAGAATGCACCTTACCAGCTGCCCACTTTCACTTGTAAGCTGAATTTAATTTTTGTTATAACATTAGACCAAAAAGAATGACAGGAATTAAATATTTAGCATTAATCCATAATACGAAAAATTGAATTCCAGTCGATTATTTTGTTTTTATGTTACAATGTTAGGGAGCTGCATGGAATCAAATCGATTTTCCTTTTTACGGCAGAAGCATATGAAATATAATTTGAATCTAATAAAACAGGATTTAACATTTTTGAGAGACAGACATGAAAGCAAAGCAGGTAGAAAATCCTTTCAAAATAAAACAGATGAATATAACAGCACCTAAATAAAAAAAGCACTCTCCCTCAGTCTTATTCCAATTCAAGCTTGTCTGTTGTTACCTCCACATGCCAGAACTCTCCTGGGTTTACTGCAGATGCCTGCGTTCATGTTTTCATGACAAGAATTCTAAGCATTAACTTGAAACATAATCCACTGGTGGCAGACCTTGAGTGCATTCCTATTCTCTGTAACTGTCAGCCCAGGGCATTACTGTTCTGAGGAAGTCATTAGCACCCCCTAGTGGAACAATCTATAAAGACATTTAGATGCCCACATTTTAAAGGCACTTCAGCAATGTTACTCAGGACAACTGAATACATTTTTTTGGAGTTGCATAGCTGCACTATATTGGCCACTTCTAGATTTGGTTAATCTAGTAGCGATTTTATTAAAAGCTTCCCCAGGGGTCCCTATAATGGGTGGCTAACTGTGCTGGTTTGTTACACGCTGGGAAGTCATGAGTGTGTAACATGTTGAACAAAGCTCCTCTTGTCCTGTGACAATTTGGGTCCACTGTGTTACTGTGTTGCCAGGCTTCTTTGTTCTATGCTACACTGCACACTGCGGATGTCTGACAATGTCACAACAGTTCACTAGTGTGTGAAAATAAAAAGAAAATAGCAGCAGATGAGAAAATTAAACTATACAGCCGATTTATTTGAAGTTATTTCTTCTGGAGTACTCCATCTTGTTTGCAGGGGATTCCAGTCCCTATGTACTGAACAGGGATAGGGAAACCACATACTGGGTGGAGTATCAGACCTGTTTAAGAATTGACAAAACAGACCTCTTCAAACAGTGCCGTGCAAAGAAAGCTTCCATTCGGAAACTAAAACTAGAGCGAGGTTATGGACGAAGAGTGAACATTATAATGTTGCAATGACCCTAAAATGTGGAAAACGCTTGGCCTACAAGGACCATTCCAGTCCTAAATAAATAAATAAATAAATAAATAAATAAATAAATAAATAGCAGGCGGGGGGTGTGGGGGTGTTCAGGAACATTAGTCCAACTTTTCAGTTTTTGTTTTTTCTACTTTGAAAAATCTTACTGGTAAAATCCTTACGGTTTGTTTACCAACTGTATTTCATTTCAACAGCCATTTCTCCCCCTAAGACTCCTAATACTATTAAAGGTGAAACATGGAGCCGGCATTGTAGTCCTTATTATTCCCTTCTACCAGGCTGTGTTGCTGGATGTTTTACCTCTATACTCCTGCAGGTATCATAAAAGGAGAGGCTGTGCATTCGGTACCAGCAGATATGAGACATGGCAACAGGTCTCTGGTCAGTGATGAGTCCAGAGAGGAGGGACTCAGAGGCACTGACAGGGCAAGGATCTTCTACCACAGGAGGACAGAGAGACACAGAAAACAAAAGGGGGACAGAGACACAGAAACTGAATAGGTAAACCGCACAGAAGCATCCGCAGCTTAAACAGAGGAGCCAGCAATCATTCTGGGGGTGAAGCTGTGGAACAGACATTAAAAACCCACGATGGAAACATCAAACTAAACCATTTCATTGAAGGATATTTCAGGTCTTATAATCACTAAGCTTGTTGCAGTGAGAGAGCAAGTCCCACAATGGTTACGGGAGTTACGACATGCAAATGTATTTCCAGAGTTCAAAAGCCAAATAATTCATATAGGAACCCAGTCCTTAATGTATTCTAGACTTCCTTTAATTAATCCAATATGTTGTCTTTTTCACACCAGCCAACTAAGAGACTGTCACACTATCTTTATTGCTTTATATCGTGTAACATGGCAATATCCTTCAAACCAGAAATGGGTTTAGCCAATGAAGAAAGACTGCAGCACAGACACACATGTTCTGCTGGTGTGAGAGGAGAATGAGATCACAAGGAGCAAAACACAAAATCAGCAGCAGCACATGGTGATGAGATTACAGAAAGCATCTGACTGTCCTTAAGGAAAGAGAGGGTGTTCAGACTGTACTGGCCAGAGACAGAGACCGTATCCGTTATTTATTGCAAATGCACCTACTGGGGAGAAGGATCAATGTTTTGGTACATTTCAACTCTTCCTCTACCGTTTCCTTTTCTCATAAGGATCTGTGACATGGTGCAATAATAAAAACAGATGCATGTTCAGTTTTAGCACCAGAACACCAGAAGCAAAATCACATTAGTACAGTTTTATTAACTGTCAAGTACTCTATGATGATCCTGACGATGCTAACTGTCACTCACTGTATAAAATTCCAACAGCCAAACTAAGCGAAGTAAATGAAACACAACAAGATACCGTCTCTTGGTAGCAAATACAGTTTGAGCACAGAGTGAGAGAAGGCAGTGAGCTGGTGTCTGAGGTGGGTACCTCCACGGCAATGCTAAAGTCGATCATTGAAACGCTGGTGTTTCTGTGCCAGCAGACATGCACCGTGGTGTTACCACGATGAGGGGACTGTCTCTCAAGGGAGGTTCGAGAAGAACTGAGATCATCCTCAGATTCCTGGTCTACAGTCGAGTCCTCTGGAGATTCTAAGAAATGCATTAAAAGTTGCATTGAAGAACATTTGATGCAATGCACAGAATTGCCAACCCCCCTCCCACCCCCAACCCCACCCCCACCCCCACCCCCACCCCACCATGCCAAGCCAAGCGCTGTGTCTTCCAAAGGCTTGTGAGCAATACCACTAGGGGGCTCTGTTCTGCATCATTTGATTATAAAGTCATCATCAGTCTCGCACACCCAGAGACAAAGGTCCACTCCACTCTTGAAAGGAGGGTCGTGGGTTCAATACCAGGTGGGGGACACTGCTGCTGTACCCTTGAGCAAGGTACTTTACCTAGATTGCTCCAGTAAAAACCCAACTGTATAAATGGGTAATTGTATGTAAAAATAATGTGATATCTTGTAAAAACTGTAAGGTTGCCCAGGATAAGGGCGTCTGCTAAGAAATTAATAATAATAATAATAATAATAATAATAATAATAATAATAATAATAATAATAATAATAATAATAATAATGTTTGAAAATCCTGTAGAATGGTTCTTAAGTTAATCAAGTACTGTGTTTATTTTCTGGGTTGAAAAGGGGCTTTGATTTGGGTTTTGGAAGCTTCTCTTCAGTTCTAGTTACCCATCATAGATATATGTAACAGAGGCTAGATGAGCACAAACGTATTTACAGTAGTAAGCACAGCACCATCTAGTGCACAGCAGTATATTAAGCAAACCAATACACTAAGGAAACTCTCTGATCTAGCCTGTTACTGTACATCTTCAAATCAGAAATGACACTGAACATTTGCCTCTGAATCCACCGTTACCAAGTCCCCACACAGAAGGTTAGAAACAACCTCTGGAAACTACAGCCAGATACACTGTTTATTGGAAGCAGTATACATTGTATAAAATATACAAATTAACATGAATTCAATTGGATCAAGTTTCATCACTCCTACATGAATTTATGAAAAAAAATGACCACTAGCCAACAAAACAATATCAATCCGTTCTTCTATGTATTTATTTGTATAGTATTTCCCTGGATAGAAAAAACTCTAATACTGCCTTCCCATTCCTGCTGAAGGCTACTTGACAGTTTAATCCACTTACTGCTTTCTGGAGGGCTGCTGGCCAGCAATTCAGGGGCCGGTCCATTGGATTTCTCAGCAAGGTCAATGGCCATCTTAATATCTTCTATCCATTTATCCATTTCTGCAGCCGTGCTAGAAGAAAGATCCCAGGGCAAGGGTTCAGGGAATAGGCTCACGAGTCAGATACATTACAGTTTAGGGAATTTTAATGCTGCTAACATCTACACCAAAACGTGGCAAGTAGAAACATATTCGATTTGATTTTATTAGCGGCTATACTTTAAAATGTTGAGTTCGGAGCCAAAATAAAAGCTGTACTGATGGTCTAGAAAAATTGATAGAATTTAGAAAATATTCAGTGGTAATGAATGAGCAAAAAATTGATACTTGAGAGACGTCTCATATGTATAAAAGGTACTGTAACACTTTACAGTGGTTTTGAAGCTTACATATGGCCACTCTGTACTCTATAGGCAATATAAAGAGAAGCAGGAGGAATCAGATTACACAAGTCCAGACTATTACAACAGCAATGAAACTGGTGAAATGAAAGCTGCATAGCAATTCCCATTCCCAACACAATCTAGGCTGATATTATACTGGGGGTCTACTATTAGACTGAATTGTAGCGGTAATGTTTTCATAACCAGTTATCAAAGTTAATAATGTTCTATTGGACCCACACGTATAACACATATTGTAACATTCCAATTGTAATTGAGCCTGAGGCACACGGTATTGTCTCTTCAAGGGTAATAACGGCTCCCCACGGGAAACCATTCTCAATTCCAGTTAATCTGCTCAGAATCTTTGCCTGTTCACGTGGAAACGTTAGCTGAAAAGCAGAGCGCTACCTTGCTGCTACCACCACGGTCTGACGTGGCCCAAAAAGAGTGAAACTGTGAGGCACTCCCCACTCGTCTTCACTTTCTGTGACCTGAAAAGGAGACAAAAAGATGCTCTTCAGCAAACAACATTTACAAGAGTAGCTGACCTTCAACACCAGCTTGGGAGTGATTAAGAACAAACGTGAAGGCACAGGACAAAATGGTTTGCAGACTTGACAGTTTTACCTCAAATATTGCACAGTATTTATACACTGTCTGACAAATTCATGAAATGTATAGATGCTGACATGTGAATGGCTACAGTCCTGTTAAGGCTATTGTGGCAAGAACTGTAGTTCTATTAAACTAACTAATGGTACCGAGTCTTACATGTTCCATATTTAACATGCACGTGTACAAACTGGTTACCAGCTATCTCAACTACAACTGGAGAGTGGTCCTGCAGTGATGTAATCCTATAACTCTCAACAGGCAGAGCTGATGAGACTGCATGAAACCAAACAGTATTTATGAATTCAATTACAGTACTTATTTGATGCAAGAATGCACTCAGCTGTTACACCAAACATAATACCATAACAATGGCACATTATACAATACAAATGATTAAAAACAAGAATAAAAACATGAATTCTTTAAAATCTCAAA
This sequence comes from Acipenser ruthenus, assembly GCF_902713425.1. NCBI lineage: Eukaryota > Metazoa > Chordata > Actinopteri > Acipenseriformes > Acipenseridae > Acipenser > Acipenser ruthenus. The sequence continues at coordinate 53,803,746 of NC_081196.1, forward strand.
CTTACTGCACATCAATACAGTTCAAACATGTTGGATTGGCTGGGTTCAAGTTTTTTGTTTGTAAAACTGTATTAAAATGAGTAGCTGTCCCTCCTCACATTCATCAGTCCCTCACCCGCTGTGGTCGTGACTGAATTTCTAGTGGTAACATGATGTCATGAAAAGGCCGTACTTACCGTCATACCATAGAGTTGGAGTTGCCCATGGACCTTAAACTGATTGGACACGGTCATTCCTCTGCTTGTGTACAACAAAACATCATTGAACTGTCAGGGGGAAAGAGAACACCACGATTATGCTGGACGAAGGAACATTCTGCCTACTTTATGGTCCTCCTCCCATAGAACTTGCAAGAGAGAGGTAGGGTTATTGGCTCTGGCCCGTTTCTACTAGTAGCTTTGCTTCCAAAGCTCAGCATGAGGACAGGACTTCTCTGGAAACATGTCCCTGAAGGACTGCCCTGTAGAAATACCCTGGGTCAAAACAAACCCAGTAAATGCCTGTCCTTTTGAATGTATAAAGTAATACATAATATTACCTTTATAACACTGTCCGGACAGATTCCAGTAATTACACAAATACATCTCTTTACATGCACGTTAAGGGCCAGTCAATTTTGGAAGGTATTAATACTAAGTCATTTCAGAGAAAGATAACTTGTTAAGAAGTTTCAGGGTCTTACACAGTGTATGTCCCCTCCCCCCTCCCCCAGAAGTGGTGGAATACACAAGACTAGTTTACTGGTCTGTGGTTTTGAGTGGAAATGTATTACCTGGACATACAGTTAATAGTAACAGCAGTAGTCTATCTTTCTTGCTTGTTTGTCAATATATAAACACATATAGCTCAATAACATTTAAAAAATGCAACATTGAGATCCAGGTTCTTTACATACCAAGAAAAACATTCGCTGCTGCAGGCCTTTTCCAGAGAGCTTGCTAAGACAGCCCAGTCTGATGAATTCCTGAAGAAAAATAAAAAAAATTGGTCAACAGCAACTTGGTTCCCAGAGTGCACTCTGCAAACCACAATACATGTGTAGCCATGCCAGGTCGCTGTTATGCTTACAGTTTTGTGACCACTGTTTTATAGTTATTAATGTTCCAATCATACAGCATCCCTCAGGTTAAAACATGGGACAGCTTTGTATTGATGGGAAGCAATACCGTTTCTTTATGGAGACCGCACTCACCCGCCCTGGAATGACTAGGTTATCAATGCCGATCAAGTCCTTCTTCAGTTCCAGCAGCTTCTGGAAATTCTCCATCTTTATCATGGTGCCGTGGAGCTGAGCTGCCATCTCTGAGATATCAGCCAGAGCAGCTAAATGAAAGAAAAACTAGCTGATGTCTTTGAAAGACCATCCATACAACCATGCAGAACGGAAAGGTATTATAAAATGATTGATTTTCCCGACATGATAATTAGATAATTAGACTCCCAGGCTATCGTTCCTTTCAACCCACAGCAATTCATTTAGACAAGTCTTTGTTGCTGTACAATTAATGAAGCAGACTCAAGAATATCGACCTGCCAGCCATCCCCACTGTGAACAGCTGTTTTGCATGACCGTTTCCTTTAGTGTGCAAACAGGTGAGCAACAGAAAGCCGTTAATTAAAGGGTCTTCTCTAAACGGAGAGATGTGTGTGTACATGCAAGTGTATATATACCTTGCAATTAGCCTTGTAATTGTAGATATAACTTGTTGTAATCCTTACTTGTTGCATCCTATTTCATATTGTATTTTAATAGTATTTGCACTTACTGTAAACTATACTGTATTTAAATATGAATATTGCATTGTAGCCCAGTAACACCTGTAAAGGCATCTGCCAAATAAATAAATAGGAGTGTTGTTTCTGAGGCCCAGTTTTGGGCCCTGGCCCTAGTTTGGGAACTACTGTCCTAGTGTAAGTGAAAAGCAAATGGCGAGCTAGTCTTGGTATCATGATTAGACCACTGATGACAATTCCGTGATGAGAAACACATTTATTCGAACAGATTTAGAGCATAAAACAGATTTCTGGCATTTAACTATTATCTGCATTAACACTACAAACAGGACCTGTGCTTTGAGGTAGCAAATTCATCCCTTATTAAGAAATATCTCCAATTACCATTAAAACAGATGGCTACTAATTAGCACTGGAGATCAGAAATAGCAGGGACTGCTCATTATTTTCCATATTGTCTCTTAGTGAGGCAGAAACCCAGTCATGCTCATGATCAGTGTAAAGTGACTTCTGACAGCAAAATCATTTTCTTAGTGTTTTGCTGTAACCAGGACTACTTTGCTTAACTCCTTCTTGTCTAAATAGTGTACACCCAGTATATAGGCCTTAAGTTCCAAGAGGAGATCCATCTCTCTCCTTCAACTCAGGGTATGCAGCATCATGTTCCTTTGCACTACTCTACTTATGGACCATTTAAACTAGAAGTCTTTATCACTATCAAAGAATTGTACTAGTGGTCCCCGAGTGGCTCATCCAGTTAAAGCGTTGCCGCTGGAAGCACAGGATGAGTCACACAGCTTGGACGGCACGAGTTCGCGTCCAGGCTGTGCAAAGAGGCCGAACTTTGCTGGGGACTCCAAAAGGGGCGTCACATTGGCTCGGACGCTCCCAGGGGTGGGGATGGGAAATCGGCAGGAACTTATTCTCATCGCGCAACAGCGAACCCTACTGGCCAGACACTGAGCATATTCCGAGTGGATAAGAAGGCAGGGCTGATCTCTGTCTTCTGGGATCGGTGGCAGGCCCACCTCTGCCCTGGATTGCTCGGTGTAAAAGCGATTCTGGCTTTAGGCTTGCGAGATCGGAGGACACTCATACGTCCTCAGAACACCTTTGCTGGGTGAGGAGAAAAAACATAATTGGACATTTATAAAAATAAATAAAATAAAGAATTGTCCAAGTTTCTTTTAGTATTTACTTAAGCATGACATTTCCTTTAAATGTTCCAAGTTGCCCCGGGTCCTCCCTGAAAAAATGAGGCTTTCCGATGTCTGGGATCTGTTTGATCAGAAGTGAATCCCCACCCAGCCCAGGTGTGAGCGGTGACCGCCCTGCCTCTGCCTTACCTCTGGAGTCCCTGAAGTCTGCGTGGTGGGGAGGGTAGTGCTTGCAGAGCCGCTCTAGGATCTGCTTGTAGTGCATGAGGCGGTGGAGTGGCCTGAGGAAGAAGATGTTGAGGGGGAGGTAGCAGACCTTCTGCAGCTCGAACTCCTTGCACAGAACCTCCTGCTTCCGCGAGGACCTCGCTGTCTGCTCCAGCTGCACCAGCACCTCGGAGTGTCTCTGCAGGAGTGCTGTAAGCTGCTGTCAAAATAAAATACATCAAAAAAATATATCATTCATTGTACAAATTAAAACACAAATATCCATTAGTGCAGGAATAGTAATACATATTTGTGGGATCAATAAATATAATGCAAGTTTTCATTGTTGGTGTGTAATGAAACAGGCATTGACGTGCTGGCTCTAGTTTGGGACAATGTTACACTCCCCCACCACCCCTGGTCAAAGCTCCAGAATACGTTCAACATAGGAAATAGCATTTACAAAACCCATAACCCGAACAGGCAAGTGAAAAGCGCATAGAAACTCAGGCATATTGCATATTCCTTTAAAACTCAGGAGTTTCAATAGCCACCTCTTAGGATTGTCCTTCTGCTCAATTTGAAGGAAGACTAGAACTTGACCTATTCTGTATTCCACCCACCCAGCCAGCCAGCCCACCAGCCACCACACCCTGCTGAACACAGAACAAACTGACAGGCCATACCTTACTCTAGCAGCAGGGGTCACTGTTAGGCAGGAACATTTAATTACACTTGCTGAAGAACAAAAGGTGGGAAAACTAATCTAAAAAGAAATCCCAGTAGGGCTCAAAACAAAGCCTTTAGTCTCAGCGAGGAGGGAGAGCTGTGTATTCGCTCATAATTAGTTTGCACTGTGGCCTGGTGTGCCCCTGCTTCAAGCCATCTGTTCTTCCTCATGTCTGAAAACAGAAACTGCTCAGTGCCACACGTTACAATGCACGCGATTATGTATACGTATTACCACCATGTTCACTTGTCACTCACGTACTGAACATGGACATTACTGGTAATTTTAAAATAAATAATTCAATTTACTAGTCTTTCGAGTGACATAATAATGCACTACTGGATTAATAAATGACCCAAAAATATGAGCATTACCTTCATAACCTCCAATCTGCTGCACTGCTAGAGTGACAACACTGCACATGTCTGCCAGGCTGCTAAAACAACACTTGAACCGGTCTGGCTGTTCTGCCGTTTGTTTTGGTTTGAAGCCTTCAGTTATCTCCATCTTAATACCCATTTTGCTCACGCTGCTACAGTGCTGTACTGGTACTTTAGAAAAGGGAGAGAGCAGTCAGAGCTCATTCTGAAAGCCAGTCTTACCTTCATACCCTGTATGTTCTTCAGCATAACATCCCCAATCCTCTGATAATCTCCTTTAATGTGAGCGTTGGAACGGCCTTCCCTGTCAAAGGCAAGCACACCACTATGTTATATTGAGGGGACTAATACACACAGGGGAATGTTTCCCTTTGTTATGGGGCTGACCTACCTTGACAAATACAGGGAGCAGAGGGGTTACAAAGACCCAGGTCTCCCACAGTGGTATGGTAATGTGCTTCCCAGTTGGCTAGCATGTGGACAGAATGGTTTCTGTGTGTTTGTGCGATTGCAATGATTCCACGGTCTTACACATATTCTTGCATAAAAGTGCACAGACCACATATAATGTCCTTATTGCTTTCAGGGTTGGGTTCAATTCCTGTTTTTCAATTCCAATTGCTTTTTAAAATCAATTCCCAATTCTAATCATAATGGTTGTGATTATTCAACTACTTTAGTTTGAAGACAAACTAATTGACCAACAGTGACTTCAATTTAAGTAATGTGTTGCCACTGTGAGAAGCTCATTTTAACAGAAGACTGCTAATTGCAATTTATCAGTGATGCGTTAGGAATTGATTAAAAGGGAAGGGGAATTGGAATTGATAAAACAGGAATCAATCCCATTCCTAGTTGCTTTAGAAACAAAGAATCTCAGAACAAATCTGTTTGAATAGCCTCCTTGCCACAAAAGTACCTGCATGCATATACAACCGCAGGTTATACCAGCAATGTAAATCACCACACTAAACTGCTGCCAGATAAAAAAAAAAAAAAGGTAGCAGTGTGATTTCTTCTTTAAAACAACTAGCTCATCTATCACATCAGTCTCAACATCAGAGATTTTAACTAAAAAAACAAATACTATGAAGCTCTTAAGGCATGCTGACTACTAGGATAAAGCCCCCTATTGTATTTCATTAGCTGTGGTAGAATAGTGTTCAGTAAAACCCGTTTAATCTGGCATTTGGATTATCCAGTGTGATGCTGGATTAAGGCTGTATTGCGAAACTGAATACTGTAGCTAAAAAATAAGACAAATAAAAGGAATCAATGACTATTTGAACACTCTGGAATCCATGCCGGATTCCAGAATAGACAGGTTCCAGATTGTAGAGTGCATCACACCATTCATTTCAATAGGGATTTTGTCGTAACCCACAAATCATGCCGAATTATATAGAATGCTGGTTTGTAGAGAGGCTGGATTAGACAGGTTTTACTGTATATTCCAAGTGTGCTATGATAATTTTTCCCAGCAGGTGTCACTATTGGGCAATGGTGTAACTGAAGTTTTCCAAATGCAAAAAACAGTCCAACAAAACTACATTTACATAGAATGTGTTATCATGCAGATCATGTATGAGATGTTGTCTTGGTATGCTGTTGATCAGTCCTAATGTACAAAGTAAAACACAGTGTCAGGTTTCATTCGCCCCGGTTTTTTAAACTTCTTTCACAATCTGACAACCCAATTGACTGCAGAGTGGAATCTCACTGAGCTGTGAAGGTAAATCCGACTGGAACATTCCCCGGCACGGCAAACGCCTGCATTACTTTCATGTTCAGCTGTATCCTCCTGGGAAGGGTTGCCAATATGCTACCACAGCTCTGACAGTGCACTGGGTGAACAGCTTTGTGCAGGTCTTCTCCAGCCCTGAAGGGCTATTCCAGCCCACGTTTAACAGGGTTTGTTAAAGTATGAAGTATTTTAGGACCTGCTCAGGAGTATAATTAAAGCTGGAACACAAAGTTGGAATGGAAGAGGCAGCGTTGCTTACCTCAAGCTTTGTGGTTAGTGGCACAAGTGTGTTTGCAATTATCCAGCCTTGACTCATCCCAGGGAGCAGCATAAAACGAGGTGCCTGGGGCGAGCAGGCAGGCAAGCAGTCTCTTCTGATAGGAGGTGTAATGTAGATCCTGCTTGGCTGATGTATTGCCATGGTGACCAGAGTTCTATAGGTCATGTGATGTACCCACATATATACAGAAGTCCACATGGGATTTTGCTATATTTTCTATTATGACTGGTGGTTATTCCTCAAGAGTTCAATAAAACTGTTACCGTCTGGCCATTCAGGGAGCTATTATGAATGTATTATTTATAATATACTACTGTTTATTACTGCAACAGCTTCATACAGTGATAAGCATGGTGCAGCATGTAACCAGGCAACTGGCACACCGTCAGTTTATAACGTTTAGGAGGCATAACACTGAAGTGTGTTGCAGTTGTTTTGTGCAAATGTGTGTAAACCATATATTCTAGTGTTGAGTTAATGGAAACCCTGAATGGTGCCCTGCTGGGTCTGACCTACAACACCATGGCATATCTGCTTTCTGTATTTTATAAATATACTATTCTTCCCAATGCATGTTCTTCCACACCTGGAAAAAGACTCTGAATATCAAAGTCTATCAGTCTGACTTACCAGAGTGCAAGCCTTTGTTCAATTTCTTTTAGGAAACCAGAGTGAAAAGTATAGAGGGGATCGAAGTTAGAGAAGATGATGTTTCTGAGCGAGTCAGGCATCACTTCATCCTTGCTCACAGCATTCTTGAAGGACTAGAATGAAAAACACAACACTGGGTTAGCTAGCAATGATCTAGCCAATAACAGCGATTAACCCAATAACATGGCTTCCTCAGTGCGGGGTGCAAACTCTTGTTTGTTTGTCCATGCATGTGAATTTATATTTCGTTGAGTGGGAAATAAAATGACAGCTGACACAATTCACAGATCTCCTGCTGCAGTGACTGGCAAAGGTAACATTTGTTTTCCTGTCTTTGTATTAACTCGATACCTTTTCAGATTTTCACAAGAGGTCTTGGGAGGACAGAAAGCAGCAGGTGCACAGCAGTCTCAACAGAAACACAAGTTAAAAAAAAACAGTTGCCAATAAAACTATTTACTCTAGGTTTAAACCTGCCCTCTGGCTTTTAAAACCTATTTTAGTTTGGGAAGCAGAACACCTAAAACAAATCTCTACATATTAATTTCATTAATTCTCTTCCCAGGTACATCACATCTTGTTCTCAAGTTTGCCATATACTGATGTATACTGCTAAGGGAAATATTTAAGCAAAATCAGATATTACATGTTCCGGCTGCTTTGCATTAATCAAATACAATTTAAAAGGAAGGACTGTGTTTTTCAATGTTCATATTATGTGGTTTCTTCAGAGTATGATTAAATGCAAACTGTTTTATGCTGGCGATATGCAGCTACCTTAGGAGACAGAATCATGTCCACAGAGGTTATAACAATGCGCCTAAAGATGTATTGGACCTTGTAGTGCTGTATCATATCTTCCCAGATCACTTGAAACAACTTAAAAGTATTTTTTTATGAACTGCTTAGCGCAACACTCATCTATACTGAAGCTTGGCGGTATGTTTATATAATTTGCTAGAGTCCTGGAATTAGCGTCTTCATTCTTTCCAGTCAGGTAGTAGAGTGTGCACAAGTCAAGAGCTCTCCAGCGCTAACTTTTACAGACAGTAGCTGCTCGGGTTGCTAGGATACGGTCTGCCTGGTGTCACATGCAGGGATGAATGAAATAAAAACTTCGTAAAATCGAAGCAGTAATTTCCCTGGTAATTTCTTTCTCTATATTGTGGCAGCAAGAAAAAAAACTATATAAATAATGTGAATTGCTATTATAATTAGGACTAGAACATTCGAAGAACTTTTGCTTTGACTAGCTTGTGTAGACTAGAGCTATTTTATTCTCAACTGTGGTCAGGACCGCAGGTTTGAAAACACATCTCAAGTAAATTGCAAATGTTTAAAACAAACATGATTCTAAGAACTTATGTGGTTACTAGTCTGGGAAAATGTTATTTTCCCACAGACAAGTATTTTGAAAATGACAGATTACTTCTATTGCAGTGAGCAGGCAAATCTGGATTCCTGTGTTTTTTTTAATTTTTTAAAAAATGTTTTGAACAAGTCAGTGTTTATTCAAGTTGCACCTTGATGGCTGGAATTATTTCTGGAACCTAAATCAAACGCTCGAAGAATTAACTCGGGAAACTCAGCAGGAGGGAAAATGCAGCAAGAAAAAATTCAGGCAAGGTAAAACTGTTTATAATTGATGCCTAACATCACTTCTGTAGTTGGGTAACTGCTGAAATGTTCAGGGAAATATTAAAATGAAACTATTCGATAAATGCCAAGGCTGCTAAGTAATGCATAAAAGACTCAAGTAGAAAGTGTTTATTTCAAACACTCGAGTACTGCAACTCACCCCTAATATATTTGGTATAAAACAAAATACAAATAAGAAACACAGTGGCAAATAGTTTATAAAAATAGAAAACAAATCTAATATGTAAAATATATTTAGTAAAAATAGTGAGTTTGAGCAGTTGTGGATGAAGCTCCAGATACCACAACAAAGAGGCATTCCAAAAAGGCTCCTTTTTGTACACAATATAAAGGTTTCAGTTCAAACTCACCACTGTGATGACCTCAAGGTCCTTTAAGTATGTTCGCTCTGTAGTCAATACTTCCTTCGCAATAAAATAGGCTTTATCTGTGGGGAATCTCTGTAAAAATTACAAAAAGAAAATTCTGTATAAAGTCCTCATAGTTCAGCCTATATTTACAATGTGCTTTATCTATTACCTTCCTACAGCGGGCTGTCACCCCACGCAGAGATGAAGTTGGACAAAGTCCCCCCCCCCCCCCCCAGTAAACATGCATTAAAATCCCACCTGGAATCAGCTAAAACGTAAACATGTTCACGTGTGATTAGGGGCATACCTTCCTCCTGCCCTCGTCCTCATCGTCAGTCCGGACACAGCCAGCATCGTTCAGCAGGGGGCTGGTGAGGGGAGAGGGCTGTCTGCCGTCAGGGCTCAAGCAGGGCGACAGCACAGACCTCTGGGCTGTCAAACCTCCGTGTGAATTGACGGACGTCTCTGATAAACGCGGGCTATTGGCCACGGAGCCTGGGAGAGGAGAGGAGAAGGGAAAAAAACACGTTACAATTAAAATACAAGGCACACTTCATTGCATGCGTGGGAATAAATTAGCTTTGGTATCTGTTAGAAATAGGTTTGAATAAATGCAATATAATCCATCCAGCTAAGAGTGGAACTAATATAACAATACCGCTGCTAAGTGTTTTGCTAATGATGGAAGCTTTCAGTCACACTACAGCATTGAGTAATTCACATATTACACTAAGTGCCTTTTTAAAACACATTCGCATAATTCTTCCTTAGGATCACTGGAACCTAATTGGTCAAGTATTCATTCTTTTAAAAAGGCTGGGAATAGAACATGTCAATCCTACATAGACTACTTACTAGCTGGGATACAAATGTGTCTGCTATGGTTTATTATGCACTAGGAACTAGGCTATTTCTACTCTTCATCCAATTAAAAAAAACAACTTACCAAAGAATTCTGAAGGCAACTAAAAGTCACATTAGTGGTATTAAGCTTGCTTACATACTTGCCTGCCTTTGCTTTCTGTTCCAATTATTTCACTGAGTTGATGCAAACAAAAACGTGAATGAATCATAGATTGCTTTAGTTCTCTAAAGGGAACTATGAAGACAGATTCAAACAAGTCTTTCAACTTCACATACACGCTGTCTATATAATTGTTAAATATATATTTATATAGATACAGTAAATGTATATCATGTATAATATATATTTATTTGGCTATACAATCACACAAAGAGACAAATACCAATTTACATTATTCTATGCACACATATATATTTCTATATATGTGCTATATATATAATAAATATATACAAATTACAAACACACAGACTATACCTAACACAGCACATTAGGGAGGATGGGTCATTCTAAAATCTAGGCAGTCACAATACAAACACTGTTTGGTGTCTAAAGAAGATACCGGAGTCCTACTTCACAAAGGTCAACGTTTATTGACACTAGTAAACAACCGTATACAATGTTAAAAAGTGTAGAAACCCTTCATAACGAAATAGCAAAAACAGTCATAGAAGAAACCAGTGAGTTTGCAAAGTAACCTCAGTACACACTACAAAATACAACATGTTATGAGAGAGAGCGAAAAAGAAAAAAGGAGAGTGAGAGAAAAAGAAAGGAGAGACAGAGAAAGTAGAGGCGAGAGAAAGGAGAGAGCTAGAGAGAAAGAAAGAAAGAAAGAAAGAAAGGAGAGCAAGCGAGCAAAAGGGGGCACATAAACCCTTGCGTGTGCAGAGACATTTTGTGGTCCTGTCAAAAGGACAGCCACCTATTGCATGTGACAACTATAGTGCATTGGTGGTTAAGTGACACTTTTTTTTTTTTTTTTCAAAATCACTGGTAGCTAGCAAAGCCCATATTTTTCCCCCAGTGTTTTCAAATTACAGTTAAAATGTTAAAAACAATAAAAGACAGGTTTATGTGTGCTTAGAACAGTGTTTAAGTCTTGGCTTTTCCCAAACATTGGCAGTGGAAACAGCTGTAGCCTTTTTTTAAAATTATTAATTAAAAAAAAAAAAAAGTGCCCTTGTCATGGAAAAATGTAACAACCTGCTACATGCAGGGGTCATAACATTCAGTGCCTTGAAAAGGGCTTTGTTTATCTGTAGCTGTGAGAAACGCAGCACATTCATCAGGAGTAGCTTCATTCTTCTTTCATCAAATCGGAATGCAGACTAGAACATAAAAACAGAGAAATCTGGTCCAGAATTAAATACACAAAAAGCAGGCTATCCCAACCTGATGAATGCGCTACCTTACATTTTCACAGCAAGAGGTCAGAGAGGATAGAGAAACTGAAACCAGGAACACTTCCATAGAGGAGTCAGCATTGCTTGTTAAAGAGCTTGAGAAAGCTCATGAATAAACAGAGACATCATGCTTATGTACAAAGTGCCCTTCTTTCGACATGCTGAAACACCAGGTAGTGTGGACACACAGAGGCCCATGCGTTTACCAAGCCGTGGTGTTAGGAAGGGTGAGTATTCAGCAGGCCCTGGGCTGCTGGACAGCTTGTGAGGCACTTGCAGTGGTGAAACTCCCTTTTCAGTAAGACACAAATCAAGCACCTACTTTGCAGAATACCAATCCGCACACATTTATGTGGAAAACTGTATCGGCTTTTATTATGGTTTGAGTTGCCATGCAAGTACCATCTGTAGGCCAACACCCAGGGCTCTGTCTATTACAGCAAGTCCCCCTGTCCCCCCCACTGGGTTTGCAGTGATCCAGTTACTGATGTTACAGTCACATAAACAATACATTTCCAGTGGCTTCAGAATTCTGTTTTGGTTGAAAACTATACATAAAATCACATTACCCTAGTCACTATATCTAACAAGATTCCTTTATTGCCATCGCCATTAGTTCTATACAAATAATATAAAATTGGGGTGCGCAAAAAAGAACTACACTAACATAAATTTTAAAGATTTATTTGTTATTATTTGTTTTAACCTACTGTATCTCCATTTTTTGGTGGGGAGTGGGGAATAGCAAAATTACTGTACAGGCAAGCCTAGATGGCTAACCCCTCAGGTACTTGGTACATCCTGAGGGGAGATCTGAGGGGGCTCCTACAGAAACAAGCGCCCTCAACACTTGAGTCAGCACAAGCTTATGACTGAGATGTAAGAGGATAACGTTGAACCATGGGATGCCACGGATTGTTTGTTTTTAGACAAATTTAACGTGTGACGTACCCATCTCCCACGATCCCAACTCCCAGTCTTTGGATACCCGGTTCGGTTTCCTTTCCCCTTCCCACCCTTTATCTGCTAACCGGATCACTGCGTTCCAGGAGCAGCAGGCTCAACACCCCCACACAGACAGTTAATCTGCGATCAACACAACAAACTGGCAGTGCAAGAACAAGAGGTACACCATGCTTAGGAGAGAGAAGAACAGGACAATGAGACTCTTCCCTCCCCAAGAGATACATGCTGACAGAACAGTGCTTACATTGGACAGAAAATAAAAAGCTGTCTGAAAAAAATACAAAACAAAACCCCCCTGCCAACAAATGACAAGAATGAGAATGAAACCCCCAGCAAAGGAAGGGAGAGGAGGGAGGGAGTGGGGGAAACAAGTTTTTTGGAACGGTTTTCTTAATGAATGCTTGAGAAGACAGTTAAGGTGAGCGAGTCATGCTTTGTTTCTGCCAGGCTTGGGTATTTCTGTTAGTGCTTTAGTCATTCCACCTGAGCAGGAGATACAGGCTTCAGACAATCAATACGTGCTTGCAGGACACTATGTGTGCTAACCTGAGTGTTAACTCATTATTGGGTCTTACCCAAGGAGGACCGCTAATCACAATGCCCATTCACATCACCCCGAAGGCCCGGCTACCAGTTACTGTATGCGGAACCTCTCCAGTAAGATAGAGCTCTGGTTTAAACTAACGACTTGCATTTTAATCGTGTTTTGATACACTCTGGAAATACAGGTTGACCAACAAATTTATGTGAGTTATTCTTTCTGCAACATGAAAAATGCTTCATGGGAAAACTGGACTCAGCCTATTATTCGTAAAAAGGTTTTGTGCTTACGTGTCATCACCACAGGGTTTCACAAATCGATGATTGAACCTTCTTCAGTTCACACCATCGCTTGCCAACATCACACACTGGGATGCTGTTTCACATTTTCTTTTCTTAAAATTTAGACCAATTATTATTTTTATTTATCCCCCCCCCCCCCAATTTGTTATGTCCAATTATGTTTTTTCTCCACACAGGTCCCCACACAGCACAGACGTACTGAAGGCGTGTGAGCTTCTTCTGACCTCACAAGCCTCAAGCCAGAATTGCTTTTACGCCGAGCAATCCAGAGCAGAGGTGGACGGGCTACCAATCCCGGAGAACAGAGATCAGCCCTGCTTTTTATCCTCTCTGAACGTGGTCGGTGTCTGGCCAGTAGGGTGCGCTGTTGCATGATGAGAAGCAATCCCTGCAGGTTTCCCAGCCCAGACACAAACTATCGCCATCCAAGCTGTGAACTCATCCTGCGCTCCCAGTTGCAGTGCTTAAACTGGATGTTAAACTTCAACAAATTTCCTGATGCTTTTTTTCAGATTTTTTCTGGCATAAACATGACAACGATGTTCTGCCAAATGATCTTGATTTGCTGCCTGCAACAAATAATTTACCCTTACACACCCCTGATTTCATTAGACTACAATATTCAGCATAGTAATGCATTCATATTGGATTGGAAAAAGGGAAATCCCATTTTCCCTTTGTTTTCCAAGTGAATGAAGTGTTATTGTATTTTCCTATCTTTATCAAGGCGCCTGTCCTGAAAAATAACCTGGTTTCACATTCTGAGTTCAAAATGACCTTAATAAACTGCATTTCAAAAGTAAATCGCGTCCACAAATAACCAATATATTACACTTCAGTACCATAAAATCCATTAGAAAATCACCTGACCCTGTGAAGATGCACAGTATACTGTAAAAACTGCAGATAAGAGGATATTCATTTAAAAACTGGAGAACAAGTACAGTACACTAAATACTGTATAAACTGGTATTTAGTGGGGTTAGTGCAGTGCACAAATTAATTAATAACACTGTGCATTAAACAAAGGGTTGTTCATTATTCAGCAGTTAGAATCACACACATTACAATTAAATCAGATAATGCAACTTTTTTTTTTGGTCTAACTACACAATCAACATTTTGTGTAAAACATGTAACTAAAACAACAATACTAATTTGTAATCCTTTTTTAACAACAATGTACACATCTAGACCTATGCACTGTCTCAATATTTATCTACTGCACAAGTCTACATTTAAAAAAAGAAATTGTCATTAGAAAAGCAAATCCCTCAAGTGCACAGGTACAATAATAAAAGAAACAGCCTACCGGTACTCTTAGAATAACACTACTGGGTCTATTTACACCATGTCCAAGAGTGTTGATTGGATCTCAAAAGAAACTTCAAGGCAATATAATTAATGATTTAGTCGCATTTAAATCTTGCAGGACATCTCGTACATTCTGGAAACAACCACAGTCAGTCTCAATCACATACTTCAGCAGTCAAAAGTGAATCTCCAAATCACCCTATGAAGAATTCCTTCAGTTCAAACAATTCTGCTTAATTTCAATATCTGAATAAAAATAAAAAAAACAGTACTGAAATCCCCATTTACAATGAGATGCAAGACGTTTTGGTTGGTTCACTTTGTGACACCCAGAGGTCACAGAAAGGGTTTTTTTAAACATATTTGCTTTCTTTCAGTTTGTTTTTTTTTGGGGCTGAATAAAGAATTAGAATCATTATTTTTAAATATGTTTAAAATGGTTTGATGTCCAAATATTGCTTAACCCATGTCCACATACTGAGATTAAAACTAAAGGGTTACACAGTAAAAAGATGTCAAGATTCCTTCTCCTCTGCTTGTGGTCAGAATGATTTTCCCTTTGCACAGCTGTTTAGGCATATGACTGTGGTGGAATAACGCAGGGGCTGTAGCAAGACATATGCCAGCAGCCAGTGGTGACTCAACCCCCTCTGGCTAATGTTATTTAATGCATTGTGAATCTCAGCCCTTCAGTAGGCCTTATTGTACAGACATTACATTCATGTCTGCCTATTTATGCCTGCAGCAGCAAAAAGAGTGTACCAGACTGCATGCAGAAATAGGCTTTCAATGGGAGGTTGACTCTGCTTAAATTTGCAAACCCCCACTGACTACTTCAGAAGACTAAAGCTGACATTTCTAAACAACCAGCACATTCTTGTGCCTGTCCTATGGACAGGGAGCCATCTCATTGTAAAAACAGGGCTTCAATTTCCACAACCTAACAGCTGAAGACCCGACCACCATCTTCATCACTCAGATTAATCGACCCATCCTCTTCTACCTCCTCATCTAACTGCAGGCTCCCAAAGGAGTACTTATTCCTAGGCATGGGTGATGAGCTCACTGCGTTGGGGTTCCCAAACATCAGCGGGTGGCTAAAAGGGGGTTCAGACTCTGAATCGGTGGATTCCGACCCGCTGCTCGTGGAGCAGTCGATCATCTGAACGGCCCCTACGTGGTCCATCGCGCCACTCGCATACAGCCTCTTCATAGCGGGGCTTGCCTTTGACTGCCCTGGAGAGGACAGGCCATTAGCCATCACTCTCCTTTCCAACACAGCCATTCGCTGAGCTTTGGAAAGACTCCCTGGCCTGTGGTTGTTGGTGGGAGTGGAGGTCACATGACTAAGGATGAAAGGATCGGTATCTGATCTGTTCCGGGCATTCTGAAGCTTCGGCAGGTGCGCCCTGCTTACCATAGGGGAGCAGTTTCCATAACTATTGCAACCATAACTTTGCTGCCTTTCCTCCCTAGGGCTAGACCTCGGGCTGTAACCTTGACTCTCCTCCCAACGACTAGACCTTGAGCTGTGGCCATTCTGCTCGACATAGCTCCGAGAGCCATTCCTGCTGAAACTGTTTGCATGAGGACTCGACCTCTTGCTACCTGGCGTGAGAGGGGTAGCAAATGGGCTTCGGTTTTCCGAGCCCCTGAAAATCTCATCTACCAGAGTGCTATGCCTAGGCATTTGAGGGGTCCCGCCAGCGTAGAAAGATACAATGGCTGGGTCGTCATCAATAAACTCTTCAGTTATATTAAGGGGGGGATTGGAAATGGGAGGGGAGTCCCTGAATCTGAGTTTGCTTAGATTTTCATCCCTCTCGTGGGTGTTGGCACCACCACCACTACTGATTACTGGTTCATCCTCACAATTGTCATTTGTTTGGGACTGGGACCTCGTGACGCGACCCTTGAGGACGTCGTACTCGCTATCTATGTCACTGCAGTCTATATAAGGAATGGAGGAGCTGCTGCCCCTAGTAGCCCGGGATGCTGGACCTGTGATTGGGTGCTCCGTTTGCTGCTTGCTCTGCGCTTTTCCCCGGATGCCTCCATCCACATCCTCCTCTGCACGCTCCTGCTTCCTGTCCTCCTGGGGGCTCTTCTTCAATGAGGGGCTCCGGCACTGCTGCCTGGCCGTGTCTTCCAAACACACAGCCACCATTGGCGCCTCATTCACCTGCCGCGACGGCTTGGTCGAGGAATCAGGCTGGTCACCGAAGGTGTAGCTCGCGCTCTGCAAGTGACAAATGACAAGAAACAAAAAAGAAGAGGAGTTCAGGGGTTGGGGCAACGGAACAAAATGCTACTGTTCAATATCACTATGAAATCAAAAACATATCATTGACATTGTTAGAAATACTGTAGCTATCAAGGGACCAAACAGTATCTTAAATTATTATTTTGTAAAATATGGTGGGCTGGCTCAGGAGGTTCCTTGGGAGACCAGACATCAGTGTCTCTGTGTGAACTCACTACTACACAATGCACATACAGTACAAAACAGCTCAAAAAGCATGAGTGCCATACGGACAGTTATACTGACTTGCTTTGGCACTTCTGATGGGCGCTCTGTAGGCTTTGGAGACAGGCTCGCGTTAGACCGGATCTTGCTGTGTTTCCTGAAAGACAGTGTGCCATTCTCAGTTACCAAGCCTAGTGGTAATCACACTGTCCACTTCTGCTTGACTCAGTGATGACTGACATGAGGAATACACACAAATGCAACATTCCAGTGACATTCTAATCCCTGGCTCTGGATGACAATTAGAAGAGAACTATCATTATCTTGGTTACTTTTGATCTGTTTCAATTAGCTAATTGCCTCTAGCTCTCATCCACTCCCATTCCCTCTCGCCTTCTCTTTTTACAGCAGAGGTTCCCAAACTTTTGATTGCCGCGTACCCCCTTCCAGACCTATCAACTGTTTGCGTACCCCTAGCATACAGATTTATATTTTCATGTTGTTTTTAATATATGCTTTCATAATACACAGATTTATACACATACACAATAATATACTTACAATATAAATGACTATAATAATATAATTACGGCTTCTGATTTTAGGGTTTAACCGATAAAACACCCCTGACACAAAAAAATAAAAAATCTGTGTATAATGAACACCAGAAAAACACTGGAAATATACTCAATTCACATAACTCAAAAACCTAATACATAAACAACAAAGACAAACTACCTTTCCCTAACTTGTACTGATTAGTTCTGAATACTTTCTCGACTGGAGGCTTGTACGCGGGATTTAAAGCTATATTACAGTTAAGATACGTAGGATTTAAAACAGAATTGCGAATTGTGGCGAAATGTAAAACAAATGCCTAAACACAAAAAACCCAGAGGAATGTGTCCGTGACCACAGGGATTTCGTTGTGGAAGACAACAAAGGAAAGAAGGTACAAAGTGTGGTACTGTACAGTTACTACTTTGTGACAGAAAAAAACAAGCATTTTGTAAAGTGCAGTAACAGAAAACAATAATTTCATACAGTACATAAAAATCGAAAGCTCTGAAAAAACGATTTACATAAAAATCGAAAATAGCTCATCATAACCACCAAAAAAATGTAATTAATAAAAAACTAAAAACATACGTCTAAATATAATACATTTAATTCGCGTTGTACAGTTATTGGTGGTGAGAGTTCTGTACGTCACTGTCCCTGTGTATTCTTTGTTCTCATTGTTACCACTTGGAGGTTTGCAATAAACGAGCACACCACAGCGTTGATCCCAAGTGTCCCGCTGCTGCGAGATTGTCTTGCACGGCTCTCTGTTTCTTTCTCAATTTCACGGCAGAAATTAAAATGAATTTCCAATGCGTTTTAAAGTTTTGTGTGAGTATGACAAGTCTTATGAAAATGCAAAAAAAAAAAAAAAACCCAAAACAAAACAAAAATGTTCGCCATTACACAATTTGTCTCGCGTACCCCTGGGGGTACGCGTACCACAGTTTGGGAACCTCTGTTTTACAGGAACGCTCAAATGTAATTCTGCTGTTTTTAAGAAAAGCGAAGACGGCACAAATATTTGTGTACGTCACAGACTGCTTATAAAAAACAAATGTTAATACTTAAGTAGTATGTTAATTATTTAGTTTTTTGTTTACATAACTTTAGGTGAGACCCACCAAGTTCAGACGCATCTTTTTCCAGTATTAATCAATGCGGGATTGTGGTATATTTGAGAAGATACAACAAAATAAAAAATGTTAAGACTGACAGTATGCAATATATGTTACCTTTCAAAGGGGATTTTCTTGAACTCCGAGTCTCTGACGTAATCAAGCACCTGTTTTTGAGTCCGGCCACTGATATGTAAAAATGAACAAACAATCCCATCATTTATTAGAAAAAGGAAAAAAAAAGAGCCTCTGAATACCTGCAAAAACATCTACAACACATACATGTTTGAGGAACGGAACAAACATATACGTCATTTTTATTGATCTATTAATTTTATTGCAGAAAATAATACTCTTGATATAACATTTGATTTCCATTGGGTTTCTCATGGTAACAATAATCTTAAATATATTCAACACTCCAAGCTGGTGTCTATCATTTCCCTTGCTAGCTTTGGCATAACACACAGAGGGGTTATTTTTGTGGTACCCTCACTGAACTAGAACAGTTTCTGTTTTTTCTACTAAACAATCAACACCACCAAGTGCTACTGATGGTGGAGTATGTTTCTGGAAAACTACCCAGTGTCCTGGAAAGAGCTCTGATGGGGGAGGTTGAAACAACGCACCCAAACATTAATACTCTCAAAGGATGAAAATCCGGGTCTGCATCTGAAACAGTACAGTCTAGTCTAGAGAGCCTGGACACTTGATTAGGGTTAGCAATGTGCCTGCAGAGTAACATTTAACTTGACAAAAAAATCATGATATGTGAACATTGTTTTAATCTGTATGATGTTATAGGAATTTCAATCTTTAGCTGATTAAATCATAAATTCTTGAATGCAAGTTGAAAGTAACTTGGCCAGCAGAGGATGGCTTTACAATATAATAAATATCACACACGCACAGATCACTTGAAAAACAAGGGGTGACAGAAAGCTGGCCAAAATCAGCAGACAAGTTCAATTTCAGAGCAGGACAATATAGTAGTGACCCCAGCATTACCTAAATCTAAAAGAGGAGCCCCTGGTGAAGAGGACTGGCTTGGGTTTTGGTTTCGGCTCCTCAAAGAGTCTGAAGAAAGCATGGTACTCCACACAGATTTTCCAGAGTACCTTGCAGCAGTTGCGGCTGGCCATCAGAAACTCCAGAGTGTCCTGGAAAGAGCTCTGCTGGGGGAGGTTGAAATGACGTACCGGAACATTAATACCGTCAAAGAATGAAAATCCAGGTCTGCATCTGAAACAGTAGTCTAGTCTAGAGAGCCTGGACACTTGATTAGGGTTAGCAACGTGCCTGCAGAGTAACATTTAAATTGACAAAAAAAATCATGATATGTGAACAGTTTTAATCTGTATGATTTTATAGGAATTTCAATTTTTAGCAGAGTAAAAAAATAATAGTTAGTGGTTAGTGTTACTGTTATAAAATTAGTAACCAAGCTCTTACATTCCATCTCATTTAGACAAACTACCTTCATTAGACATACCACTTTAGTGTTTAGAGTAAAACACACAACTTAAGACTTACATTCATGTCTGGACGCAGTTTGATGAGAAAGCGCTTTCTCTTGAAGCTCAGCTTCCGTACTTTTGACCAGTTAAAAGCGTTTATTTTGGTGTGGCCCTTTATATGAAATACAAAGAAACAGTTTTTTGTTTTTTTTTAAATACTTTTTTTTAAACAGATTCTTTAACGTTCAGCATCTTTGATTTGATCTTTGATTATGTACAGAAATCTGATTTGACATATTATACTCTCCAGTACTCTGGAACATGTTTCCAGATACTTGGCTACCCAACCCAACATTATGTACAGTACCAAAACAATAATATATCATATGTGTGTGTGTGTGTGTGTGTGTGTGTGTGTGTGTGTGTGTGTGTGTGGTCTTCCTAAAACAGAATTGTAATCACTCTCTCAAGTCTCCCTTGCTCAAGAGCAGCAGCGAGTGTGTTTCCTGTGACTGTACCTGGAGCACTAGGATCCCGGTGTGTGCCACAGCCAGGTTGATCTTCGTGCCTTCCCTGTCCTTGGCAGGATGGAGCCGGACCCCATACATCTCCAGCCTCCGGGCCACCTCCAAGAGCTGATAGTCTGACTCGGCCGGCGTCTGACCCCTGACCCAAAAACAAACAAACCAATTCTTTATTACATACTGGCCAAATTCATTAGAAAACTGTACTTAAATCTGACACACAAGTACTTTATACTGTGCAACATCTTCCTTAAATGATGTCCTTTCAAGTAAGGTTGACTCCTGATATTGAGACCTGAAACCAAATCCCTATCCTATTGATATACTGGCACATCTACCCCATATTCAGCGCTACAGTAGATGGGTCTGCTCAGTTACTGCTGGACTACAGTGGGCAACTATTAATGCTGAGACAAACCCTTTCCAGAGTTAATTCTCAGCATTTCTAGTATTCCAATGTTAGCCCATGACAAGGTAAGAATGGAATGAGGCGCCTCCTTTTTTGAATGTTCCATGAACTTATTTATTTTGTAGTTGTACAACTCTATAGGGCAAATAATGAATGTACAGTAAAATAAAAGAAAACCCTGCACACCCAATCAATCTCTATTGTTTCGCCCCTCTACTGGCGAGTAACACAAAGACAGACATACACCGACAAACTATACTTGTATTCATTTCCCTTATCGGATTTAGGAAAGGACTTCCTGTTTCCAGTCTGCAGCGGTTAATTAGAGTTTCTATTGCCAATATGGCACAGGGCAGAAAAGTGCCAAAAATAACCAGCTGGGCAGAAAACACGACCAAGAGCAAGAGCGTGGCACACAGCAACAAGACATGCATTTTAAAACTTTTTAGATTAGGGTTTTAACTATCTATGGATGTACTGTACTTCTAAAAAGGGTCACACTCCAAACATACAAGAGCTGAAAGCACATGAACCCTGATCATTGAAAATGCTGAAAATCAACCCACAGATGTAGATTTTTCCCCATAAAGTAAGTTCTTGTCTATTTTAGTTAAATCTCAATTTGGTATATAAATGCATTTTAAACAAAATCAGCCAGAAGTAGTAGTACAGCTTTGGGGCTCTGTTTTGAACACACGCAACACAGTAAATAAGAAATTAATTCCACAAAGTATGCTTTTGCATGTCCTTTTAGAACATGAAACTGCTCTTTGTTATACGAGTACAGTGGATGTAATCTCTCTGCCCGAGTATATTCAGTGAAACCCACAATCAGGCGTTAACTGCTGGCAAACCACAAGGGAGAAATATCTGACAGGAGACGGAACTAGGTAGGCAAACATGTCTTTATATGACTGTATATTGCGGAAAGTGTGGCTTGCCACAAAACTAAAAAAAATAATAATTTACCCACTGGCTACAGATGTCTCAAATGGATAGTTGTAAAAGCAACACATTTTATGGCACTATTTTGTTAGCTACAAATTACTTTAATGTCTTTCTTACTCCAGGGAGTTCATCTTAATTATGAGGACTGTTTTCTTGTGGCACTATATACTTGATTTAATTTCTTGAAGTACGTCAAATGTTTTGTATATTCCTATTCATGCTACCAAAGGTTACCATATTCAAAACTTGTTTTTGTAACAGAGTAAAATTGACAATTGTAACAAAATCACTTCTCTTTCTTAACCAAGAGGCTAGTCAGGCTTTCTTTTTAATTAAAGATGCTATGAGAAAACGTACTGTAATGCACAGGTCAGAGCTTTATCTCGGGCATGAAGAACTACAATGCACAACAGTGGTCACAGTACAACACTATTACCACATAGTCAATTTTTATCAAAACCTACTAAAAAGAGATTTAAAACAATTTCACTGCAATAGCCTGTAATTGTTTCTCTGTTAATATTTGGTAAATGAGGCTGGAGCACAGTGCACTGATTAGGTGGATAATTATAGGTGTTGCCACATATAAAACACCTGTTGAAAGGTCAACTGGAACTTGATAAGCTGCCGCCTGCTATGTGGGAGTTGTATTTGACTAATCCTTTGGAGATATAAAAAGGGTAACAGTTAACTGTTACAGCCAAGTTTTTGGAATTGAATGAAAGCATATACATCAACCTGGCAACAATACTCATGTTCCAGTTATTACCTTTTCAAGTTCTAAAACCAGATAATTCTCACACTTTACGACAATGATCATTTCTGTTGCTAGGTTACTATAAATGAGGACCACAACATGTTGATTTCTGCAGAGACAGATTGAACAGAAGCATTGCAGCTAGGCCATGTGAAGCAGTGCAGGAACGCACACGTGTTTGCCATGGAACTCAGCAATCTTGTCCTCCAGTGCTTCCTGGTGAGGAATGTACTTGTTTTCCCGGAGGTGCCGTCGGCTTTGGGCTTCGTCAAAATCTCCAATCTCGGCTGATCGAAAAAAGGAAAGAGGAAATTGGCAGTCAGTTCTGAAGAGCTTTGCAAGATAATATTGTCCCCGCCTAGCATAATCTACTTTGTACTGCTAGATTGAGGGACAGAACAAAAGCTAGATTTGTGCCAGACTTCAAATAAAAGATCGAACACTACTCATGTTTAATTATGGCTTTCTTTACCGAGGCAGAAGTGAGAAACATTTAGAATACAAAAATAACAGAACTGAAGTTTAATTAAAATGATCTAGTACAACTCAAAACCACAAATATAAAATACAATATTAGTATGGATTTATTTTACTTTAAAAGTTTTGTTTTCATTTTTTTTTTTTTAAAAGGGAGATGAGGCCACTACAGGCTTTGGTTCTTGTTAAAATTGAAACTTGATTGTAAGGTGGAACACACACTGTATAGCACTGTGTAGGGCTACTGACTAACGTGTTACAGTATATAGGAGGCTGTGTGGTCCAGTGGTTAAAGAAAAGGGCTTGTAACCAGGAGGTCCCCGGTTCAAATCCCACCTCAGCCACTGACTCATTGTGTGACCCTGAGCAAGTCACTTAACCTCCTTGTGCTCCGTCTTTCGGGTGAGACGTAATTGTAAGTGACTCTGCAGCTGATGCATAGTTCACACACCCTAGTCTCTGTAAGTCGCCTTGGATAAAGGCGTCTGCTAAATAATAGTATGAGGGAGCACTTCACAGATATTTTCTTTACTGATGGTCTTTCGAAACCTCTGTTCTCCAAAGAGAACCCAGTAAACTGGATATTTATACTATATAACACTAAATATTTAACTGTAGCCTTTAAATGGTCACAACTCTGCTTAACAGCAATCCCTAATGGTAGAAATGTTGTTGACCTAGTGATCTATATTTGTTTCTGAACAGTGACTGAATATCCCTGTCCCCCTATTCCAGTAAAGAGTCTGAGATTAACATCCAGGAGCTGTCTAAACATCCAGTCTCATTAAACCCGGGGCAGGGAGCTCATGCGAAGACTTTCTTACTTTACTCAGCAGTGCAGCAGACCGAACGAAGTGGGAGCTCCTTCACAGCTTACATCAAGCTCCCACTCTGAATAACAATGATGTTCTCAAGAAGGTGAAAAAACCTCCGACTGGGAGCTACTTCCCAGGCCAGATCCAGCATTGGCACTCTCAGGACATTCAAAGTGAAAGCAGACTGGCTTCATGCAGATTAGTACTAAGAGCACTTCTGTGGGCTGCCAGGAGGTGATCAGGTCCGGTCCACTATAAATCACAAGGCAGCCAGTCTGCTGCACAGGTCTGAACTCTGGCATCTTATTTCAGAACTACAGTAGAAGGCTACAGTCTTGCAGAGCTTGGGCTTCAACAGCTTAAAAGAAGTCAACAAACATACCAAAAGGAACCACAGGACAGCAGATGCACGATTTATCATGTAGACACACTCAGAGAAATCAGAAGATGTTACTGTAACTGTTCTATTCACAGTAATGCGCAATACAGACTCTACTTACATTGAACAATATGGGAGATGAGGAGTGCGGCACTGCTGTCGTTACAAGTGAGTCGGCTGGATGCAAGATCCTGCTTTACCTGCAAGGCAAAGAGGTACCTGCCAAATATAAAAATAGGGAAAACAAACAAATCAATAGGATGTTACATTTTAGAGCTAAATATATTTGCTTCATCTCAATAGTCCAAGTCATTCCCTGGAAGGTTTAAATAAAAAAATTAAAAACCAGACAGAACGTGCTCGTACCACAGTGAAACCCTTGTTAAATGTAAATTTAAAATCAGTGAAGTGAAAAAAAAGTCCTATAGCATTTACTCTCTGCCTTCTCCCTCGGATTAGTTTTCTCAGACAGGACTAGTCTTTAATTATCCTCTATTTAAATAAAACACATTTAGAGTAAGTCAATCAATATACATTACCAACACCATGGATTTAATCTTGAACTACAGCCCAGTGAAATCCATCCGTATGACCCTAAATCAGGAGTGTATGAATAGAAATGTGCACAGCAGGGCTGTATAAACACACCATGATCAGAATTTTATATTATGTGATATTCTAATGGCAAATGGAGTGTCATCACAGTTCTTAACTCCGGATTATTTAAAAGGCATGGAGAGACAGCAACTCTGCCAACCAGTTCAGACCCCATTTGACCTCCAAGAGTAAAAGGAGGGAGTGATTGAGTGCATTTGGCAGTGATTCATTTTAAAACACAAGCCTTAGACTTCTGTTGGATACGGTATTGTATTTTACTAGATATTTGACTACAGAAAAAGGCATTAGAAAAAGTTAAGATTATTTGCAACATTTGTTTTCCCCTCTTTCATCTTCTCCCACATTATACCGCATTCATTATTGATTTGCTACTGCTTGGTTCCACACATGGGTTTGCAAACGCTAGCTATTACAGAAAGATACCTATCAATTTAAAAATACAAGCCACCCCAGTCTCAGCTTCACAAAATAAATTATTATTTCTGGGACATTGAGAATAAACTAAGTTTATAAACTAAGTTTATTGATGAGATAACATACCTTTAAAGCCACACTAAAGCTCCTAAAAACTGCAGAGAAACTATGTGATGCATCCGATGAAAATAATTCAGTTACAGTTGTGGATGATCCATTCCATTGAGTATTTCCATTGTTACAAACATTACTTCTCCAGGCATGGCTGAGCTCTAGTTATGTACAGGAATCACACTGTTTACCATAGTCTTCCTGAGGAACCTGCATCATTACTGTCTGTCACCCTGATAATGGGCTCTGCTGATGAGCTGCCTGTCAATGATGGCTTCTTCTGCAGTTCAAAGTGTATAGATCTCTTCAAACACTGTCCTTGGGAGGACAACCACTTCTCTCTTCTTTGATAGGCTCTAAAAATTAGCCTGGTTCCACTGAATGCCTACTGCTGGTGCACAGCACATTGATCTGTGGTTCTGTTTTGTAGCATGTCAATGCTTTCTTCTCTTGTTAATGTTCTG
The DNA here is from genome assembly GCF_902713425.1 of Acipenser ruthenus. Lineage (NCBI taxonomy): Eukaryota > Metazoa > Chordata > Actinopteri > Acipenseriformes > Acipenseridae > Acipenser > Acipenser ruthenus. The sequence continues at coordinate 53,829,548 of NC_081196.1, forward strand.
CTTGTTTGTGGGGCAATGCTGGGGGGTGGGATTTCATTCAAACAGTCATTAAAAGTAATTGCCAGGGAGACAGCTGGTACTTTGTTGGTAAAAACCAACATACTGGCAATTTGGTTACTCTAGAAAGGACGGCTCTTCCATAAATTGGCGGGTTTAGCACGAATGTTGGACTAACGTTATCTTCAGTAAGGGTCTGTGAAAATCAGCCATACAAGACAAAAGGATGACTGAAAACAGAGTAAATAGAGGATCTGAATCCATCTGCATCAAATACAAGATGTTAAAATAATACTAAAGGAGATTTTCCCTTATAAAGAAATAACACAGTGAAAGCATGTTAGAGCACAGACGGGCATAGTGAATCAGTGATAATTATGGTATAGCATTGTATATGACCACGCACAGGAAAGTGCAGAATTGCTGTGTAAAGTCACTGTGGTAAACTCCTAGAAGGTTTTGTCTGGGTCTTGTTAAACAGTAATACAGTTCTTCCGAACAAGAAACTCTGAAGGAATTGGCAGAATGTAAATGTTACAGAATGCAATGTTAAGCCACAACACTTTAGCCTTTGGATTCCTAGAACTCTGCTTTGGTTGTTGTTTCTTGTTTAAGCCTGTCCTGCACCGACACGTCACGCAAACCCTTCAAAAGAAAACAGGCCTGGGGATCCGATAACCCTGCGCTGATCCTGCAAAATGTTGAGTCCCAAACTTAAAGGCTGGGAAACAGGGGGAAAAGTCACTGAAAAGATTAAGGATAAGCAGCCCAATGGATTTACAATTTCAATTCTCTGGAATCAATCTCATTTTCAATGCAGCTGCATCCGAGTGAAATGCACAAAAGATTGTGTTCATAGATAAGCGATCCAGGGCCAAAGCTCTCTTACAATGGAAACATTAACAGATCAATTTTCACACAGTCAAAAAATGTGTACCAACATAACTCTTCTAAATGACCTGCTTTAAATTACTTGAAAGTTAAGTCAATGAGGCCTGCTGAATACCAATTCAAATACTGTACGTGGTCTTAGCCCTAAAGCGCGATTTTAAAGCATACAGTACTTCTACATGAGATTGTGATTTGTGTACCAAACTACATTTAGAATGTATTGTTTTGCTATATTTAAGAGAACAGACAACATAACAGAATTGGTCACAAAACTGGATAAGTCAAGAGTAATTCGAAGTGCAAGGCAAAACAGGCGAGCAACTGCAGATCAATTGACTGCAAATCGAGCAGCCTATTTCATCATAAACGGTCCACCGAGAACTCCACAGAGCGGGATACCATAGTGGCCCAATGCCCTATTAAGTGACTTTACATTGGCGTTTCCATTTTTTTGTCCACTACCTGTAGTCTAAAGGATAAAGGAAGTGGTGACTGTGTTCAAATAATCTATGGTTTCTAGTGCAGTGAATTCTTTTGAACACCGATTCACCATTCATCACTTCCACTGCACAAGGACATGAAAACAAATACCACTAATAATAATATAATATAATAATATATGTATTTTTATATTAGCACCTTTCATAGTGGACCACCATCACAAAGCGCTTTACAGAGATAGGCTGTGAACTGTGCATAATATGCAGAGACACTTACAATAGGACACTGATTTAACATCTCATCCGCAGGATGGAGCACAAGGAGGTTAAGTGACTTGCTCAGGGTTACACAGTGAGTCAGTCAGTGGCAGAGGTGGGATTTGAACCGGTGACCTTCTGGTTACAAGCCCTGGACTTTAACCACTGGACCACACTGCCTCCTGTATTTCTACTGTATTTTAAATGCATATACTGTACTGGTACAGAGCAGAGTACCGTATAGAGGTGGGTTCCTTACTAAATTCGATAGGTATGTTTCTGCGGGCTGAGCCCTCAACACTGTTGTATGCACCCAGATTACTGTGCGATTACACACGTGACCTTCTCGGCTCACATGTAGGAAATAGTGTACAGAGACTGTATGCTACAGTAGGCTTTAGCAACAATCAATACAATTTTTAAAAAGCAATTTAAAAAACACATAGTGGAGTTGGTAGGTGAAGCTTATTTTACAATATTTGCAAAATGTGTGTTTTTGTTTGGGGCGGGAACAGGAAACTGTAGCAGGGATGGGCAGTGCTTCTCGGGACTGAGTCTTGTGAAGTCTCACAGAGAGAAAGGTAAAGTGTCAATAACCTACTGTATATAGAGATGACAGCAAATTTGTACTCGTTTCTTTGGAAAGTAAACGAATAAAGCAAAATAGATGTTGTTCAATCACTTCAAAACATCAAACTAGCTTGACATTCTGGACAGCCTATTGAGCAGAAACATGGGATGCACAAGGGATTCTGACTGAAGCAGAACATTGTAAAATGAAATACCAGACTTGGGAGAGAACATTCACAAATGTAATATCAAAGTAAGAGTCTTATTGTTTTATTTAAAAAAAAAAACAAAAAAACACCACACACCTTCAACTTTGGGCCTAATAAAAGAAAGTTTTTAAATTTCTATAGATTGTGCTTGAACATCTGACTCACAGTTTTTCTCCTTCTCCAAATTTAAACAAAACAGTTAACAGCCTATTTAAAAAAAAAAAAAAAAAAAAAAAAAGCATTCTGCATCAAACTCCAGACTACAGCTGCAAAAACAAGCCTGTTGCATCAGCTACGGCCAATGAAAACAGCAGGCATTTCCTTCATATTACCTGCTTGATGTTATTCAAACGTTAAAACTGTATAGAGCACATAGCACCTGTATTCCATAATCAGACATGTACTGCAACTTGAAACAAGATTTGCAATTCATCCATAAAAGGATATTTTTTTTCCAATGAGGGGAAAAAAAAAAACTAGACTCTGTGCCAGAAAATGGGAATTGGATAGCTCTGGAAAACAGTGCATCACTGGAGCTATTCATGGAGCTGGAGGGTGAAACTGGCCTAGTTCAGAAAGAGAGAAAGCCAAAGCACACTAAAGACAAGCCTGACATTATAAACTGCAATTCCAGACCCCTGAGCGACACTGTAGAAACAAGTTCCCACGCAAAAGTTTCTAAAATCAGGTTTGTAAAAGCAGCGAAAAGCAGGTAACAACAACAACAACAACAACCTGTTGTACCCCTGACCACTCGATTAACGTTAAATGTTCCAATTCTATTCTGACTCTGCTCTGAATGAAGTGCGTCAGCTAGCTGCAAGACTAAGAAAACCCAATTCAAATTAAAATTAGGTTCAGTATAACTTCTACTATCAAAATACATTAATGAAATGAACAGATGCCTAGCTTACTTAAGTGGTAATGCATCCAGCTCAGTGCAAATGTGGTACCTCAACACCAGTGGAGTGTCATCTATGTATGCAACCCATGCATTGCATGCCTTTTTAATTCACACAAATATATTTAATTCCACAACATATACAGATAAATGAGTTTATTCTACAACATTTGAAATTATGTGATAGCCATGCATGCAAGTAATCTGTTTGCCTCATCAGACTTCTTGTTTTGCTGGTCAAGGCATGCAATGCTCCAAGCTGCATTGTGTTGCCCACGTAATGCGTTGCAGCATGCACCTCCTGTTGGCCGGGCGCTAGAAAACATAGAGAAGGCATGCAACTGTACAATTGAATCCTCCTTGGCTGAACACCGAGTGGAGCTCTAACTCTAAGTCATCAAAATAAAAATGGAAAACTGTTTGTTGACTTCAGACTTTGCAGCAACCGTTTAGAGACTGCAACAAAAACAGAAATTATACAAAACGGAAGCTCAAAACCGAAATTACAAATTAGAAAATACTTCCAGCAAAGCCACATTGGCAAGGTCTTTCAACTTTAAAACACAGACATTCATACGCAAAACCCAGGGCGGCGAACACTATTCCCACTTATCCTTATGGAGTACCGAAATAAAACTGCAGAGGTATCTACACAGCCTACCAGGTTTCCACAACTTGGTCACCGAGGAGTTCATTAAAAAAAAAAAAAATAGAAGAATGGAATTTCTATTTCAGTAGTACATTTAGGTTTGCACATGTTTTATATTCTCCGCTAACAGCTTTCATAACATCTGACTAGCATTTGCCAAAATGAATGTATTTGATTTATTCAATTGCTGTGTGTACATGAAAAAAAAATTGAAGAATGGAACGTTTTTTTTTTTTTTTCCCCACACCATCTTAAAGTTGTTGCATGCCTTGTTATAGCAGTCACTGCTCAACACATTAAAGCATGTCGTCATTCTTATTGTCTGCTATCAAGGAAACACAGTGAGCACACAGCCAGGGAGAGCGCCCCCTCATAACCGGCACAGAAAACTTGCGCTGACCTTGTTAACTCGTCCAGCAGCTGTGTGTGATCGGGAGGAAAGAACTTCACCACAAATCTCAACACCGTCTGCTTGGGTCCTGCAGAAACAGGGTTACTCAATTACAAACCACACACAACACAAGCAATCTACAAGCAAACAAGGCAGAATGAGAATGGCATTTTGTCAAATTCATGAAAAGATAACATTAAATATAATAGTTTAAAAAAATGTTATATTCAACAATGTATCGTTTCATTTTGATACAATGACCATCAGGTAGTCTGTCAAAATATTCTGGATTCTCCAACAGAAGAGCTTAGTGTCCATATATCTGAAACTAGCATTAGTACATTATGTAATAAATTAAGGGTGCACTGATATTAGAGCATATGACTTGTTATGAATATTCCTTAATATATTCCTTTAGCAGATCAAACTGTAGCACAAAGCTAGTAAAGAGGGGTATGTCACACACTGTTTAAAATCTGACCTTACAGAATCACACTGACCATACTACACTGCTCTACTTACTTCTTAATTGTTTCATAATGGGTTTCAGGAGGTCCAGCCACACCTGCGAAAACAAACAAGTGGTCAAACCAACGAGCTTGTCAGAGTGAAAATCTGAGTGTATGTAGAACAAACCAAGCTCTTAAACATAACAAATGGTACTCCATTCTAATGAGCTGAAAGTGAGAATCTCGAAGGTTTAAAAAAAAAAAAAAAAAAAACAACCCCAAAAAAACCCCCACACATTTCCAATGACTTCCTGTGCTGCAGTTACTAGGACCCTGTCAGTGCCTCACAGTCGCTATGCTGCAGCTTCCTGTGCAGCAGTTACTAGGACCCTGTCAGTGCCTCACAGTCGCTATGCTGCAGCTTCCTGTGCAGCAGTTACTAGGACCCTGTCAGTGCCTCACAGTCGCTATGCTGCAGCTTCCTGTGCAGCAGTAATTAGGACCCTGTCAGTGCCTCAGAGTCGCTATGCTGCAGCTTCCTGTGCAGCAGTTACTAGGACCCTGTCAGTGCCTCACAGTCGCTATGCTGCAGCTGGGTGGGTTCTATTACCTGCAGGAGGAAATGAATTCTGTATATAGTGAGGAAGCAGAATAACTGGACTTGATCCAAGTATAACAAAACAAAGGAACCCAGAAAGATGTGCTGATGAGATATACGCGGTTTTCCTTTTTGTTCTTGGTTATTAATCCTGGATTAACACAACATTATAGGCTGTGTTTTGACATCACCATAAAGCCAAGGTCTTGAGATACTTGTTAACAGTAGAGTGACATCAGAAAGCTGAAAGCATGTGCAGGGTTTCATACACTCACTGTCATTTTGCGGTGGTCCTGGTATTCTAGTCCAAAGTAATCCCCCTCGATGAGATTCAGATGTGTACAGACCAGATCAAAGAGGATCTTCCCTGGGGCCCTTTGCTGTGAACAAAACGAGAGGAAGAAATGGAGACCACGATGCTTCTCAGCATAATAAGGAAACACAGTAACTTTAACAGGGAGCCATACAGAGTGAACAGCAGATTCAACAGCACTACAGTATATCACTCACAAAAGCCATTTCGCTGTGTTTCATGCATTACAGCACCCTTGGTGAGTTTAGAGTGCCTGAACAGCTGTATCCTATGCCTTTGTGTAGACTGGGGCAATGTTTCACTGTGGTGTAACAGCTACAGCTTTATTTTATTAAGCTGGTGTCAGAGTTTCCCCCCACAGCGCTCCTTCAAACCACAGACAAAGGCAGAGAATAGCAGATTTAACCTCTGACAACACTGTAAATAATGCCGTAAGGACAAAGGAATTTACAAAATGTAAAATAGGCAGTGTAGCCTAATTTAGATGGTATTCTTGATTTATGAATATTTTGGCAAGATTAATCCCCTGACATGCTAGCAACATCAATAACATATCAATAATACATAGCTGAACATTTAACTTAAGTTAGACTACATACTGTACACGTATGATCAGTAATACCAAGGAATAGCCTCATGAAATCATTTTCCCTATCATTTTCTTTCGTACAAAATATGAATATATTGTACTTATTTATTTTTAACATTCCTATACGATTGAAAAAATAAGCAATTAAATAATATTGCATAGAGAGGAATATGAGACAAACACATCTTCGGGAGAGTTGTGAAATGCTCAGCCCTGATTTTGTTTACCCCTTGCCACCAAAACCAGAGCATTGCATTTTCTCCACGGTACTCTTTACAATGAGGGGCTTACTAGATTTCAGATCTGAAATGTGCATTCGCTCTAATCTACCATGAGACTGTATCCATGCAGGCCATTACATGTTCAGTAAGCCCTTCTAACCATCAGGAGGGAAGATCCACTGCTATTTTCAAAAGAAAAGAATTCAAGCCAATTTATCACAAAACCCTGACACTTCTTCCTCTGGGTTCAATGAGCCACTCTTGATTAAATACCCATGAGCTTCTCCTGTGGAGCACGAAAACAGAGAAACCAAGTTTACCTGTTTGACATTTAATTTGGTCACTCTGATGTGAATTTGTGTCATTTTTAAAGAACCTCTTTGAAATAAAACACTTCATTGTATGGAAGACATTTTCTCCACAGAACAAGGCCCACGAGTCTGGAAACTCCACGAGAGAAGAGTACACCAGCATAGACAAGAGAAGAACACAATCAAAACAACAAGAGTAATTCATTTGTATAAATCAGTTTAAAAAGTATTAAATATTAAACCACAATCCTGATGAAGACACAGTATTTATTTATTTATTTAATTATTTATTTTTTAAATAAGTATTCACAACTTCTTTTAAATAATTGCTTTTAACCCTGCATAGTATAACTGAATTCATAAAATCAAAGAGCGCTCCCTGCTCTGCATTGATGTGAGATACCAGATGCTGGTGGTGAAAGGGGCTGCACAGAGACACTTTGTTCTTGACTCCTAAGATTTCACTGGGAGTGATGCTCTTTGATGTGGTCACGTTGGCATGATTTAGTGAAAGCATCTGTTTCTCCACAGACCTCGGCAAGCCTTTGAAGAGTTACTGTACTGCGTGTGTATGACATGACAAACATGCGCATCTCCAGACAGAGGCATTGAGAGCGTGGTGTTTCAGTGCACACATGCGCATCTCCATGCAGAGGCGTTGAGAGCGTGGTGTTTCAGTGCACACATGCGCATCTCCATGCAGAGGCATTGAGAGCGTGGTGTTTCAGTGCACACATGCGCATCTCCATGCAGAGGTATTGAGAGCGTGGTGTTTCAGTGCACACATGCGCATCTCCATGCAGAGGTGTTGAGAGCGTGGTGTTTCAGTGCACACATGCGCATCTCCATGCAGAGGTGTTGAGAGCGTGGTGTTTCAGTGCACACATGCGCATCTCCATGCAGAGGTGTTGAGAGCGTGGTGTTTCAGTGCACACATGCGCATCTCCATGCAGAGGTGTTGAGAGCGTGGTGCTTCAGTGCACACATGCGCATCTCCATGCAGAGGCATTGAGAGCGTGGTGTTTCAGTGCACACATGCGCATCTCCATGCAGAGGCGTTGAGAGCGTGGTGCTTCAGTGCACACATGCGCATCTCCATGCAGAGGCATTGAGAGCGTGGTGCTTCAGTGCACACATGCGCATCTCCATGCAGAGGCATTGAGAGCGTGGTGTTTCAGTGCACACATGCGCATCTCCATGCAGAGGTGTTGAGAGCGTGGTGTTTCAGTGCACACATGCGCATCTCCATGCAGAGGTGTTGAGAGCGTGGTGTTTCAGTGCACACATGCGCATCTCCATGCAGAGGTGTTGAGAGCGTGGTGTTTTAGTGCAGACAGGAGCATCTCCATGCAGAGGTGTTGAGAGCGTGGTGTTTTAGTGCAGACAGGAGCATCTCCATGCAGAGGTATTGAGAGCATGGTGTTTTAGTGCACACATGCGCATCTCCATGCAGAGGTGTTGAGAGCGTGGTGCTTCAGTGCACACATGCGCATCTCCATGCAGAGGTGTTGAGAGCGTGGTGCTTCAGTGCACACATGACAAACATGAGCATCTTGTTTTCAGGGGTGTACAGAGAAAAAAAATATATAGGGAGGACTTGCAGGCTTGTGATCTTTTGCTAAATACAAGACTTGCATTTCTCTATACACTTCCAGTTTTGAGATTAAAGGGGGTTGGGAATCTGTTGCCTGTTTTTATTCAGACCTCGCTCATCTGAAAACTGTCCGATTGTATTTTCCAAACAGCTGTAAAATATCAGAATGACAAACCTGCCCCACTTGACGTCAGTCACCACTGCAGACGGCTACTTTTTAGAACGCAGTCTCAAATAGTATTCCGGGGACCACTGCACTTGTGGGATGATTGCTCATTAAAAAATCACAAGCATGTATAAGCCAGTCGTTTTGTATTCATTCATCTGCACAAGCACTTTTATAAAAGCATTTAAAAAACAACAAAGAATGTAATAGGGTAAAAGAAAATGTGTGTAGCTACTCTGCTAAATTAACTAACAGGGTGGACATTTCACTGCACTTTCTTCCTCTTTCCTCTCTTCCTTTACAGCTCTAATGCCAAGGGCACAGCAACCCACGATCCTGGCTTTCAACAGCCTACAAAATCAAACCTGTGGACCAGACTCTGGCAGCTCTGAAAAAAAAAAACCCACAAAATACAGGAGGCTTCGGACTGCTTCCTCTGAGATGCAACTGTTAAAAACAGCTGTCACAAAGAGACAGAATCATCCACTATAAGAGATTACAGCTGTACTTACATAAGTTAAAATAACAGGTTATTTAACATGAACACACACCTAAAGGCAATTGGGCAACTTGACCAAAAAAAAAAAAAAAAAAAAAGATAAATAAGCACCAGAACTGAACCCCTTCATTTCTTCCATGTTTTATTAATTATGCCTTTCCTGAAAGAATCAGGTCAGCCCCTGAAGATTCCAAATGTTGCCACTAGAGTGCACCACCTTTAGGCTCAGGCAACTGAAGAACATGTTATGGGTTGAAAATGGTTTAATGATGTATAGTTTTACCACTCATAAGGCGAATGAATTGCCAATGTTCACCTAAATGGATATTTGGCTTTCGTACTTCTATATATTTGTGTTATTTGATCTGACGTGCTAGGTAGCATACTGAAGGAAGTCATGAGCGTAGATTTTCTCAATGTTGGCAGGATCACTGTCATTTTAAACTGTGAGGAATACAGGGGCTCACTGGACTGGCAGATGAATAGACTGGTGTTGCCAAGTGCTGCTGTGTCAGCCAGCTTATCAATGGCAACAGATCAGAGAGAAGAGTCTGGGGCAGGAGAGTCAAGGCTGTCTATCTTCTAGACGAGGAAGATCACATGAAATACAGGGCAATAAACACAGCTTCACAATGAGCAGGCTCACTGCTGTAAAAACAAGGCGTGCAACTCGTAGACTTGGCATTGATACAACTTACGGAAATTCGTTGTGGTGAACACCTGCCCTACAGCACACATGGCTTCTCATTTCACAGTCTGTGATTATGAAGAAATCATTCGGCAGTTCCTTCCAGCCACTATTTAAAAGCATAATCCATAGAAAACTACATAGCAATCTAGGAACTGGTATATACATTAACATGAATGTATGTACTGTGTGCAGCAGGCATCTGCTCTGAAAATCTAGTATAGCACACTGGATCTACTAACTTGTTCATCATCATTATACAATTACTGGGGAACATATGTACTTCTGAAAAAGGTTCCCTTCCTTTACAGATGCATTCTGTCATGAAGACCTCTAGATATTTCTATAATGAGAAAGAATGACTGACTGCACCGTCTTTCTCTTCTATGTGCAATAGCTCTCTGTACCTTGGACTGAGGAGTTTGCGAGACAATGGGGTTGTCGGACAGTCACTAACGGCACCACTCAGTCTGTGCCTGTAATGTATAATGGGAGTTACCGCTCTTCGATTCTAATGTTCATCAGGAAACACAACCCAATTCTGCAGTATTGTATGTGCTTCTCCTACTGTACATGTCTGACCTGCCAACAGTACGACATCATGCCACCAGGGAAATTGGTGTTTAAGAATAATATTTGGAGCATTGTTGAGGTCTAACCTGTTTATTACAATTTCACATTTATAAAACCAAGGAACTATGAACTTTCAAAACAGGTCTTCATTTAGGCTGTTACAGATTTGAATAACCCTAAAATGGGGACCTGGTTTGCTGTACTGTAGCTCAGAAATAAAATGACCCCTCAAAACACTTCCAACATTAGAGCGAGCGAACCTGAAGTACGGAAAAAATCACAAAACACAGGAACTTTAAAATTGAATAAAATATAAATGCGGTTTAGTTTAAGGCGACTAAATTGTATCAAAAGAAGCTGAAAAAGTTTTTTACCAGACTGTCAGTTTGGAATCGTGACACGAGCTGAAAAGTAAATAATATTCCACATTTTGCTTTAAATTTACAAGCTACTGCTCTTGTGTAAAATAACTGGAAATCAGACCCAGCATGCCTGTGTGCGTGGGGATCAGTCTTCTCACAAACATGAGCGAATTCCAGGTGACAGCAGATGCCTGAATTTGACCTGCTGACACTGCCCTCCAAGACCACCTTTACTGGTCTGCTTGCAGTAAGCAGCAACACACAGAGTTTCACCTTTTTGCTGCTCTCCTCAAAGCTCACAGATAGAACATGTTTTTATGCACGGAATGTGTTCCGTTAAGCAGAGCATGAAAATGCTAAAACAAACCCAGCCTTGTGTAGTACTGTCAGGTTTGCCAGAGAAGCTTTGAAACACACACAGAAACAGTGTGAAAGGGCCCTAGATTTACTGCATGCTGTAAAGGGTAGAATATAGGTTTCAAATCATGCCTTGACACACACTAGATTTCTTTCCCCCCATCCCAGAGTGGAGTAACCTGAAACTACAGCTTATTATTATTATTATTATTATTATTTATTTATTAGCAGACGCCCTTATCCAGGGCGACTTACAATTGTTACAAGATATCACATTATTTTTACATACAATTACCCATTTATACAGTTGGGTTTTTACTGGAGCAATCTAGGTAAAGTACCTTGCTCAAGGGTACAGCAGCAGTGTCCCCACCTGGGATTGAACCCACGACCCTCCGGTCAAGAGTCCAGAGCCCTAACCACTACTCTACTACTGCTGCCCTAGCTTAATTACAGTAGCTGATTGTCACCGTTTTACAGCCCCATGCTGCCTTCATTACAAAGTAAAACAGAGGTTTGGTTTTGAGCTGGTTTAATGGATGCATCAGTGCGTGATGTCACTCAAAGTCCCTGTGTCACTGTATTAGAACAGTATATTAATAAATCTTAACCCGACACGTTTTTTCCCAGTTTTGCATGCTGATTTTAAAACCAATTTTAGCATAAAGCCATGGACGTTATTTGGCAACTGTTAATTTTGTCCCACAGATATAAATGTGCCTGCATAAACCCCATACTGTATTTGTATTAACTTTTACATTTCGGTACTTTAATGCTGTCGATAAAAACACGATACTGTCATGCTCCTTTGCAAATCTGAGATCCGACTGGCACGGGAAGAAAAAACAACAGCATCAAAACCAGAAATAACACTCCTATTGCATAGCTGTTTGAGCCACTGTAGGTTTACAAGCTGTCACACATTCACTTTAGACCAGTTTCTAGCCTTATCAGCACTTATGCCATTAAGAGCTTTTCACACTTATACTACAGGTTTCAGTGTAGTCTCCACCCCTTGTAGAGTGCCACCTAAAACATCTACATTTTTAACACTGATGACATTAAGAAAGACTTCTAGTCCCATCATTTGTCACAGAATCTATTTTTTTTTTTTTTTTTTTTTTTTTTTTAATTTAGTCGTTGCCAATTATTTTGTATTATTTTCTCCCCAATTTGGAAATGGCTCAGCTCACCGCTACCACCCCTGCGCTGACTCGGGAGGGCGAAGACGAACACACGCTGTCCTCCGAAGCGTTTGCCGTCAGCCAACCCCTTTTTTTCACACTGCGGACTCACCATGCAGCCACCCAAGAGCTACAGCGTCGGAGGGCAACGCAGCTCTCGGGCAGCTTACAGGCAAGCCCGCAGGCGCCCGGCCAGACTACAGGGATCGCTGGTGCGCGGTGAGCCGAGGACACCCTGGCCGACTTAACCCTTCCTCCTCCCGGGCGGTGCTTGGCCAATTGAGCGCCGCCCCTGGAAGCTCCCTGGAGCGCCTTTACTGGATGCGCCACTCGGGAGCCCACCTAAACAGTCTTGTTTAACACAATTTTGAAGTATTACATAGTCTGAACACATACACTGTTGTATGAATCTAAACTAACTGTGTACAGTACATACAGTATGTTGGATGGACTCAAGTGAACTATTACATTTTTTGGTGGGACTTTGACAGCAGAGACATTTAAAAAAAAAACTACTTTCAATTAACCGATTTTACTTGAAAACAAATTTAAAGCAATTTTTAAAATCTGGTCCATTAAAGTACAGTATATGGTATTGAAATAGAACACATTTGTCTAAATACTATATCAAATACTTTATAGGTTAACTTCATTAGATAGTTATGCTACCGAACACCACTTCAGAAGCTTGGCACGCAAAAGAATGGCAAGCTGATAACTACAAAGAAAAGTCTTGCAGAGTTGCAGAAGCAGCTTCCGTTTCACAATGACTTGGCAACACCACTCAAATCGTGTTGCCCAGTCCCATTGAATCTTAAATGTAAAACATCTCAAATGTGTGGCATAATTATATCCCTCTCCACATCCATCCCTTAAAGAATCAAGACTATTCTTCGAACTGCAGTAAATGCAACAAAAGCCTCTCTGTGGTTTCTACAGGATTTGCTGTGTGTTAAAAAGACAAGACTTTGTTGACTAGAGTGATGGAACTTCCGAAGTTTCTTTTCTGAATGAATGAACAGGCTGGCCACCAATGTATTTCTTCAAGGCAAAGGCTCCCTGACTGCAAATGAAGCCGTACGTGTCATTATCGTCGCCAGTTTTCTACCTCATGTGTTCAGAAACAACACTGTTTGTTTATGAGCGTAACAAATAGTGGGACTGTCAACACAGGTAGGTGTGTGTGTGTGTGTGTGTGTGTGTGTGTGTGTGTGTGTGTGTGTGTGTGTGTGTATGTATGTATGTATGTATGTATGTATGTATGTATGTATGTATGTATGTATGTATGTATGTATGTATGTATGTATGTATGTATGCATGCATGTCACGACATCTACAGTTTTTAAAGAGCTGCCCATTTAATGGCTGTGCCCATGGTCATACTTCTATACATGGTGACATTTTATGACAGAGAAACCAGGCCTCATTGAGTATATTTAAATTATAGAAATATAAAATAAAAAGCTGCTTATTTTTATTTATTAATTATAATTTCGCTTTGCATTTCAAATATTGGACTGTTGTACAGTTGAGAATTCTAAATATTGGATACTGTATCTCCTAAGAGGCCAATTAAAAAAATTCCCACACTTCTAGTAAAATCAACATCATTGCAGCATGGAAAATAAACACCCCTAAATTCACAGCCCCGGTGCTAAAGCTCTGGAAACGGATCGAAAGGGGGACTAGTTTTGAAAGCACAAAGTAACAAAAAGGAAAGGCTCAGCTGCCACTGTTGAGCTGACCTGAACTGACATACAAAACAGCAGAACCATCTCCTAGGATTCGAGACGAAACACAATTCAAGAGGCCTGGTAGTACTTTTGGAGAAAGCTCAGATTATATTGTAATTCCCTGATGTAAAATAACTAAAGCCCCCCCCCCCCCCCCACACTAAAAAAACATGGATTTACAGCTGCTACAAAGTTTTTTTTCTTAATTGTTTCTGTTTTATATTTAGCGCCTGCACATCCCTTGAATCACACAAAAAACAGAAGTCAATTATTATAGCGGTCTGCATCTATTGACATGTATCCAAGTGACAAACAATTCCAAAGTAATTGGTTTCTCAACACAACACAGGACTTATCTGCAACACAGATAACAAAAAAAAAAAAAAAAAAAAAAAAAACTACATTCCATGGAATTCATTAACCCAATATCAAACTGCACAGCCTGTGGCTACCACATGTCACACCACCTTGGCATTTCATGGACCTTGCTGTAAACTCTTAAGACTCGATCTAAAAGGGGCTATGCAGTATACGTTTAAATCTTACTACTGGTTTCCAACCAAAGTAGCAAAGCAGTGCAACATAGATGGCCTGTGAGAAAAAAAAAAAGCCCTTGAACAAATGTCTAGTAAGAGAATGTTTTCAGAAGCCTCCTTGCACACCGACTGTCTTTAGGAAGGGCTCTGCACTCCATGAACTCTTACCTGGAAGAGATATTTCCAGATCATCCCATAGCAGGACTTGAACACTACATACTCTCTGTTCATGTTACAAACACCCCTTTTTAAATAACTTGCTATGGAGAGCTGTCCAAGTATAGGGCAAACTTCTTATTTGGGAACAAACTGCTTTCCTGGCATTTGTGGTCTGTGAATCTATACAAACGGTCACTTTATTTTTGCAGACATCATAAACAATGCTAGCCAATTAAATATCCATCCATCCATCCATTATCATTAACCGCTTACTCCTTTACAGGGTCGCGGTGAGCCGGAGCCTAACCTGGCATACACAGGGTGCAAGGCGAGACTACACCCTGGACGGGACACCAGTCCATCGCAGGGCACCACACACACACACACACACACTCACACAGAGGGCAATTTAGAGTGACCAGTCAACCTGGACAGCATGTCTTTGGACTGTGGGAGGAAACCAATTAAATATCTATTACAGAAACACTCTTGGTTTTCCCTAGATTATTGTTCTGCTGCATGGTAAACACAACTCAAAAGTACAAGTCCCATTAAATTTGCTTTGACAGCTGCAACATAAATAAATGAACATTACCAGCAGTTGAAAGCAGTCTCATTATGAATGGAGTCTATTTACAGTATTTATACCACCAAGGGCAGACTGGAAGCTGCTGCTTATTACAAGTAGAAAAATTACCTTCATCAATGTTGTCAGTAAAGATAAGGCTTAACGGTCGAATGCAATTGTGCATTCAAGCTCCACTCACGTAAACTTAAACTAACCTTGCAGGTGTACATCTGCTATTTGCCCCCGAGATGAGATTCCAAATGCCATGTGCGATCATCTACGTCAAACTACGTCTTTTTTTTTTTTTTTTTTTTTAATTTAATAAAAAATGAGGTGTGGTTTCTGGGTTGGTTTGAATGAATGAATGTCATTGTAAATAATCCTGGTATCCATGCCAACACAATAGGTCTCCTAGGTAGCAGCACCAAGGCCACACAGTTCCACAGGACACGTGGACTACTTTCACCAATAACAGTGTTACAAAGCAAACCCAGCAACACATTGATCAGCCAGCTCTTTCCCCCCCCCCCCCCCATTGGGTGGTATTGCAGTAAATGTTCAGAAAAACAAAATCCCATCTGCAACTACCTACAGATATGGGAAAATATTAAAGAACAAACACACGTTTAGATTTGCTAGTTTATATATAAATACGTCTTTAGTTGTTTATTTAAAAAGTTACAGGTTAAATGTGCCAAACTGTGGATGCTAGTGTAATACACATTGGATTCAAGTCCATGCTTGGGGGATGCAGGCAGGGGTGGGCCAGCCAGGGACAAGGTTACTGAGCTACCTGGTGTTTCTGAATCCATATTTCTTTGAGACCAATCGCCATTAACAAAAATAACTTCCCGTAAATTTGTTTTAAGGATTTGCTTTAGTGTGCCATCGTTACCCTCCCCCCCCCCCCCCCGCCAAAAAAACAAACAAAAACAAAACACACACACACACACACACACACACACACACACACACACACACACCACAAATATTCTCTTGTTTCTCTCATTTTATTAACGCACCAACCTCTTAATATTACATTCAGAAGTTCTAGAATACTGATCAGACTAAATTACATTTTAGATTTCAATGTAATGCCTGAAGGACTCATTGACAACTGAAACGGTCTGGCACCTTATTATAACCTGAAATGATGGCTTATATGAATCTAACTGCATGGCTGACTCACAGTTAAGAGTCATCCCAGAACCGGGTTTAACAATTAATTCAGTGACTCCAAAAATGCAGAAACTTGCAGTGTATTATTATGAACTCATTTTATAGGCACATTCCTGAGTCATTTTCAACGCATGTTCGGTTTCATTAAATATGAAATCTAGGACATAGCATTAAATAGGTCTGAAACTTTGGCTCAGTGAGCACAGCTTAAGAAAAAGATGATGACTTTTTTTTTATATCAATCCTTACTTAAGTTCAACTAATGCTTCTTCATCCAATCAGAATATGATGTGCCTCAGACCTGTTTATTTACATGCCTAGACAAACCTAGATATGAGAGAATGCTACTCGGTTCAATAAACCTGAAAACACTGGAGTAGGTGGATCCCTCTGGATCTGAGCATGAACTGAAGTGACAGAAAACAATTCACTCAAGTTTCATACTTGTCTGGTCAGGAAACCAACACTGAGCCAAGGTATCTCTCCCAGGTCTTATACTGCACCTTCACGACAAGCAGACACTAGACCATCTGACTCGAATGTTTTGAATGCTAGAACAAAACATAGATGCTTAAATAAACAAGTGGGTCATTTAATTTCTGCGAGGGTGGGAAAAAAAAATAAAAATAATGAAAGGTTTTAGAAAAAGCAAGGAGTGGAACAGTTGTGACGTTGTGTGTGTGGAGGACACACGATAATATAAACGTTTAAAAATGAGACACTGCAAGAGAGGATACATGTTTAACATTGGTTTTGTTTTATCTGTAATTCCTATGGAAGGTCTGTGGCACAGACCCTCTCAGGAACAAGCACATGTCAAACTACTACTGTTGAGTATATATAGACCTTACCTATTTTTCACTTCCATAAGCTAGGTAGGTCTCAAAATATGTGCAGTTTTGAATGAAACACATTATAGCAAATCCATTATATACTTATTTATTATCAATTTGTATTATTGACTACTATAATTATTATTGCTACATTGATGGGTATTGGGCTGACAGCACCACATATGTATGTCACTCCCTATATTTCATTAAAAAAAAAAAAAAGTGGTTTCTCTAAATGCAAACAATAGTACCCATAATTGTATAGAACAATTTCATTCAAAACAACAGTTGACAAACTATTACATAATTCCCACCGGTAACATGGAAAATAGCTGCTTTTTTAGCTCAGCTGTAATATAAAGGTCTTGATTTAAAACAAACAGAACTGACCACAGGCAACTGAAAACAGACGGTTGCAGTTACTGGTAACTTGGTCTGAAAAAAAAATAACTACTAGGGATTTAATGTACTAATGGTGAATACGTTAGCCCTAGTCAATACATGGAAAGACTGCTTTTCTGTCCAGTAGTTGACAGAGACTCTGATTAACCTGATTCAGCTTTCAAAATCAAGCACATTCTTATTGCTGGGCTATTTAATTCAATTTACACTGGCAGATGAAATGCGTGTTTGTCTACATTAGAAAGAATTATAGTGAATTGGTCATATCATAAGGGATTAAGAATGTAGAGGTTTCAGAATAAATTACCAAATTGGTTAACAAACTGAATTACTTTGACAGAGATAAGCCTACCATACCTAGCATTCCCCACTACGTTTAAAGAAGTCCTCTGTCAGGGGTTTAGTATGTAACAGTCTACACATCCATCAGTTCCCAGTCACTTCGGCTTTGTGTGTTTTGGCCTTTCTGTGGATATGGAAAGAAAATGAATCAAAACTGCAAATAATATTTGAAATTGAAAGCAGAGGCACAGTGGTGCTGAAGACACAGTTCAGTCCGTTTAATATCTCTTGTATATTTCTACCACTGCAGAAAGAGATGGGGTTTCCTTTCTGCAAAGGTCAAATAAAAGACAACCCAAGCTAAATAAAGGTTGAAGGTCGACACTTCAATGATGCACCACTTGGGTGGATATCTGTCTTACCTCAGTGCATGGGGATCACGCATTTTCTGTGTTAAGACTTTTACTGATTTCCCACTGGATAGCAGCTCACAGTTCTGACAGTGATAGATAAATGTGTCTATAATGGAATCCAGTCTCTTGTGCGCAGAGCTGTCAATGTAAAACCAGCTCTCCTAAACTAGGTTAAGATGGTGCCCGTCTCTCTGAAACATTGTTTCAGGCAACACAGAAACAGAAGTGGGAAACTACACGAGGAGTGTCTGTTTAAAATTCAGACTAAGATTTTGAATTGTGAACTGCATTGCTGGCGGTAAAACCCTTCTGTAATACAGACCCTGACGCAGACTGCCAGCTGCTGGAGTTCCAGCCACTTCCACGGTGCAGAACTTGCTGCGGGAGGGGCGTCCTCTCTCACTGTGCTTCCACTGGCATGTCTCAATGGAATATACCCATCGTTTATCCCCATTTGCTGCAAAGTGCTAATCGTGACATCACACCACAGACACAAGGGACCTTCATGTAAACCGCAGACATAATGAGATGCTAGTCTCCAGCCAGATCTGGTGGAATGGCATTACTGCAATGGGCTCCCCTCTGAGCTCCCCACGCTAAATAGAGGACGCTTCTGCGTCTTTCCATTTCAGTCCCATCACTGACATTACCTGCATCCATCCACCTGCATTCTCCAATACCCCAAAAAACAAAACAAAAAAAAGCTATGTTTATCCCTATACCACACCTTGTTATGGATAAGGTATCAACAGTATTTATGGAACCAAAACAAGCTTTCGATGGGCAGTGGCAATTTCGGGTGTCCATCTTTTCAAGACAGGGTCACACCCTGCTGCTGATTTGGGTTTCTGCTTATCCCTCCTGTATTAAACGATGACAGCTCCAGATGCTGGCCGCCTGGTGAGACCAATCAATGTGTTTTCTTCGGGATTAAGTTAAACTACTTAACCTTCAGCACACTAAATCCACGGTTACATCAGACCTTCTGTGTGTGTGTGTGTGTTTGTGTAAATTAGGCATCCCGTGCAAGGCAGAAGTGGAATACCATGTTAAGGTCTAAATATAGTCAGCACAGTACAGAACAGTTCGCCATCCTAGTTTAGAAAAGGTGATCTGTCTTGCCTTCTGTTTCCTGAAGTTGTTGCTCAGTCCACTGCAGCCTTCTCATAATGCTGACAAAGACTTTGAGAGTGAACACTGGCAAGATACTGAACCAATGACCTCTCGACCAAACAAAACAATAATAAAGATGTTGAATAGTTGAATAGTTGATACTTTCTAAAGTAGGGTATACTTGACTTCTTTAAAATGGAAATCCAGTCTTCAGCTAAACAAAATTGAGAGAATCCTCTGAAGATTCCACTTTGTCAACATTCTGTAAGGAGCATCAAAATATATATGCTATCTTAGAAATAAAATAAATTCCAAACCAAAATGTAAAATTAGCTGCAGACATAAACAAAAGACTTCCTGCAGCACAACAGGAATTGTCCCCAGGAACAGCATGCTGCCGGAGAGCCTGTCACTTACTCGCGTTTGACAATGCTACAGTACTGTACCTTTCAAAATGCGACGTCACTTCCAACAGCTGCACATAAATCGCTACTTTAAACACAAGTCCAATTCTAATTTTAGAATTGCTGCGAGAAAGTCAGTTGACTTACCTCAATTTTTTGGGGGGTGGGGGTTGACTTATTTTTTTGAATGATACCAAATTTATTTTCAAATCAGACAATTTGTGCAAGTTTAAGGTGGCTATCCTACCCTGAAACCATTTTCTCAAGCACATTCAAGCAGGCTGTAATCAACCCCACAATGAGGACTGTTAACTAACAATTGTTACATAGGCCTCCCTGTTCCTTTTCAGCATGTCAAGTTATTATCCGCGGGGCTTGCATGCTTTGCTAAGCCTCATTAAAAATGTGCTAATAATGACTAGTCTGGAATCAGTTTAACACATTAGCAATAAATCTGTCACACAGTGGGTGGTACACTTCCTGCAAAAGTGGTCCTGTCCAGGGCTGTTCTCCCAAGAAAAGAGTTATCATAAAAAAAGTGAAAGTTAAAAGAATACCCAATACATATTTTAAAATCTCTTCCAGGGGTGAAAACTTAGCGTCTCAGATGAGACTTAAAAAGGGTTATCTACCTTTGTTTAGAAAATGCCACCACTTCCACACTTCTGAATGCAGCACAGCTGGGATTGCAATGCAAGACTAAAAACAGTTCATTGCAGTTGCCAGAACAGTAAAAGAGAGCAAATGCATTTAAAGCATTTAAAACTAAAATGTACCCATGTTTGGTACGTGCACACGTACCAAACATGGTACACACACACTGCCACACTATCAATATACAGTAGGGTCTATACATAGGGATTACTTTATTTCTAGATTGAGGGCTTCAGTGTTTGTGAGTGATAAGAGATGTAGGTCAGTTTTACATCCAGCTGCTGGTAGGAGACTCCAGATTACATTCAAGCCACCCAGCTGGTCAACTACTGTAACTATGAGTCATGGTTCAGTCTTTTAGGCCAGGCATTGGCTGGGCATGACTTTAATACTGTTTTTATTTATTTATTTATTTATTTAGCTGTTTGCTACACGAACCTCCTTGTAAATCCGCTCTTATAACATCATATTGAAGATGCCTGTAGACACCTGTGTTTAACCAAGAAAGCAAACCCCTGCAGAATGGTTTAAAAAAATCAATACACCACAATTAGGAGGGGCAAGGATAAGGATACAGACATTCCACCGGGGGAAAAAAAAGAGACAAGTTAATGACAAGGGATACATAGCTTTGTTGCCGTTTTTTTTTTGTAAACTTTTGAAACAGGAGTTGTTTTTTTTTCCTTAACAAGTAGCAAAAGAACACAGACTTTCCCTTGAACAGTATTTATCCCTGAAAAATATTTGAAAGAAGAAGAGTTCAAAGAGAATCTTTATACAGTTCCTGTCTCCATCACCTACAGATACAGTAGTTCAAGTCTTCATCCTCACAGCCCTTCACATCAATACATTAATAATGATATCACTTTAACATGCTGTTATTGCAGCTGTGCCTTGATGCTTCTATTTTGTAACTGGAAGACGGCCACAAAGCTTGCACGATTTCCAGAGCCTTGCAGAAATAAAGTCAGCAGCTTAACATTTTCCCTCTTCATGCTTGAAATCCTCTACCCCCATAGAATGCTGCTAACAGCCATTGACACAATTAAAAACCGCCAAGCTGCTTTGGTTAACTAGATTTTTAGATGATTAAAGCTCATTCGATTTCCCAGCACTGTATGGCTGCTACTGTACTGTTAGCAGTAACAGACATGCAGTACAGCACACAAACAAAAGGATCTCGGGTTTCGTCTTTGAGGCTTTTAATAAAAATGCTGTTCATTACTTTCAATCTTCCCAGACAAGAAAATGATGAGCCCTTGTCATCTTTAAGCTTCGTAGTGAACCGTTATGAGGATCATAAAAATATGCAAAAAACTGACAGATGTTTATGTTTCCTCTCCATCTCCCTATATCTGCTGAACTTGAATAAGCGGATTACATTGACTCCGCTTGTATGGTTTACTAAAGAATATGAAGGGGGCAGTAGAACAAAGACCTTATCCTTACTTTTACCAAAACTGAGTTTATACATAATGCAGGAACAGAATTCTAACCCACTTCACTACACCAGCTCTGTTTTGTCTCACACAAGTGAGAATACTGTAGACCAATCATCACAGGCATTATTACAGTCTTGAGTTCATACTGCTAGTCACAGCTGGCCCCCCAAGATCCATGTTTGTTTAGGTTTTACTCATAAAATGTAATACAAAAAGACGCTATGTGGTATTAAAGAATATTGTATTAAGACCAGTTAAAGCTCCTGCAAATGTTAGGCATTCCCATTTATATTTTTAACCCTGCCTAACAACTTTGTTTGACTAAAAGGATTTATTTGGCTTGGTTGTGGGCAACAATTTGGGCGGAACCCCACAAAGCCTTAGAGACAGCTATTTCTACACTTTACCAGCAGCCCTAACTTGTAACCATGGTTACATACAAAAATAAAGTCAAGGTTTCATTTTTCCATTCTAATATAATGTTTAATAGACCACATCCTGGAGGAAAGTAAGTTTATTACAAATCTTCAAGTACCTAAAAATAAGGGCTGAATAATTACAATTACAGCAAAACCTTCCAATTAAAAGTCTGCTCTAATTCTGTTTTGTCGCAGTCCTTGTACGTGAGAAACTGAAAGCTTTGTGATACAATGTCATTGTCAAATGCGTTGTATTTATGTGTTTAATTTGGTGAAAATATTAAAATTAATAAAATACAATCTTCATTGCAAAAATGCAATCCTTACCACATCAAAACAGGCCTTTTAAAAACAAAACATTTAACTGTTTATATGATTAGAAATCAGTTCATTCATTCATTTGTAATGTTATTGCGACAGGTTTTAACGTCTCTCCTGGGTGTACAACATACACTAGCAGTTTTAACAGTCTTGTCTTTTCAACATCTTGAAATACTTGAAAAACTATTGCTCCAAAAAGTTAATTCAAATGAGGTCAATAGAACAGGAACCCTATTGAATTTCAGGCAACACATACGTATTCAAGTTGAAGCTCATCAAAAGCCTGTTCTGTTTTAACGTGTGTTTACATTGTTCCCATTCTAGCACATTTACATATATTTCTTTCATCAAAAGAGAGCTGTGACCCAGCAGGGCTCTCCATTCATTTGGTCAAGTTTTTTTTTTTTTTTTTTTTTTTTGGAAAAAAATTGTTGCCAGCTGGATAATTTTGAAAAAAGAAACTATTTGAACCACTCAAAACTGAATTTTGTCCATTAGAGCGGCTCAAAAAAAGATAAAAAATAAATAAATAAAAATTGCATCTTTGTGCCAGACTGTCATATAAACACAGATATTGGACAGAGGTTTCCCCCTTCTTCTAAAGGAGATAAAAGCCAAGTGAAATGAAAAAGAAGTCATGACCTACTGAATATACTCCATCTACTGTGTGTGTAAATAAAAAAATAAAATAAATACAAAAAATAAAATCACTGCAACCTACAGCATGCACACAGGCAGAATGACAGGCAGCATATTCTGATATCTCAAGAACAAGCTTCATCACAAATGGATTATGGAAAACTCTTGTGTATATCCCCGTGCAGTACCCATGTAATACCTATTTTTGTCAATGTCTAATATATTGGGCACAGAGATATATGCTCCTGTCACTGCAGATAATACATTTTAGTGCTGAACTGTGGTTTAACTAAGCGATACTGTGCATATATGGAAACTTCTTTAGGGAAACACAAAAAAGCAGAATGTGTCATGTTGATTTGTTGTTTCACTGAGCTTATAAAACCTCCTCCTTTCTCAGTTGATGACACAGCAAACACTGGCGATTCTACAGCTAAAGTGCCACATGCACAGTATGCAAGCTTCTCCTTGGCCAGGCATGACTACAGACACACAAGCACTTTCAGAGCACCCCTGCCCTGCATGGTTATTAGGTTCATGCCAACTGGATCACAAGAAATGATGCAGGGTGATTGGGAGCTCATGAGCTTTATAAAATCAACCATCCAGCTGGGAACCAAATTGCCTTCAACATCCTTCACATGGACGCTTTTTGGTCTACAGTATGTTATTATCTCCATAAAGCACTCCCTGTTTTTACTGTTCCCTGTCAGACAATATTGCACACACACCCTCCCCACTCAGAAACCACTGTGTAGATACATGCCAGCAAGAGCACTCGAAATACAACTTTAAGCAACGTAGCATTGACATTTAAACCTGGTGTTTAAACTTCAAAACACACACAACATAGTTTTGAATAAACAAAGCCAGATGTGTCTTCAATGTAATTAGTTAGCCAAGACAGCAAAGAGAAGGATAAAGCTAACTTCTTTTCTTTAGTTTTTGTCTTCAAGCTGTGGATAGTTTTATCCCATGTGTGTTTTTCTTTCTGACAAGATACAGAGCTTGCTTGGTAGAGACAGCCTGCAGCTGCTTATAAACCATGGGCAAGTCTGAATCAATAGATAAACCAGTGAAACAGGGCAGCTCATGTTCACGCAGTCACAATGCCGATCAGGAACACAGAACACTTACATAGCATAAGCTGTTGATTAAACAAACCAGGGCCTTTGCAGAGGACTCAAACACTCCCTTTCATTCCCTCACCACAGGCTTTCACAGAGCATGAAGGAAAGGGGAGGCAGGGGGGAGGCTAAAGGGTTCACAAAGGGTCTGTTCTTTCCACTGTGTCCAAAAATTATACATAAACTAAATTAATGAAATCTTGCATCACGGAACTGCATACGGTGTTCCTGGCGACATCTCTGAATAGGTGCTTTCCAGTTTGCTGCCGTTTAAGGACTTCTGTATAACACAATCCCTTCATTCTGCACAGCTGGAAGCCTTGACAGGACTTTTCACTGTATTGCGTTGACCATCAGCCTGGCATCAGAAAACCCATTTAAAGCAGAAAGTGCTAGTGTGGGGGCATTATCATCAGAGATGCAGGGCTGGAATTAGATAGTCTACACCATTTTAGAAGGTGCAGCCAGTATAATAGTCAACCCCTCTTTTTTTAAAAAAAAAAACAGGACAACATTTGAAAACACTGCCAAAAACTATAGCCTATTGGTGATCAAGAACGCTTAAGTTTTGGGCAGAATTAAAGCATTATCTTTAAAACTTGAGTCATCATACAAGTTGAAAGTATTAGGGGGAAAATGAAACCAAATCTTCCCTGAGTTGGGAAATACAAACTTACAGTACTGTTACGTTTTGTAAATAAATGATGTGCACTGTGGCACACTGTCCAGATATCCCACCAGAATACACACCAAGCAAGTGGTTTTATTATTTTCTTGCTATACATCATACTGTAGTGTATAGTACACTTTACAACATATGTCCAATTCAGTATTTCTTTCCACTCCAATTTGACAGCTTGAATAAATGAACCAACACCTGTGTTACATTACAAGCTGCTCCCGTTGTATTCCAGAAGCTCTAAGACATTTGTTTATTTTATTAGAACTTGTAGTTGTAATATTGGGAATATACACAATTTAGGCATTGCCAACCTTATTCACCCTAGAATAATGTTCAATTGTAGGGTGTGGGCATTCCAGCAATATTTAATTATTGTCCATGCAGTAAAATCAAAATTGGTGCTCATGGAATCTTTCTTCTTAGTCAGCATGGTGATCCATTTGTCAGAATGCATGAAGATGCCAGATTTTTTTTTTATACCAGTCTCCATTTCAAATTAAATGAAGCGTCTGAATTCTAATGATGTCAGTTTCCAAAGCACTTAAAATGCATTAACACAGAGGAATGCAATTAATATACACGAAAAATTATGATATGAACGAAAAATTCAGCCGTTTGGACAAGACACATACTCTTCAACGAGTGGTGTGGGATGAGCAACGTCAACTGAACAGACGAGGGAGGGAGCCCAAGACTCATTGCCAAGATGGGGTGTGAGAATGCAGATTAGCCAAGCCAGATGAACCTGTGGAAGACTGGCTGAGAGGCAAGGGTGCTTTTCAACAGACTTTATAAAAGAACAACACTTGCCTGCTTGGTCTCGTCATGGTCAAGTGGCTGAGAAACATTGATGGAGGAAGTAGTTGAATAAAAAAAAAAAGTGTTAACAGCCCAACACATTTTCCAATAAAGCATTTTATTTATTTATTTGCATGTACTTGTTTAAGCTGTAGATAATTACCCTCTCCCTTATTACTGCCTTTCGGTTTGGGTTGTCACAACTATGCTGTGGTTCATTAAGTTAATGAGAGCTGCATCATACAGTACTTTAATTGCCTGTTCAGGACCCAATTAAACCAGTTCTTTGGCTACACCCACTGTCACTTCCCTGCATAATTTTAAGAAATACAATCAGCCATTTTATCCACACGAATAACCACTGCAGCCACAGCATAACTACAACACCATATTCTTACTGTGCAGTCAGACTCCCTCTGACTCACAACAGAGACATTGACAGACTGTCAGTGAAGCTGTTTTCAGTTAGGTTTCTCTCACCATGGCAGAGGCTGTGAAATCAAACCGATTGTGAAGTTAAGAAGTTATCCCTGGCAGCCACTGACATCCTACAGGCACTCATCCCGTTTCCATGGGAACAGATTCACAGAACTGAATGTGGCACTGCATCCATGCTCAAACTGTATGGCAGCATTTCCATTGTATCAGGTTGGGTGTCAGGAGAGTACATTTACTGCTGTTCACTGTTATAGTCACACACACACACACACACACACACACACACACACACACACACACACACACACAGGTTTCAATTAGTTCTTAACCTTACTGTCACAGTTTCCATGAAAGTGTAAATCTCCTCTCTCTCAAATGGTATGCCCATGGAAACACACAATAGAAAAGCCTAACTGCGCTGGAACAACAGCCAACTATGGGGCAGTGAACACTTGATAATAGGGGTGCACCGATAAAGATTTTCTTGTCCGGTCACGATAGCCGATGGTTCTCTACCCATATCGGCCGATACCGATAGGCTACCGATAATAACAGACAGTACAGGTAAACTACTAGAACATTACATAGGGCCTATATTTAAACTGTTTTATAATTATAAATGTTAAATAAAACAGATTTTTTTACTTGTTGTATTTATGACAAAAATGAGCTGGTAGCCTATTGTTTACTTGTTGCATTTCAGAAAATGAAAAGAATAACGTAGTATTATATTGTGTGCTTGACAGCAATTTATACATTTGTTTTACAAGTGTCACACAAAAATAACACTTTGCAGTTGTACTTAACTTAAATTGTTAAACGTTAAAAATATTTGTTTACAAAATTCAGTCAAACTTGAATTTGTTACTTAAAAGACAGCACAGTAATCAATTCCTGTTTCAAAATGACACCAAATACACCCGCAACCAATACAGATTAAGCAAGATAAAAATTATAAAAGGTCATTTTGAAGTACATAATGTAGTAGTAATAACTTTCACCATCAGTGTTATTTAGGATTCAACCTATTTTTTTTTTTTTTTTTTTTAAGCATCAGAATAATATTCTACTCGCAGTTCATCGTTGGATTTAATGTAGCATCAAGTCTGTTCTGCTGCACACAACTCGCTATCCTATTGTTATCTTCAGATATTTAAAAAAAAAACTGCACTTTTGAGACTTACTTACTTTAGGGCAGGGGTGCCCAATCCTGGTCCTGGAGGGCCGATGCCCTCCTGGCTTTTGTTGCAACTGTGCCCTAAATGACTTAATTGGACCAATCAAGCCCTTGTTAGAAGCTTAATTGGTCCAATTAATCAATTTAGTGTACAGTTTGAACAAAAACCAGGAGGGCATCGGCCCTCCAGGACCAGGATTGGGCACCCCTGCTTTACGGTGATCACACGTTACACAGCACTGGGAAAATTAGTGTCTCAGTGTTCTTGAGTTATTACATTAGTAAGCGTAAGCGCGCCTGACCAAACATTAAATTCTGTGCTGGAAGAAATTCAAGCAAGAATATCGGTGTACATTAAAATCGGCTAAAATAACAAAAACTGCCGATTGCGTTATTTTTCCTTATATAGGTGCCATGCCGATAGGCTGCCGATTATCGGTCCACCCCTACTAGATATGTAAAAAAAAATAAAAAAATTTAAAAATCCCTCTTGGTTCATGTGTACTGTTCAACACGGTGAAATTCACTCCAGCAATAAAAAAGGTTACTCAATAAAACTTCTCTCTCCTCTGACTGCAGGCTAACCTGTGTTAATAGTGGCTTTGTTGTTATCAACCTTGGGCATCAGCAACTGTGTGACAATGCATAACCTATCCTTGAGGCTTAGGCAAAGTTTGACCAGCAAGACTGGGAAACTAATGAGCTAGCAAATATTTTTGCACTTGAAAACATTAAGGGAAAACATACGAGAGGAACTCAATGACAGCACTGACCATTACTGGACACAACTGACATCTTGGGTCCCTGCATAATGAAGGGCTGAGATTCTGTTCCTCAACCATACCCAGAAGCAGGGTCAGCACTATAAATCATTTAAACACTTCAGTCAAAAGCCTAACATCCACAGATAATAAAGGGATCTACAAACCCATTAATGGGATGGTGGCTGTTAATTGTCATCACGTTGAGAAAGCACATCCATAATAAAAGATGTGCAGTGCTTGATGTTCAAAGCAGTACCACACAATACAGGCCGACTACGGACTCGAGAAGTCTGTTCAGAAGAAAGAGGAGAAGGCAAACCGCCTTGGGATGGGGATCCCTACAGGGCTGAAGGTATTCCATGAACCTAGCGGGATATTCCAGTCTGTGGTGCTGCGACAAGAGGGCTCACTATAGCAAACACACCTTGCTTCGTTGTCATAGCGACATGAATACGGCTTGGCAACCCACATTACAGGAAGAGGTGGCTTGTTGCCAAAAAGATGCATCATTCTTGATAATGACAGATTGTTTAATGCTTAAACAGCTGTGGAATAGAAGACACTTCTGCATTCTCTTCTATATTGTCATGCTATAATAAAAATAAAAAATTAGGCTTTGCAAAATGTTTTTCCCCCAACAACACAAAACTGAACTGTAAAATTCGTGATTGTTATGTTTTATGCTAGGTAATATAAAAAAAATATGATTTGAAGCAAGTTTAAGGATCAAAGCCAAAATTAGGGATGTGTAATGGCTTGACTGAGGGCCACCTACACAAAGCAGGAAAAAAAAATAAAAAATTAATAGAAGCATGTGTTCCTAACACTGCAAATCAATGTCAATGTCCACTCTACCTTAAAAGCCAACGTGTAGTTGAACACTTTGTTAAAACTTGCAGCTGTGTGTGTGTTTCATTCTGTATGGAAGTTAAAATCCTTACCTCACAAGCTTCCACAAATCAAACAAACAGCCAAACAAGAAAACATATAGAAACCGCATGCAAGCCCATACAATAGAAAAAAAAGTTTATATATATATATATATATATATATATATATATATATATATTGGTTTGAGTGTTTTTTTGAAGAAATAACCATGTGACATTTTGAAAAGCACTGTGTTTCCTTTCTGCAATAAACTAGTCATGAAGCACAAGCATATTGGATATGCATCTTGTTCTGTGCTAAATTCTTGCTACATTACAAAACAAAGTTTAAAAAAAAAAAAAAAAAATTGGGGTGGAGTGAATTATTATCGTGGTAAAAACTTTAAAATATAACTTTTTAGCAAGATATTTCCAAAGCAACATCTTTCAAATCTGAAGGAGTTCCAAACTCCCCAGCTAATTTGGCGGCACTTCCTCCAACAGAAACAATGGCGTATGTTCTAATTTACTGCATTGTGGGTACTCACCAGAAAGTCAACCAAAATGTGAATTAAATCCCTGTAGTGAGCTGCAGTTTTGACTGCTCAGTAATTTCTCATGACTCTGCTTTCAAAACTATTTATATAAAAGAGATTTACTGTAATCTATAGATTTTTTTGTATGTATTTATTTTTGGCCAGGCATTCCATGGACAAAATATATGTCACAGTGGGGCCCTTAAACAGACCAAACCTGTGCTATCTTTTTGGAGAAAAATGTGAGACTTATTCATTCAGTGCTAAATAAATACAATATCATAGTACATCATTCAGTAATTGTTTACATTTGAGAAAAGAAAGCACATAGTTCTTGGGTACAGTAACAACTAAAAACCAACGAGCCTCAGATTCCAAGAGTGGAGATGTGAGACTTCTAACATTCCAAGCATATCATGGAGAGTTTTAAAAGCTGTTCAATCTGTGTTCTAGAATTCCAAGCATACACCTGGAGAGTTTTAAAAGCTGTTCAATCTGTGTTTTCATTCAGCCTAGTCCACAAGGGTAAACAAGCTGCACAAATAATTATAAACTCAAGAAAGGCGAGGCTCTACTCAAAATGATGGTGTCTTCCTTCGGTGATTAGAGAGCCACTGTTCACTGCATTACAGGTTCATCTGGGAAGTTTTTGGAACATCCTTTAGTTTGGCGGTTCCTTAGGCCTGGACTGGTTTGGAGTTCTTGATGTTCCAATGGTACAGCAATATCTCAAATCGAACCCGTTCTCAATTCACTGCCGTACTGAACACAATACAAATGATGCTTTTGGTGGTGCCAATGAGAGATTTTGAAATAGAGATAACGTTGACAGATGAAATCAGTGGCAGGGCATGTCACTGCCAGATAGCGACAGCACTTACAGGTAGCCAATCTTTTTCAGTCTTGTGGCTACAGTAAAGCTGCTAACAGACCACACAAGCCATTGAACTCGGTGTACAAATACAAAACACATACAATTACATATATAGACATGAAGATAAAAGGAGATTCACAAAGTGAGGGTTAAGTAAAACATACAGAATCCAACAGTGTCAATCCACACACAAGTAGTATTGCTGCTTTAAGAGCCAATGCCAACTCTAGTGACGGCTTCAAACTGTTGCTAAAGCAGAACAGCCATACTATAACACCAATAGACCGATTTCTATTGACCAGGCGGGCAGTGGGAAGGCCAACAACCACCTGGTTGGTATTCTATCTTGTGTAGACACTGGAGGCTTAAACCTTACAGAAATATCAGGAAACAATGTCTTCCACAGGGGGTGATGCCCATAGTAGCAGTTCATATTGAATGCTTTTACAAACTGAATACAGCTCGGAGCTGAACTCAATGTTTAAAGAGTATTACATTCTCCCTTACGGCAGCTAACCAGCTTAAGGAAATATTAAATAAATACAAATAAATAAATAAATACAAACAAATAAATAAATAAAATAAATAAAGCAAAAATGCTTGGAGCACACACAATTAACATTTATATCTACAATAAAAATAGCAAATCAGATTTTCTTTATTTGCATTAAAACAAAAAGACATTCCTCCAAATCTGCTGCAGCATAGAGCTGAACTTTAAAAAAAAAAACAACCATGTTTTAGTTAAACTTAAAAAGGAAACAGATATATGCAAGCCAAAACTGTGAGAATATTCCAATAGTTTCAATGTTTATCCTTCAATGTTCATCCTTATACTCCACAAGCTGCAACAGGGAAACCTATGCAATTCTTACCAAATTAAAATCAAATTCTTACAATTACTGCAAGACGCATTTTCGTGCAGGTGACAGAGACTTCAAATCGGCAACACACAATTCAAAACAGTATTGTTACACGAAACAATGAATTACATTCAATTTGAGAAACGCTAATTATATTATTTATAATAATTACTATTACTATTATTATAATAACAATAGAGCAAACACCTTGAACAGGTCCTCAGACCGTCTTCAACAACACACTCTGGTTAAGTTAGAAAGGCCAAGAGACAGATAGAAATGAGCATTACTCATGGGGCTAAAACCAATTCCAAAAAGTTTTTCCAATATTATAACAGCAACAGAACATTCAAAAGAGGTGGTAAAATGCCTAAGATACAAATGGCAAAATCATAGATGAAGAGAAAAAAATAGCAAATATATTAAATGATTATTTTTCACAGGTTTTTACAATAGGAGGATACGGACAACATTCCCCACATGTCGACCTGTCCCTATCCAGTTTTAAATAACTTTAGCATAACAGACTAGGAACTCTTAAAATAAACAAATCCCCTGGGCCGGATGAGATCCTCCCAATAGTACTCAAAGAGATGAAAGAAGTTATTTACAAACCGCTAACCAAGATTATGCAACAGTCTCTTGACACGGGTTGTACCGACAGACTGGAGAATTGCAAACGTAATACCGATCCACAAAAAGGGAGACAAAACCGAACCAGGTAACTACAGACCAATAAGCCTGACTTCTATTATATGTAAACTTATGGAAACTATAATAAGATCCAAAATGGAAAATTGCCTATATGGTTACAGTATCCTGGGAGACAGACAGCATGGCTTTAGGAAAGAGAGATCGTGTTTGTCTAAGCTGCTTGACTCTGAGGATGCAACATCGACAATGGATAACTGCAAAGCATATGACATGGTTTATTTAGATTTCCAGAAAGCTTTTGACAAAGTCTGGCATAAAAGATTAATTCTCAAACTGAACGCAGTAGGGATTAAAGGAAATGAATCCACATGGATTAGGGAGTGGTTGACATGAAGACAACAGAACGTCGATTAGAGGAGAAACCTCAAAATGGATTGAGGTAACCAGTGGAGTACCACAGGGATCAGTATTAGGTATTATGCTCTTCCTAATTTACATTAATGACTTAGATTCTGGTATAGTAAGCAAACTTGTTAAATTTGCAGACGACACAAAAACAGGGGGAGTGGCAAACACTGTTGCAGCAGCAAAGGTCATTCAAAATAATTTAGCCAGCATTCAGAAGTGAGCAGACACATGGCTAATGACATTTAATAGAGAAAAGTCTAAGGTACTGCACGCAGGCAATAAAATTGTGCATTATAAATATAATTTGGGAGACACTGAAATTGAAGAAGGACCTAGGAGTTTATGTTGATTCAGACAATGTGGGGAAGCTATAAAAGGTCAACAAGATGCTCGGACATATAGTGAGAAGTGTTGAATTTAAAATCAAGGGAAGTAATTTTAAAAATTTACAATGCATTATTAAGACCTCATCTAGAATATTGTGTTCAGTTCTGGTCACCTCGCTACAAAAAGGACATTGCTGCTCTAGAAAGAGTGCAAAGAAGAGCGACCAGAATTATTGCGGGTTTAAAAGGCATGTCGTATGCAGACAGGCTCGAAGAATTGAATCTACTCAGTCTTGAACAAAGAAAAGTCTACGCTGCGATCCGATTCAAGCATTCAAAATTCTAAAAGGTATTGACAATGTCGACCCAGGGGACTTTTTCGACTTGAAAAAAGAAACAAAGGACCAGGGGTCACAAATGGAGAATAGATAAAAGGGGCATTCAGAACAGAAAATAGGAGGCACTTTTTTACACAGAGAATTGTGAGGGTCTGGAACCAACTCCCCTGTAATGTTGTTGAAGCTGACACCCTGGGATCCTTCAAGAAGCTGCTTGTTGATATTCTGGGATCAATAAGCTACTAACAACCAAACGAGCAAGATGGGCTGCATGGCCTCCTCTCGTTTATAACCTTTTTTTATGTTCTTACTGTCATCTCAATTGTAGGCTTGTTTACCTGCTTCTGGTCCTGCACTTCTCTATGGATTTCAGCTCTGTCAGCATCTCTGCCAGAATTAATTGGCCTGGGCACACAGCAGGGAGCAGGAAAGGGCCAATTAAACTGTTCAGTTCTCAATAAAGGTTCTTCCCCTCCCCCAGTAGGAAATTCATGTAATTATTGCATTTTGTCTGGCATTAATCACTCACTGCAGAGGCCCCATTTAAATACTTCTCCTGGCTAGTCTCCAAGACGATTGCTTTGATGTTGATTTTTCACCACAGCTCGTGGAACACTGTTTTTACTAGCTTGCCAACATTTCAACCTTTTATTGACGTATTAGAGATGCCAATGGAGTACAGGAGTTACCCGCACATGAATATCCTTCTTCATGCCAAACTTTAAAATCCCCTGTTGTGTAATTCACCTTCAGAACTTGAAATGCTGGTTTTTAAATGGCCTTGTTGCTGTGGTATCTTAATGCAGTGCTGTGCTGATGAGCTGAGTGGATCAAAAGGGAATGACAGTGTAAACCCAGTCTCAGCCCTGAACCATTTCCAGAAATTCAGGAGATTGCACCAGGTTATTGATCTACCAGGAATTAAGGTTCCTTGGCTCTTGGCTCCTTGCAGATAAGAATCAGGTGCTATTGTATCTGCAGGCTTGGGGGCAGGGAGTGGGTAGAGCTTTTAATAACCACCCAGTAGTGCCTCTTAAGCCCAGCATACACAAGAAAACATGTTTCTTCAAAAAATGTCAAGGAAACTTTTTCAAGCAGCAAGTGGCCATTCCTGTCGCACACTTCAAATTGGATGAAAGCCTTATTGCAGTGGTGCTGCACTTATAATTGCATTAGAACTTCGTAGAAGGTGAGGCTGGTTCAAAAGAAAAAGACTATTATAAAAGGTTTTATTAACCAAACAGCACCGGACTCATCAGCCCCTGCCTAAAGTTTTTCAAAACTTTATTTCACTTAATGGCCTTAAAATCCCAGTTTACATCATCGTTTATGTTAAACAGTTATAAACACTAATCTGGAGCAAGTTCTTTGAGAAGTGCTCCCATAAATATTAATGCATGCTCCTGTCATCTGGCTAACACCAGTAGTACTATCCTATTTTGCTATGCTAATTCTTATAAATGTTTAAGTCAAATAAATGTGTGACAGGTAAAAACAGCAAGAATGAAATCATTAAATATTTAAAATAAACTACACTTTTTATGTTACATAACATTATGTTAACTACTACTAGGCTAAACAGAAATGACTACAGCGTAAACATTGCACTAACGTAGATAGGCATCCGTTAACTGCACAAGTCCCAGTCTTGCAAAGTCACATGACCAATGAACTCGCGCTCAGAGTCTCTGATTGGCCAAAGGCTAAACGTTTCCTAAAAATGTTTCTCAAAGTAGAACCCAGGTCTACTCCGGGAAACATATTTCCTGGTTTCTGGACAAATGGAAACAGCCAGCACACACGATGAAACACTGCGCCTGGAAACATGTTTCCTCGTGCTGCTGTTTAGTGTTGGTATATGGGTATACAAATGGGGACTAACTGCATTGTATAAAGGAAACTTTTAAACCTATGAAGAAAATCAAGCTATTTTTGACAACTGCTATTTAAAAAAAAAAAAAAAAAAAAACCCTCAAGTTACTATATTTTGCACTTATAATTATTTCTATTCAATAAACCATACCCAATGATTAATGCCTGGAGTCATACAATATGCATTTTTCTGTTAAAGAAAAGTTTCTTGAAAACTCCTTTGGCAGCCCTGTACTAGACTTGATGTTATGGGACCATGTTATTCAATACTCTGCACATGCCCTCGTTACTATACGTAGACCACCACTTCAGATTAAAAGCTTCTGAAACAGAAACCGCTACTGTTTAACATCCCACAACACTTCAGTTCCAGTTTTAAACCTCACCTCCCCCACTAAACAAAGGAAGAAGAATACTGCAATTTGATAACTAGACAGAGAACTCTACTGCACAGTATATTTTACACAGCATGAAACCCACTACAAAAGACTTTGCCATTTTATATTTTGAACTCCAGTCCAGGAACCCTCTGCTGTTTGCTCATCTTTATTTCTTCTGAAACATGTTACTGATGGATATGAAGTCAGCACTACTGATTTCCTTTTATTGGGATGCAGAATGTGATTTTCCATGGGGAGTATTGCTCCTCAATGTTAATGACTGGGTGGGACCCAAGGAGATTGCTCATGACTGCCCAAGGTCACAGAAGAAGTCAGTAGCACCACTGATATTGGGACCGCGATCGGTCAGCTTTTACCAACATCAAAAGACCTGGTGGTCTTGTGTTCAAATTAAAATATCTCCACACACGGAGAGAGGTTAATCCTGAGGACAGTCTGCTGTACGCTGTGGGTGGACTACAGTACATTATAAACAGGCTGTATATAGTTGTGGTTGGATTGTAAACTGGCTGCATGTTGTGATTCTCCAGGGACTCTCCTGCTGTTGAATCGGTTTCAGAGACAATCAGCAATCACTGCACCAGAGGGTCTTTGCACACATCAGTCATGTCAGAAATAGTCCCAGCTACACTGTGCTTTCAATTCCCAAAGGCACATATGCAATATATATTGAAAAGCATTGCACGTCAGCAGTCATCTAAGGGTACATCTTCCATTGCATTTTATTACAAAAAAATACCTGGAGGTCATTATGGACTCCTTATGAAGTGGCTCAGGAACAACAAGAATTGATGAATGTTTTCAAAAGCAGGAAACAATTCCAGCTCTTTTAATTGATAGGCTCTTGTTCTATTAACTGGGAGAAGTGTTAATAGGATCTCAAATCGCTGCTGGCAGTTTCCCAGAACAACAATCACGTTAAGATTAAAATGTGAATGCAGTACATTCTCATTAAACAACATGTAGGTCTCGCTCCATTTACTGAAAAGGTATTGTATGCAGTGAACAGAAAAAAGGGCAGCAGTGTGGAGTAGTGGTTAGGGCTCTGGACTCTTTACCAGAGGGTCGTGGGTTCAAATCCCGGTGGGGACACTGCTGTTGTACCCTTGAGCAAGGTACTTTACCTAGATTGCTCCAGTAAAAAAAAAAAAAAACAACTGTATAAATGGGTAATTGTATGTAAAAATAATGTGATATCTTGTAACAATTGTAAGTCACCCTGGATAAGGGCGTCAGCTAAGAAATAAATAATAAAACTAAAAAAAAAAAAAAACAACACTTAATGATATACAGTATATTAGGTTTTCAGTACACTAACCAAGGCACGTTGCTAGCATGCTGTAGTGGGGTTTGTCTCTAAAGCAGTAGTCTACACTCTCTGCCCCCACTTGGAATGCACCCTCATGAGAGGAATGCAAAGGGCCTCCAGGCTCCCTATGAGCTGGCACAAGAGCAGGTCCACAGTGAGGAGGTTTTGGGACAGTCTATTTATTTAAAAGGATCATGTTAAATGCAGTCTTGATTTTGTTTAATGTTGCTGACCCAGATACTTTAGTATACTCTTTGCATCTGTCTATTACATTAGACTCACATTTAATTATAATTGTGTGTTGTAAAAAAAAAAAAAAAAAAAGATCTATATTGTCTTGTCAAAAATGAAATTGGAGCAGTTAACTGCAGGAGGCTGCATCTACACCTGGTTTGAGTCTCTCTTAAAATGTCACTGCTCTGCCCTTTCACCCAAGCGGCTACAACAAAGGTCACCAGATATGACAGGACAAGTGCTTAACAGGGCTTCCAATAACGAATTGAAAACAAGACAGAAAAAAAATGAAATGCACGGAGGAGAGATCACAGAACGACATGAATGGGATTGATTAGACTGTTACTGCTCCCAGGGGATTGCAGCTACAGACTAGTAACTGCATTTTTAGTTAAATGTCTGAATCCTAAAATTCTAGATGATGCAAAACATTTGGCCATAGCTGTAACTCAGCACTGTGTTTACAGTAAGACTGCAACATTAGTCCCTAAACTATCTCACAAAGCATGCAGTGAAACAGCCTATATAAAAGAAAGCACATGAAATCTCCTTTTGTTCCAGATCTGAAGCCTGAAACTGATTACATGGCGCAAGGCCAGGGACGGGTTTCAATATTAAATGGAAACTAATCAC
The DNA here is from genome assembly GCF_902713425.1 of Acipenser ruthenus. Classification (NCBI taxonomy): domain Eukaryota; kingdom Metazoa; phylum Chordata; class Actinopteri; order Acipenseriformes; family Acipenseridae; genus Acipenser; species Acipenser ruthenus. The sequence goes on from NC_081196.1 coordinate 53,867,158, forward strand.
ACACAGTCAGAGTACCTCTCCTGGGTTGGTGCCATAAACTGTTGACAACAGACTGGAGCGAGCAACCAGCCTCCTCCTGCCCGCTCCAGGATAGAAACACTACTGGAGTGGCCTGCTCTTCTCTCTCACTTTGTAAAGTGACAGGATAGAAAATGGGTTAAAATTGGTCATATTTATTTCCCAAAATACACACATACCGCACAACCATATTAGGTTCAGCTAAAGTTTATACAGAGATACAATTGTGATTGATATTCTTGCAGATTTAATGTAAATAACGTATAAGGTTCAAAATACCTGTGGTTTGAACAGTGTAATTTGGAAAGCTTGTGCAAACTGTTACGGTAATGAGGAGATAATACCACTGGAACCAAAGCTTTAAAGTCTCAAAAGTTTTTCCCCCCCCCAAATCTACCAAAAAAATGTATTACTCATACTGTACTACACCACTTAACTTTTGGCAGACACAGACTGGTGGCTAATAAGGAAACTTATCATGCCTCAAACTCCATTATGGCTTAAGCTTCTGCATCGCAGGCAATCTGTTCTCACATTAAGAATAAAAACTGCATTTTGAACCAGGTTTTCTAATTTTGGTTTAATCAAGCTATTTGAAAAACTTTAAATTTGGATACCTCTACAAAACAGAAACAAAAGTAGCTTAGTAAAAAAAGATGAAATGTCAGCATCTGTGTGCAGAGTAACACAGTGATGTTCACACAACCCTCAGCTTGTTACTGCTGCTGGTATTCACTTTTCATTTACATGATTCAAAGTGAAACTGAAGTTGCGTTTTGTCTTTCCCTTGTATCCTACCCACAGTAAACTCTTAAACTCATGGCACCTTTGTGATAATATTTTTAAACAGCCTGTAATAATTCTACATGCAAGCTGAGATTATGCTACTTAAACCTGAACAAAAAACACCACTGTCTAAATCAGACAGCAGTAAGTCGCTCAGTTTAACGTGTGTAAAATATTTTCCTTTTATACCTTCACATATACTCATCAGGTTCTTATCTGGAATTGCTTTGTAAAAATCTCAATAAATCTTCTGCTGCAGTACCTCAAAGTAGTGAGTTATCAAATCAACTGTCCTCAACTGTTGTTTAAGAAGCCAGCCACAGTCCAGAACAGTTAATGAATAGCAAACTGCAATTAATTTTTAAAAATGTAATTTGAAAAAAAAAAAAAACCCAAAAAACACACAAAACGTATAAAGTTTTGTGAATAAGATTGTGGCAACTTTGGCCCTTTAAGTCCAGCTCTTTGTTCAAATCGAAAAAAATTGAATACATTTAACCTTTGAGCAGGTTTCCCATCATTTCATTGAACAAGAATTATTTGTAAAAAGGAGATGCTTGTCACTATTTTTGTGTTTTAATGACTCAAGGATACACATCATCATACTGTGGAGAATTCTGGAACCTGCAATTAAAGCCTTTTTGAACCACTTAAAACCTCCTCTTTGCAAGTAGAAAATGGGTTAATTAGAGAAATACATGCGCACAGTGCACATTATTTCTAAACTATCAGAGCCACTGTGATTTCCCCCTCCACCAGGCTGCAGTATAAAGAGGTTTCAGATACCCCCCACACGTCAGCAGTAATGTATCAGCAAACAGTTTCCTGATCAGCACCTCTGTGCAGCCCCTGGAATTCCTTCGGCAGATCGCACTTCCTGAACTCGGGTTACAGTCTCACACTGTTCTCAACGGAAAGCTGTGGCATTCTCATATAAACTCACTAGAAAGAGGCACACCAGGGAAACATTCCAGTTAAAGAAACACAGATCCAGCGTGTGTAATGGCCTTTAAATTAAAAGAAAAAAAAAAACACGACTTGCCAATTTCTACTTCATATACAGGTATTAGAATTTGATTCTTTACAAACTTTGCACTGCAGCGGAGGTTTAGTAAAACTGCTAGAAGCTGGTGCAAAAGTAAATATTAACACTGTCTTAGCTGTGATTGGGAGTCAGTTTGACATGAACCAATCATATTACACTCCCCTTTCTATCCCTTATTCCTATGGCAGCCCAGCAGCACTTTTTACAGGGGGCCCATGTTCTAATCAAATTAGTTCTTCTGAATGTTTCATGTGCATTGTGCCCTGCAGCGGATGTGAAAACTACACTTATTTCCTACTTAGCCCTGGCACACTAATAAATATTTAATTAAAAAAAAGCATAGGACATATGCAGCATTTCCAGGCAAGGTTATGTTTCTCGCATATTCAGTCCTTACAGCCTGCTTTGTAGTCAGATAAAATGAAAGGGTGTTTTCAGCAGACTTCAAAAGATACTCAATGTGTCTGATGCATTTCACCTGCTGAAAAAAATGAAACAAGGTTCACTTCCTCCAGGCTGCTTTAAAAAGCATTCACCCCTTCCATTACTGGTGTTAGGACAGCCACCAGCATGACTAATGGGAATTGAAAACATGCAAAGCTTTTCAGTAGGAGGTACACATAAGAGCTACCTTAAATGGCACTGCATAACTGCAGACACACATATAAATAGAACCCTGTCAATGCCACCTTAATGTGTAATGCAAGATTTAAAAAATAAAACATGTTTTGCAGTTCTTAAAATTGATGAAACTCAGTAACTAAACAAGGTATGGGTTGGCCCAGACAGTGTTGTTAATTATTATTATTATTGGTGGAATAATTCCACATTATTTAGTTGAAACAATATTTGAGTGTGTTTGTTCCCAATGTCTGCATTCTGAATGGCAACTCTAGGAAGTATTGCAGTCAGGCTGTGTGAGTGGTTCTTAAGCCACTGTAGTTCAGCAGTCACCGACTTCAAAGAAATGAATACAGGACCTCAGCCTCTGCACCACTCCTTGATTCGTAGTCTGCTCAGCTTCCAAATTAGGAAGTTTTTTTTTTTACCCTCTCCCTCCCTGTGTGAACTTCCTGAGCAGGAAATGCATTTTAGTAAAATGGACCCCAGCGGGGTTTCTAATCTAAGAATGCAACACGTCCCAGACTGCCACTCCTGCAGAGCTCATCTCTGTGTACTGAGAGGGAGCTGGGATGCACAAAGCAGAAGGGCCTCAAACAGCTGTCTTTACAGTTCACAAACCATTTTTGATTTAAATGTTATATTAGATATTTTTTTAGCTTTGTAGATAATGAATACCAAAAAGGGACTTTTAAATCTTTCTAGTTTTTCTTCATACAACAGGGTTATTTTTTTTTCTTTTCTACTGAATAGATAAGCAGTTTGCCAAGTATCCTCAGCCTGACTCATTTTACTCAGCAATGCCCTCAGTACTGTGCCTCTGTGATCATTCCTTTGATCTCAAATCTAGCTTGGAATGGAAATGCAGGAAATTAAATGCTTCCAATGGTTTACACAAGTACAGAAAAAAGCGCCTTATGGCCAGTTAATAAAATGTATTACAAAACTATAAAAAAGAGAACGAGCGTCTCACATGAGCGATGTGAAGTGAAGACATACACCACAAATCAGAGAAGGGCTGGCCTTCAGCGGTTTCAGTTTGAGCTTGTGCGCAATGTGTATCTCTTCAGATGCTGCGTAGCTAGAGAGCTGTTTGAGATAGAGGTCTGGCTTGGAATGGTCTTACAAAAGACGACAACTGAATGGAAACAGGTCACCAGTTACTGAAGGAAAGATTCTCGGTATTTCGTGAGTGCCAAAAATCTGTAATATATCACTTCTATTTAGAGGGATGTATTTGCTGTAAGTGGACTCAGGTTCACTGAAACGGCATGAAACCTGTTATTGTGCAAGTTTCACAGGCTTTGTTACTTGTAATAACTGTCATTGTAACAGTATTGTTTGTTTTAAATCGGCTGTATAAACTGCCATTTTCAGACACTGTGCCCAGACAATGCAAAACTAACAATGTACTGAAAGTGGCAAAGCTTTGGAAATGTGTTGCTCAAGTGACTGGTTTTGTGATATTTCAATGATGAACCCGAGTAAGGACTGCAAAAAAAAAAAAAAAAAAAGAAATAAACACGATGGGAATTGCATGCTCTGTTTTTCCCTGCAGGGTAAGATAGAGCTGAAACAAATCAAACGTGAACTGTACAACAAGGAAGGCTTTCCTGTAACGGGGCCCTGCTGTCTGTGAATGCAGTGATGAGCCCCCCACAGAGCACAAGGCAATGTACGAATCTGAGCAACCTTCCATCTCATGAACAAGCAATGCTTGGTGCTCTGTGAAAGCTTATATTTGGGATGTTGCTGCTTCATTTTTCCCCACCAGGGATGGCATAATGAACTAGACAGAAATGGTTTCATGGACTGAAAAGATCTTTCATCACCGATATGTTCTCAATGTTTCACTGATCCCGTTAATCAAAAATTACTTCAAAATGATGTTTTGGAGAAAAATCAGATTTTATAAACAGCATTTTTTTTTTATTTTTTATATAGAAGTCATAGAGGACTTTTATGTACATTTTATGTAATGTTGTCCAGACAAAGTCTAATCTCTTCACACCAGGAGGGATGAAATATTTAAGGTACCGCAGATCTGGAGTCTGCTCACATCTATATTTTAGAGAACAGAAACACAAGCGGGTTTAGTTTACACAAAGACAGACGACCAGTCGCTGAACATACGAACTCGACACAATTGAAAATGATACCTGGTGGCTTTTTCTACTCTAGTAAAATCAAGCAGATGAGTGTCATGGGATTTAATCCTTAAAACAAGCAATATGTTACAATAAAACATATGTCTTGTTTGCATGGTTTCTCAGTTTCCATCCCATAAAAAAAAAAAAATTCTCATTGGTTACATATTTTCACATTTAATATTTGAATTATTTTCCACATTCACGTGAATTTTACTGAATAACTTGGTACATTTCAGTATACAGGTACAGTACTATACTGTAAGAAAAGCCGTATGGTTACGCCAAGGCACCAGTATTGAACACAACATGAGACTAATCATTGTTAGACTCGTTCATCCAGTTAGCACCTGGAAGTTGGTGGTTCTTAGGTTGTCATACCAACAATTTACCCACAACAGACAGAACTCAAAACCGGCCTTTCTGAAAAACATGCTTCAGGGGATTACGATTTTGAAAACTACGTCATATTAATAACTTGTCATTTAACATAACATTACTTACGTATGACAGATGAACATACCCAAGAGATTAAAACACTGTCACTTTGTCAACACAAGAGGAGTTTCGGAAGAAACCTAACAAAACGATATCTTGTAAATGGCCAAACACATGGAATAAAAGCGACTCTGCTTGAATCGAGGTAACTTTCCATTACAGTAGCTACAAACATGCCTATATTTTAAATGCTACTATGCATGCAGGTTTATGAATGAATCCCAGGAAAGGATGGCTTTCAGGACAAAGCAAATACCCAATGCTTTATTTGAACCAAAACACAGGGTAACTTACGGATACATCGAACACTTCCTCTGTATCATCCAGCATGTGGACCTTGATGGGGATCGGTCTGCCCGGGGGCATTACGAGAGGCCTCTGACCAGGTTCCAAAGTACTGATCCCCGTGCTTTCCTGTGCTCCTAGCCGGGAGCCAGTAGTGAGTCTCTGCTCCGGTTCACCCATGCTTACAGAACCAGCCTCTGTCTGAAAACACAAAGACAACGAATGAGATGCAATGTGGAGTACAATAGCAATACCACAGGGAATGCGCCTTTCATTTGTAAATGAAAGCCAAGGGCTAATTTGCACCCAGAACCTTCTCAAATGTGACCAAATTAAAATTGACAAGGACCATTTGTGATATTAATTAAAAAAAAAAAAAAAAAAAATCATGAATTACAAATGTTTTGCTCACCCAAAAGTAGGCCAGACAATACCCATTCATAAAATAGTAAAAGTTAGCTTTGCACAAAAATGTAACAACAAACATAATTTACATTCTGAAATGTGTCTGCAGTGATGAGAAAAAATAAATAGTTAATGCTGTGTTTAAGGTACGAAGTGCTAAAAATGTACTGCAATCCAAATTCAACGATATCTGTTCACAGAGAATATACTAAAACCAAGGCTGCTGTGGCTGGCCTATTTACAAGAGCCTGTTTCCATGGTGACTTAAAAAAATCTATTTTAGAAACAAAAGGAACAGACCTTTAAAATACTGAGAGAGGTTTAATAAAGCCAAAAACAAAATTACACCTACTGCCTACTGTATAAAAGTCGTGGAAATAATTACTTGCAGTACAATATCATAAAGTGTTTCCAGGAATATTTCAAGCAGTAGGGCCTAAAATAAAGATATGAGAAAACCAGCAGGCCAATTCCACTGGAGTATCAAAAAAGACACACTAGAAGATTGTTCAAAGCAGCAGCGGGAGGCTGCACAGAGGTACCAATTTCCAGGTTGGAAATAAAGCCCATTTGAACGGTTACTATGGTTTCCTACACGGATCTGTAGCCAGAGGGATATCTTTTTTTTTTTTAAATAGCCAGCTTCACATCCCCCATCCTTATAAAATGTCAAACCATCTCCCATTTGCCCAGCTGCAGAATTCTGAAGCCTAATCATCATAATACCATTCTCTCACAGATTTCACTTTAAATTGGTCTTTTTCGCTGTACCTAGAACACAGGCTGACTGCAGATCTGACAGCTGTACATCCAAAATCAAACAAACAGTCACAGCTTTGGAGTCGTATGTATTTTGTTTTATTTTTTTAATCCGTTTTCTGTTGCTGTTTGTTTGTCATGAAGAGCACAATAAAATCTAGATCCTAACTGGAGTAGAATGACATCATTTCAGCAGAGGGGGAGGAATCCTTAGTAAACACCAACACTGCGTCTCTAGATAGCGTGGGATTCGTGTATTCATGTCCTGCTATGAATGCGTTTGTTCTGCGGTACGGCTGGACCCACTCTGGTTACGAGCTCAGATAGTTTTGGGACGCTTGAAGGAGCCATGTAATGAAATCTTCTTAGTCGCTGCTCAGGTTTCAACTCGCCTGACATGAACTCCAAAAGGCAGTGAAAATTCCTAACAGCAAATCTGGAAAGCTTGTCTATTGTTCTGCATCACTAGCCCTTGATAAAAACTCTCAAATGTCTTCCAACAAATACCCATGAAATCTGAAGAATGTTGTTGGCTTGAATAGTCTTTAAAGTGTAAAACGTAACCTTTTTTTATAATAGTAGCAAAATCTACCCTGTCAAGAAGTTATTAGGCACTTCAATTCTGACCTGAATGAGCACCTGCAGTGTAGACCAGTACCAAGAGACAATCAGTCCAGTTAAAACATCGGCAGGCTGTAATTGAAATAAAAAAAAGCTCTTGCTTGGAGTAGATACTAATAGATTTGATATCTTGACAGTTCTAGACCTACGGATATAAGCAACTTCCTCTTTCTGCAGTTTGCATCTCACAGTGTCACAGGAATTACAAAACGTAGAGCAGGATAGAAATAAGTGCATTCTAGTGCATTGTAGTTTGATCCATCCCAGGCTTTGGAGGGAGATTAGTTAGGCTTTTCTGTTCTGGTTTGCCTTCACTGAATCTCTAATTTGTAGGGCTATGACTCCTAAGCTATGTAATTGGAGTGAATACCGCATATGCAGGTCAGCAACATCTTGTTTTTATACTATAGTTTGCTGGTGTCAGCTTACTATATTCTTCTTTAGTTAATCCTTCTGCAGACTCCGTTTTATCAGAAAAGCCCTCCGACAGATCCTAGCTGTTGTGGCTGCAGGCACAGGAGCTTCCTCTGTGAACCAAACAAGCAACCTTCATAACTGGGAGAAACAATGAAAGCCAACTCTGCTGACACAGTGGCTCAGCTAACTTAAAAGGGTTGCCTTTTCCTCCCTAAAATTGAGTTTGTATGATATAACATTTTACAAGAAACCTCATAAAGTTGAGGGCTTACAACCTAAGAAAATATAGGATCCTGCTCTTGCTAACAGAAATAAATCAATACTACCAACCACAATAAAGTGCCATCCAGGAATCATGCTCCAGTCTTGTGATGAACGAACAGTCGCAAACTATTTACTCCAAAATGGAAACAATTGGGAGCCTGTTTCCTACAGCCCTAAGGTATTCTAAAACCAAGACAGATGCAAATAAATTACTACCAGGCGCTGAATGTGATGGTTCAAAATCGAGTGTGGAACTTCAAAACGAGTATTACTCCTAATTTAAAAGCATAAGATTAACTTTAAACAAAGGAGCCCTGTAATTAAACCCGGAATAACAAATTGCAAATTGCAGGGATAAGAAGCGTATCATTTGCCTTGTTAAACTGTCGCCTTGTTTCGATTGTACTTTCACCCGGCAATTTAGCAAACTAAAGAAACAGCTGTTCCGCTGCAACATGAAGTTAAAAAAAAAAAAAAAAGCATCCATAAAATATTTAGGAAGCAGTTACGGTACCGTTACAGTACACTGAAAGCAAAAAGAATGGATTTTAAAAGTAGAAAGCCTGGGCCAAAAATAAATGGCCGATTTGGAATATAAATGTGGACCTCTGCCTTCCGTACACATGCATGGCATTGCCAGTACTGATTCCTCACTCCTCATTAGCATTACCATTAAAACCAAAGAGTCAAAGCATGTGGTGCTGCCACGTGGCTTCACCGCCCACGGAGAAACAACTTTAAAATCACTTCTTACAAAACGTATTCTAAAATCACACTGATTACATATACACACATAATACATATACATACATAATAAATGATATATATATATTTTTTTCTTAAGAGCATCCTTTAGGATAAGGTCAGCTTACCCTTCCCACAAGCCTAGCTACAACATCCCAGCAAACCAGTTAAATTAAAAGAAAGAGATTAAACACGACACTGGAGTAATTAATACTAATATGGCCCCAAGTCATGTAAACAATGGTTTTAGAAGCAAAATATGTGATTTAAAAGAAGCCCTGGACTGAAATACCTGTGATGTCCTCACCCCCACCCCCTCCACCAGCCACCAGGTTACGGCCGAGGTTGACAGTGGTAAGCTAACTGGGTGATGAGTAGCCCAGCAGGTGCTGTAACTTATCTGTGAACAACAGCAGGCAAGATAGTATCTGGAATTATACCAAATACAGCAGAGGGTGACCTACACCATTGACCAGCACAATACTTCAAAACAGAGCCCAACACACAGCTTCAAAAACTATGGCCACCCTGGAAAATGAACACACAGTACAGTACTGACCAGATGCTTTATTACCCATATTAAATTGCACAATAGTATTCTTTAAAAATACATTTATGAATTGCACACAGATTTTACATGTGGATCTGAATAACAAATACAGCTAGCTGAACATGTAAGTTCACAAAACTCTTGTAGAAAGAAAACAAACCCACAACTTTTCTGAGTATGCAGAAGAAATATATTGTATAATTGCAGTCCTCTGCGTTTGAGCGATGCGGTCAGCTGGACCGAGATCTGGCAGAGCTATGGACAACCAATTTCAAAATTGTCAGTGTGCACATTAGAGTAACAATGATTGGTGAAAATATGTTAATGGAAACCCCTCTATACCCACCCCTGGCTATTTCACATGGTGTGTAAGACCATCGTCTGAGGTGTGTGTAGTTGCTAGTTTGCTCACAGCCCCTGTTACAACTGCAATTGAAATCAATATCTGTAAACACTATATTGCACATGAGCTGTGATGGTAGCTTGGGCGAAACCCAACTTACATAACAGGGAGCTGATCATTTGTATGACCTTAGAGTAGAAAGAATGGACATCACTTTCATTTCAGAACTAATGCTCTTGTGGAATAGCAAAGCAAAGGTTTTTTTTATGGCACTGAAATAAAGCTGGTGGAGATGCACACAGTCTGAGGGGTGGAGGGTGATGTTATGTGCATTCCCACAATCTGCATCTCAAACCCTGTCATGTAGAGCTGACAAATCCAGAGTGTAATAGTGTAAAGCTGCTTTAAACTAATGAACATGCAAATCTTGGATGGCAAACATTTTGATCCAAAAACCTGGATTCTATTTAGAGAAGCTTGAACTCCTGAGGCACAAAGCTCATAAAAGTAAATCTGCCAACTGCTTCCACCATTTCCTGAATAAATGAGCTTCAGCACAATGGTGAACCACAAGCCACAGAAGGATGAAACGCTGGCCTATTTGTACTTACCTTTGTTTCAGCAATCTGCTCGGAAAAATCACATCTGCAGATGGTTAAGCGAAGGTTTAGCAAAGATTCCCGTCTGATCATACGAAGAGTTTTGATGATCTGGAATGACAGTTCCCAAGGAGGATGCGTGCATGCTGCGCAGCACTACATACCTGAGCCTAATAATTGGATATTCTTAATTGGGAGATAATAAAAATAATTGCCGACTACTAAATTAAAAAAAAAAATAATAATAATAGTCTTATACTCACAAATTACCCATCTGGTACATATAACACTATCTGAAAGATCCAAGAAATTACATTCCAGCCTCCTGTGTACTACCTGGTTAGCTGCATTCCTTCTGAAGACACATACTGAGCCATTTCTCACTCCATTCATTCCATGTATGTTGAACAATACGCTATAATTAGGAAGCAGGACATGCAGAACAGGCTGAGTAAAGAGACATGTGTTATAGAACGCCTCATGACCATCCCAACTCTGGACTGCCAGCGCTATTCAGAAGCCTGGGGGTTTGAAGCTTACCCTCAAATTTGACCTCACCTTGCTTTTAAAAAGACTACAACTTGATATCAATGGTACTAAGAGTTCTGAAAACATAAGTATTAAATAAACAGCTGAATAAAACAGTGCAGTCTGTTTAAGAAGACAGCCCAAGACTTCTTGATGCTAATCACACTTCTGTGTATCAAGACAGACCCGTTACGACAAAAACCTTGCCAAAAGTCTGACACGGATTGATTGTATAAAAATTGTTTTATGGAACTGAACAGATTCTTCAGGAAGGCCCATGCGTAGACAAACAGTATTACATGTCCAACACTGAGGCACACCGGTGATAAGGATTCCTCTTTTCACCATACTGTACAACAAGGTATAAAACTGGGTTTCAACATGATAGAGAGACCCTTAACTTATTTTAGAACAGATTTCTAAAACAGACACCAAATACCGTAACCTAGCTTGAAGAGTTAAGGCAGTGGTGGGCAATTCCATTCCTGGAGGGCCGGTGTCCCACCTGTGCTCTAAATTACTTAATTGGACCAATAATTACCAGTTATTGGTCTAATTAAGTAATTTAGGGCAAAGACAGAACAAAAGCCAGGAGGGACACCGGCCCTCCAGGACCAGAATTGCCCATCCCTGGTCTAAGGGATGGTTAAGATAATACCAAGCACTATGACTGCATACAAATCAATCCCAGAGTTTAGCTACCAAAACCATCCGCCCTTAATGTCACTGTAGGTTAGGGGTCTGAGACCACATCCCCCCAGAACAGGCTCTTCAAGAGTCCAGTTCTCACTGGATCCAACTAGTCAGTATCCCTGGACCCCACACGTCTGTACAGCACTACCTGTGTGTGTCAGTTTCACAATGCCAGTTGTGAGATGCTACTCCTCTTTGTGCATGTGTGGTATGATCAAACTATCTCATGACACTCAAAGGGTCCTCAATCAAAAGAAATGGGTTTGCATACACAGCTGAAAAAATATAGAAAAACGGTGTCATTGTCGACTACTGTATTTTCTTTAAATGGTCATACGTACGTATAACTGACATATTTCCTTAATATGGATTTGAGGTGGGGGTTATATCCTACCTAACATAAGTCATTGTGTGTGTGTGAGATATATATATATATCTATATCTCTCTCTCTCTCTCTCTATATATATATATACATATATATATACATACATATACATACATATATACACATATACACACACACACACATTTTTATAAAACAATCGGCAGATTGTCCACACCACTGTTCCATTGCTTGTGTGGAAACGTTCCTTTCCTTACTCCAAAAATAACACACACACATATACAGTGCCAAAATTTAATATTTTTCACAATGTCCACTTTCATACTGAGAACATGTTTTAGAAAGGCAAAGTACAGTTAATACTTCAATTATTAATAGATGCATAACCACCAAACCCGCATAAGCATTAACTGTGTCAGTGCCGTGCCGTCAGAGCGCTAGTATTCATTAATAACACAAAACAAAGACTATTTTACAGATCACGGGTATGTTTTTAATGCAATTATCGCAACCCATTTCGCACGACAAAACAAACACATTTAAACGTAATCTCAGTGACAAAATCGTTTGGTAAATCGTGTATTTTTTTATTCTTCTTTGTCGGCACATTTTTGCGCGTAAATTGCAACCTAAATTGTCCACATGAGGCACAATATACATAGGAAATAATTTATTTTTCTCTTCCCAGTTTTACGAATAAACAGCTCATGTATAATTTCTTCAGTACGAGGAAAAACGGTGTGAGAGTTATAAAGAGTAAAAAGCTAACAAGACCATTCTTCTCTGCAAGGGCAAAACAGAGAATCCAGGTAGAGATCAAGACTCTAATCTGCCACTTAAAACAAGTTACACCAGTCTGTATTCAGTACATGAAAATACGCCGCATTTTTCTTCTTACCTCTGTGAAATTTTCCCGACGTAATTATATTCCAGAGGTATTTTGAGAATATTTTCTAGCAATCGCTGTTATCGGTAGTTGGACAGTGCATAAAACAGTTCAGATGTTGGCTCAACCAAAATTGGGCTGCTTCAGGGTCGCCATGTCGGACTGACTGCTTTTGAGAAAAGGATTACATTGAAACTAACACAACACAGATTCACATCTAGTTTGCAACTCGAGCAATAAACGAGCACACACTGCCTCCAGCTATTGCAATTGGTTCTGCACATGAGCGCTAAGTACATTCAATGAAGAACAGCAATTTAGCAGACAGCACCACCTACCGTTTAAATGGAGTACGAAGATAGGAAACAAGTCTGCTTCAATCAACACAAAAAAAGACCAAAAGCAGGAAGAAAAAGCTGTCATTGTTCTTATATATG